>NC_092862.1:98291524-98633555 GCF_032062135.1 Pyxicephalus adspersus
TTAATGCATGATCGCCAGTAAAAAGCTGTCGGATAAGCGCGGCTCCGTGCGCGAGCTTTTTCAGTTGTTGAATAGCGCGATCGCGCACGATTCCGGATCGCTAATACGAATGTGCGACCGATAATCCGATTTTGCTTGATGAATCAGGGGCAATGTGTTTCCTTCCTAAAGGAACTTTTTGCTATAGATGAAGCCTTTATTACCACATATGTGAAAACAATCAAATATGGCTACTGTTCTAAATAAACAAAAAGGAACATCACAGGATGGGAGTTTTTTTCCTAGAAATAAAATAATACATTTATTGCAGTATGCAAACAGTTAACCAGGAACTTATTGACAAAAATGAATTATGTTAAGAATTAGGAAATGGTTGGACTATCTAGATGTTCACTACATCCTGATTGTCATGGGTTTTTGCTATAAAAAAGATATACGTTGGTTTTCCATCAGATAAGGACTATGGCTGGTTAGTCACAGTGTGATGTATGATGAGATAGGTCAGGAGATTATGTTTGTTGAAGCAATGTGGAAAAACACAAAATGTAGTAGAAATTCTCTTGCTTGTATTAGGCAAAAACCTAGTATATAGTGTATTTTATGATTCTTTATTAAATAAAATCATAAAGTCCACCTCCCTAAAAAGGACATCTGTTCTGGTGAGAAGTTAGAGTAATTCTCCCCAGTGAGTTATTAATGACAGGGGCTTTACCATACCCCCACCGAAAATAATAGTAAAATGTTTTCACTACTTCAGTTGCAAGACAATTGAGCTGATTTAGTGAAGCTCTATCAAGACTATCATGGAAGAACATCAGTGATCCAGCAACCTGGAATGGATTTGCTGCAGGATAAAAAAACATTTGCCAATAGCACAGGGTTCTCTCATGATAATCTATCCTCTTCAGCCTTAAAGAGCTTTGATAAATCAGACCCAATCTAGTCACTAGTGTAGCTCCATACTTCCCAAGTGTTTTTTTTCACCATGTGTTTTCCTGTCCCCAGGTTACATACGATATAGGGAATGTAGGTTTGTTCTTAAGTTGAATTTGTATGTAAGTCAGAACAGGTACATTATTTTAATAAATGCATTTAGGACAGATGTTTGTCTCAATATATATTTAGGCAGCAAGGTGTCAGTTACTGTATCAAATCCTCACCGTTATTCACAAACAAAGCAAAAAAAACATTATGGAGCCTTGACATTCATTAACTTCTGCTTTGATATGCAAAAAGAAACAACTGCAGAGTTTTTCTTGGTCATTAAAGAGTTACAAGAGGTTGCAGAACAGCAAAATACTTCTTCTGCAAGTCATGGGAACCGCCCCTCCCCCCATCAAGCCCCTGTCCTGCACACTAATGAGCAGGGAAACCACGGTCATATCTAGGACTCGTCCATATGTCAGATGTCTTTAACTCGGGGACTACCTGTTTAGATCACCCATTTTAAAATAGGGTTCTGCGGAACCCTGGGATTCCTCCAGAGGTTATTAAGGGTAGGTTAAGCAGTGTATGGTTGTCCTGCTATTGGTGACGGGGAAGGTGTGGGGTCGGGCCTGAAGTCTGATAGCCTGATAGTCTCTTGTGGCTTTACCATTTACTCAGTAGTAGGTGTGTTTGAGCACCGTCCTTGATCTAATACCTCTGGTTGAGCCATAATGTAACCTTCCCATTGTGTCTATATTATATCAGACTTGTCTAGTAAGTCGTGTAGCCTTGAGCTGCACTATAAATTGTACCTCTTTGATATAATTAAGAAGTGCTGCCCGTGTGTGTGTGTGTGTGTGGGGGGGGGGGGATCTGAGATTTCCAATTCTTGGCAATGAGGCATCTGGCTGCTGTTGGTATATTAGCCAAAACGTTATATTTTTTACATAAACATTTATTGGTCTGGGATAGCTCTCAAACCAGCAGTCCCAGGCGGTGGGTCAGTGTGTCAAAGTGAATGGGCTTTATTTCTTTCTTTAGCGTACCTCTGAGATCACCACTTTAATGGGATAATTTTTTCAACTAACCTCTAATATAATGAGCACTTATCCCACTGACACCCAGCTATTTGGTTTTAGCAAGGGTTCCCCGTAACCTGGAAATAATTTAAAGGGTTAATTTGGTATAAAAAGTTTAGGAAAGGCTGGTTTAGAGGTTAGGTGAAAGGTTTAGTGTAGTATATCACCTTTAGTAATTCAATAGTATAGAGGTCTGACAGCAAAGTGTCTCCCAACAGAGGGACATTCTATCTAAATGCAAAAGATTGGTTATCTGGAAGGGCGACATTCTTCCCACTGGTCAGAAATGTAAGAGGCATTCTTCTTACTGACCACCACACTAATAAATTGTGAGCTGTGCATATAGGAATTATATAGGGGTTCCCTGAAGACCTGGAAGTTATTTAAAGGGGATCCCACGTGTTAAAAAAGATAGAAAAACACTGAACTAGAGCATGATGTGTCTCTAAGTTTTGAAATTTAAGCCTCCCATGGAGGAGCTACAGGGGCCACCAGTTAAGTGAACAGCAGTGGGGGTAAAATCAGATGTCAGTTGATGAAATCCTAAGCTAATGATTTTCATCTCACACACAGAACTTCATTATCACCTCTTCTTGTCTCCTATACACCTTGAATGAGCTGTAAATAAACACACCACCATGCCTTATTTTATGTAACGCATACCAATTAATTTGGAGGACTTTATCAAGTAAATGACAAACAGTTCTTTTTTATTATAATAGCACAATCTCATTACATTTCTAATTTACACTGGATGTTACTTCCATTACAAAGAAACATAAAAAAGTTTATCTTTTCTTTGTTATGCACTGCCCTTAATATAGCACATAAAATGACAATTCAGCTGCCATATGCATGCACACACAGACCTGAAATTTCTAAATGATTCTCCCCAAACTATGTGATTTGTAAAAGCACCAGATCCATAGAATCTCATCTACATTTAAGTGTCAAATCATGAAATAAAATTCAAACAAACTTTTTTGATTTATTGTAGTTGGAAATTACCACAAAACTTCTACTCAAAAGCATAAATGTGACATCTGTACATAATTTAGGTCTAGGGCAACACAGTCAATGTTTAGTTGCACATTTTTCATTATTAAATATTAAATACAATTATTATTACTTTTTATTATTAGACGTGCAATATAATTGATCTAAAGTGTGTTTGTGCCACACATTGACATTGATTTCTTTGAATATGCAAGGCCAGGATGTAGTCAAGTAGCAGTGGCTATTAGCAATTACCCCCCACGTTTTTACTCCGTAGATTTCAATGGGATTAAGAGATTATTTGCTCAATTAGTTGATTTTCAGGCAAATTTTTTTTCCATTCAATTTATACCCTTATGGGATTATTCTCATGAGACTAACCTCCTCAAAACTACTCAATGATTTGATTACTGGCATTAACACAAATTAGTGATTTGAGCACCAGGAGATTGGTTCACACTACAAGATTAGTAGTTTAAACCAGGGGTCGCCAACCTTTCTGACCAAACGGACCACTAAATTCATAATTTCATGAATTACACTTTGTGATCCTCAGTCTCCCAGTTTCCATCTTTGCAATCATGAATTTTATAAAAAACATTATTATTTAAAAAGATAAATACATTTGTAAAATAATGATCTTCCTAATGATTCCTGATGAGGACTGTGGAGGCTCTGATTCATTGATCAGCTCACGGTTAAGTGAAGTGTTACTATTGTTACTAATATCACTAGTTGCATTATCTTTGGTATTACTAACGAAAAACAAAATATTTGTTTGCTTTTTCTCACTCATAATGGGTTTATTTCATTCGAATTTAAGACCAAAGGAGAAATAACTATGAAAGTCGAACCATTAGATGCCATCAAATAGAACAGTTAAAGAAAATACACAGTTAAGGTGAGACTTACCTAAAAGAGCATCCGAGACATAAATAAAATAAAACAATTGGATGAGAATCTGTATTCGCAGATCGGGATGACTGTTGTAATGGTCGAAACAAGGCTGTGCCTCCCTTGTTTTTCCGTCTCTAGTACAGTTTGTGAATTTAGTGCAAGAATTTATTAGAATATTATTTTTGTTTTATTTCTAATAATTTGCAAATAATGTCCAAATTTTTCTGTGGACCACTAGTTGGCAACCGCTAGTTTAAACCATGTACAGACATCAGTTGAATGTCAGATGATTTTAGCTGGAAACAATGTTTTCTTATTGGTTCCAGTAACAGATAAACAAATAAGCACTGTATACACTGTTTGTTTTATAGAGAGGGGAGGGAGGAGAATGAACAAGTGGCACCCCGCTGTGCTCTACACCATTAAGCTACGTACACACGGCAGATTTTTATCGCCCGATAATCGGCATCGGCCAAATATCGGGCGAAAATCTGCCATGTGTACAGTCGGTGTCGTCCATCGTCCGAACGACCAACCTGCCGGATCCACGGACGATGGACGACGACCGATCCTAATGAAAGGGAAGGGGGAGAGCGCGCAGCAGGGTGCCGCTCCGTCGCTCTCCCCCTCCCCTCTCCATAGAGCATGAACGGTGCTGTATGTACAGCACCGTTCATGTATCGTGCAGTCCCTTGTCGTTGGAAAGGATCGTGAAAGATCCTTTCCAACGACAAAAATTGCAAGTGTGTACGCAGCTTAAGAGTGAGCAGTGGTTGATTCTGATTTGTTCTTAGTTGTTCATCAATCTGCTCTGGAGGACCACTGCGCACATCTTAGATTTTTACCTGAGATGGCTATGACCATTTGTCTCAGTTGCCAATCATCTAATGTATACATAACGTGTACATAGTTTTAGAATCTGTACAGAAGCAGGGTATTTGTCACCAAAGACTATGAATGTACAGTGCTGTGTAATATGTTGGCGCTATATAACTCCTGTTTATTATTATTATAAATAATAATATTATTTGTGATAATCTTGGGTGAAGATATAGTGTCACTGTTGGCGTCTCATGATGTCCTTTTACAAACCATTGTACTGTATCACCAAACGACCAACACAAACAAGACCTATAGCATTTTTTTGCAATAGGAAGCCTCCTGCTTATCCTCCTTAAAATTGAACAGAACCCAAGCAGCATGTCTGTACTACCATCATTTTAAACCCATTACCTGAAACTATTTTCTGGCTGGTACATATCAAGCATCTATTCAAAGCTTTAGCCTCTTGTACACCTGCACATTTTGCACAAATTTAGCTCTAACCCATATACACAGTACTAATAATTCATAAAGAGAACCTGTGAGTGTAGAAACATATGAACCCTGTTAAAGGGTTTTTGTCCTGATCTTGCCTTTCCTGACTACTATATCAGTGATCAGGAACAAGAATGCAGCCAGTGAGGTCTGACAGTTTTATTTTCCTATATCCTTGTCCAATAACTTGATGCCAGAATGAGGATGACAGCCCAGAAACCAAATCAGCAATGGCAGCTCCCCTATTTGTTCCCATAGAGGATCCCTTTAAACAGGGAACAAAATGAGGTGCAATGCTCTGCAGTCCTTATCCACCCAGCCCCAGCTGAACATTATATTTCATTAGCATATGTCAGATGAGTGAAATGAAAGATCTGTATATATATATAATAAGGTTGTAGCTGCTACAAGAGATCACACAACAGAGAAGGAGGCTTGGCACTCCCCTCCTCCTCCTCCATCTCATCATAATCCCCTCCTCACTTTGTGATCCTCAGTCTCTCAGTTTCCATCTTTGCAATATCATTTCCATGGGGGACACAGGTTAGGATGACAGGGTGCTGCTCCCTATTCTGTCGCCTGTTTTAACCCCTTCCCTGCCAGCCCCCTGCACACCATCTGCCCATACAGTGACCCAGGGAAGAGCTGCTACACCCCCAGACCTGTCATCTGATGAAGATGAGCTTATAACCAGCAAAAAAAGGAGTCCCAGCATCGATCTGATTTACTCTGCTGTTTATTGATCGTTCTAATTATCTGATATCCAGCATGTGAGTTCACAGATGGAACACAAGAAGTATAAGGCTGGCTAGTGATTCTTGGGGATTGCAAAGCTATTTTTTATATTATTTCTGGAGCTCTATCTGCTGAGGATATTGATGCTGCATGAATAAGGGCTAATCACAGGTTAGAAGTGCTTGACACCCTGAGAAATGAAGAGTTTGCAGTGTGCTGGATTCTTCTTGTTGTCACTGCTGCTGGAGGTAAGTGATTTCCCAGGTCATGGAATGGAAATGTGACTATAGAATGGGGCTTCTATCCCTTCTTCCCATTGTGTAGATCGCTAGAAATATGTCTTCCATCCTTTGTTAGACTAAATTCTCTATATTGTTCCAGCTCACTATTCCATAGATGATGATTTAGTCTTTTGTTGCTGATGGGATCATTATAATGAAATCAACTAATTTCGAGAACTTATGGATCTGATGTTCTGTACTTCCTCCATGTTCTTAGATCATGCTTGTACAGTAGACCCATAACTGCTGCAAGAACTATTTCAGATGAAGCTGCAGAATTACTGTAAATGGTGGATATTATACTTTTCCAAATGAAATCTATAGATCAGTGTGATAAAAGCCTTTTTAGAATTCTGATTTCTGAGCAGACAGAAGGTGGAGTGACAGATGTAACCTAAAGGAAGTTTCCTGATGTGCAGCTGTCTGCACTTTGATCTCCCCACCATGATGTTATGTTTACAGTAGAAAACAATTGAAGACACAAAAAAGTAGATGATGTCTGGATGTTACAGAATATGAAATGATGGGCCTGTAGTTACTGTATTTCCTGTGGTTCCCTGACTGGTGTAGCAGATAGAGGTCCATTGTTCTCTTGCACAGACTGTGTCAGATTTCAGTTTGTGGCTTTTCAAGTCATATTTGGTTCTAACAGACCGGTTTCCTCTCTTGGTTTTATTGCATTCAAACCTTACCACTTCCTTTACTTTTCAAGGCAATAACCCTCACATGATTATATCCTTGTGTTTGTAATGTATGCCATGTGTTTGAGTCTTGGGATTGTCCTAATTATAAATATTGTTGTTGTCACGATAAATATACTGCTGTATTGGACATAAATAAGGTCAGAAAGTAAAGCGAAGCGCATAGCTGCTGTTATTTTCTCATGTTGGAAAACAAATTAACCAACCTGGACAGAAAAGTCCAATCTGGCTGGTTGATAAAGAATGGGGGGACCTACAGATGGGGTATTATGCCTGAGAATTAGGGTTAGGTCTATTGAGAGAAAATGGTTGCAGAAATGTTTCTGCTACAAATAATGAACACCCTTAAAAAGAACAAAGGTTGATAAATAATAAAACGGCTGTTGCCCATAGCAACCTTCTAACAAGTATTTATCATCTAATTTACACCAAATCAATGAAGCTGATTGGTTGCCAAGGTGACAGTTGCTTAATTCTTACATGCTTTTTTCTAATAAATCAACCCTAATATGTCAGCTGTGTATGTGAATTAGGAAATGAGATTACAGCTGTGACTCCAAACCCGAGTACCAGAATATAATTGTGTGACAGTACCAGTTGTTTTGTGTCTCCACTGTTCTAACAAAAGAACAATGATATTCAACATACACGTACACCGGTTGTGTTCCATGAGACATTCTTCACCAGCCATTGTTTTTGTTATTATGTGATATACTTTTTACAATAATAAAAGATCTCTGGTCTATAGCTTTCTGGATTTCTGATGGATGAGCTGTTCAGATCTCTTAATTATTATGTTGTTGAAGCTAGGAGTGCAGCTAACATGTAAATTGGCTGATGTCTTAAAGCAGATCACTAGAATAATTTGTTGTCTGTGTCCGCCTGTCTATAAGATTATTGGGAATAAGTGGAAGCCATGCTGTGTTTGTGTCTGCTCCCACTCCGACAGCTATGACATGCTGGGTGGGAATAACCACATGCAGTTTGTGATTTTTTTTTAATTCTTCCAGATTAGTTTTTATTTTCTTACTCTGTTTTTAATAATAAACCTATAGCTTTATGCTTCTATGTGCCTAAAGCAACATTTCTGTAGAACCTTATAATGTGCCAAGAAAAGTGTGTGTATGGTTACATTCACATGTGGATTAGGTAGGACCTCTTGGAGCCACAAATATCCCATTCTTCTGTTGATGTATGTTCTTACTACTTTATTAGGGAAGCACTGACTTTGTTGGATAAAAAAATTCCAACAATATTATAAGCAATGTTATAGCTAAATTACGTTATTTTATTAGTTGAACATATAGAGATAATATTTGTGTTATTCATGACATTTTTGGATGTTTACTGGAATGTCTGTATAGTAATTTATTCTGTTTATGAGTACTTTATGATAAGGAAGTTTATTTTATTAATTATCTATAGAAAAAACTATTGAACATGTCTTTGTTGTATATGTTCTTATACAACATGGGTATGGGAGGAAGCATGCCATAAGCTGAATGGTCACCAAATGCCAGGTACTGTTTTATCATCGGAGTTGTACCATCACAGCACGGTGGCTCAGAGGTTAGCACTCTGGCCTTGCAGTGCTGGGTCCCAGGTTTAAATCTCGGCCAGGCCACTATCTGCATGGAGTTTGCAGGTTCCCTCTGTGTCTTCGTGGGTTTCCTCCCACATCACAAAAACATGCAGTGAGGATATTTGGCTTCCCCCCAAAAAAATTGACCTTAGTCTGTATAAATGACATATGACCATGGTAGAGACATTAGATTTTGAGCTCCTTTGAGGGACAGTTAGTGACACGACTATGGACTTTTTACAGCACTTCGTAATATGATGGAGCTATATAAATACTGTGTAATAATAACATACCAATACCTGGTGTTCCTAACCGTATTTGGCAAGTGTTATCAGGTACCAAAGCTTTCAGAAGTTCCCAGTTTGTTGTAATATCTTCTGATTAGTTTTTGAATATTAATGTATCATCTGACTTTGTATGTAAATTGTGATTTGCTGAGCAGTTGTTCTACTAATAAATAGGACATATCTCATCAGGTACCAAAGCTTTCCATAGTTTCCAGTCTGTTGGAATGCTTTCTGAACACTCGTTGAATATTATAGTTATATTATTTGACATACTTTTTTATAGAACATTATTTAGGTACTTTTTCAACTGGATGTAAGCAAAAATTTCCCTGTCGAGGTGTCTAACACACGCACAATTGCATGTGTTGGATATCTTGGCTGCTCCTTTAACCCACTACAACACAACAGGGCTAGTGAGGTATACCTGGCTTGCATTGCATCATTCGTTGGGGGACCAGGTATCAAAAACAATTAGGAAAGTGAAGAAGCCGCACTCCAAAGTGAAGAAATTTTATCTTAAACATTGTTGTATAAACATTGATATATCTCAAAAAAAAATCACACCATAAGATTGCATCACATCTTCAGAGTTCTCTGAAACATTTTACCCCACCTTAGGTTTGATCATAACAGTCAAA
Organism: Pyxicephalus adspersus; assembly: GCF_032062135.1. Taxonomy (NCBI): domain Eukaryota; kingdom Metazoa; phylum Chordata; class Amphibia; order Anura; family Pyxicephalidae; genus Pyxicephalus; species Pyxicephalus adspersus. The sequence goes on from NC_092862.1 coordinate 98,300,965, forward strand.
ATCCTTTGAAAATCTAATAAATCCTTTTGGGATACAGACATAGTAGAGTAGAGTAAAGAGTGGCTTCTTCACTTTCCTAAGTGAATATTTTGGGGAGTTGGATGTGCCTTTTTGGCCAGCACCAGATCTAATGATTGGTATCGACCATTGTGTGAGCTGCACCATGCTTTTGGATTGTTAGATAGCAAACCTAACCCAAATATTGGGATACCGGTGGCACCTGGTTCTCTTCAGTAAAGATAAGGTTTGACCTACCACCGGTTAGAAAGCTAGGAATTAAACCTTTTCATGAATCATTTCAGGGTTTCTTTTATATTTCTTCCCACTCTAACTTGCGTTTCTTGCGTCTTGCTGATACTATAACCAATACTTATGTAATAGCTGTGTGATACAGTATGGGAAAAACCTAAAGTAGGAATGACTGACCAGGGATTACCCAAACACACCCTGTCCACAGACTATTTGCCTACTTTTGATAACATATATTCCAAAAAAAAGCTATAAAGCATGTTTGTTCATTTTTTTCTTGAGTATTCTTCATATCTCTTTCTTGTGAGATATTAATATGCAGAGCAGTCTGAACTGATGAGTTAATTCTCCCTAAAGAACCAAGCAGTGACACTGATAAAGTATGCATTGTCGTTCTTTGGTAGACCATGTCATGTCAAACACTCAAAGCCAAATGACACATTACATATTTGGGGTAGATCTACTAATTGAACAGACAGTTCATGGTATACAAGTGAAAGTTAGAAATCAAATAGTTCTGATAATTTATTTGATTAAAGAAGATTTTAAAAAGATTACAGAGGCTGCCTTACTGATCTTCTTGTCAAAGTTGCCCGGGTCAGCCATTGGTTTTTTTACACTCTGAAACATCACACATAGGGCTTAATGTATTAAAGCTCTCCAAGGCTGAATAGGATAGACCATCACATGAGAACCTGGGTAATCCAACAAACCTGTAATGGATTTTAATAAATACTTTTTTTTTGCCAAATGCTTTCAATCCTGGACTAGATCAGTTCCAGGGTTTGCTGGATCAACCAGGTTTACCCATTACAGATTACATACCTCATACCTGTAAGTGCTGGGTATTGTTGCTGAGATCAAATATAAAAGGAAGGGGGACAGTGGTAAGGTATAAGTGAATGAGTGGGCGAAGGAAGGGGGTAATTTTAAAAACACATTTTGCCCTGCCAGTTTATTATAACATGGGGAGTTGGCTTTTGAAGTGTAGACAATATCACTAAGCAAGTAAGAGATTTGGGTTCATTTGGATGCACAGCACCTGTTGCATGCTGTCTTTTGCTGTTTCGGTAACCAATGACACTCATGTACAGTCAGTATTACTGTTCCTGCATCTTGGACAGCTAGGACATGATGTTCTTTCAGTGCTTTAGAAGTGGTGATATATAAGGATTAAATTGAAAAGCTGCAGCTCTGTACATTACCATCACAGTGGGTGGTGGTAGCTGTCAAGAACCTCAATGGCTCATGCGGCCCCCAGCAGAAAACTTCATTTAAAAAAATGTAACTAGCTTTTGATGCAGCTGTCTTAAACGCCAACTTATGTTGTGCAAAGTATCTTCCCAAAACAGTTAACCCGGCATTGATAAAACAGGACTAACATTTTTTATGTCAGGTTTTTATTGCTTGTGTCTTTGCTGGGAAGATTTCACTCACTGCTGTCAAAGTAACAAGTCTACAGGGAAATAAGCAGAAAACTCCCCTAAAACTCAATGGACAGTAATATCATTCCTTCCCCACTGTATTACAAAAATGGTTTATTGTTTTGTATGCCTGCTAGGAACTACAGCAAGATAGGAGGAGATCTTCCTAATAAAAAAACTTGAAAGAGATTCTGGTTTCTAGGTTTGATTTAAAGCATGTCCAGCCATAAATGCATTTTTTAATATAGAGTAAGTATTTTTATCTACAGTATATACCTGTCAGGTTATCTTTCGGGGTCTGCATCCGCTAGGATTTCTCTTTTAGCCTGCCCTAAACAAGCAGCAGGAAATAAGAGGAAATTTCTTCAAAACAAACAAAATGTTTTTTTATCCCAGAAAGTTGTCCTTAGAACTGATGTCCCCGCTGGAAATTTGTCCTTCACCTATTGCTCTGAATATAACTCAAAATGTTGGTTATGCCCTCCTCTAAAGGCAGAAAATCTCCCCAACTGGGAAACACACAACAAAAAATAGACAGTAGTTCTAACCTTTGCCTACTTTATCCAAAACTACATTTTACTGTAAAGTGGAACTAACACTGCCCTGTCCCAATTCCATTAAACTGCCATCTTCCTCCTTGTTTCCATCTTCAGCTATTTTGTTTGTTCATTCAGTCTCAGCAGCTCAACAACTTTGACAGATAAGGAGATCAATCAGGCAGGTAAATATGTTTTTTGCAGAAAGAACATCACCTGTCGCTTTCTGCAAGAATGCCCTGCTTGGTCACAGATTTTTTAAAGTGGAACCTAAATTTCCCTTTCTATGAATACCACAACACCATGAAGAAGCAAACAGAATTTTGCATGTACAAATATACAAATTATATTAATAGGTAAAAAAAGCCAACATAATATAACAATAGGAGAAAAAGGGCCTTTTCACATTCGACCCTTTTTCTTGCAGCACAACGTAATTTTTTTTGCAGCATGAAGATCATTATTTTCTTTGGTTGACTCACATCTATATACTTTAATGTGAAAAAAAAGGTAAACTAGGTGGGCCCAATCACACCTACTGTGTGCGTCACATCTATGTACTACAACACGTACACATACTACAACACACATGTAACAATGTGAATCCAGTCTTCTGGAATAGAAGAACCAGCACATAATTATATTTTAAACTAAATGTTGATTTGTCAGAACATCAATTGTATATCAGCACGTTACTTGGTTTGGTGTTTGTCAGCTGAGAATGAGAAAGTAAGCTGTGAAATAACAAAGGCGATACTGCAGGTCAAATGTGCACCATCTTTTGTATTATACAGGATAAAGAACCATCTGCAGTGGTTTTAAGGATAGAAAAAGTCCACTCAGACATCTATGACCCATATAGAAGTACTCAAACACTCTCATGCTTTTAAAGTCAAGGTACCCTTAGTACACAATTATTCACAATTATTGTAATTGTGTTTATTAATTTATCTCATGATACTTTTATCAGGAAGCTTTTATTCACGTCACATAGTTGTGTAATCATTATTGCTGCATTAAATAGTTATGTAACCGTTACAAGCCTTTCTAAAGAATCTGTGTTTTTTCTAATCCTCTTATTCTCCACCTCAAACGGCTGCATTTTCAACCCTGTTATAAAGGAAATGGCAGATAATGCACTGTAGCAAAAAATAACACATATACACTGCCCAGACAAAAAAAAAAAGGGAAGTGTTATGATCTGGGGTTGCTCCAGTTGGTCAGGTTTAGTAATATTATGTGGCCAAACAGTGAGGTTAGCTGACTACCTGAATAACCGGGTAGTCTGTCAATGTATTTTTTCTTCCCTGGTGGCACAGGCTAATTTCAATGGCAAGATTCATTAAGCTCAAATATTGAAAGTTTGGTTCATGGAGAATGAGACCTCATTTTCAAACATGGATCGGCTACTCTGGAGTCCAGACCTGTCCTAATGAAAATCTTTGGGACATGCTGAAGAACACTTTACGTAGTGGTCTTCCCATTGTCAATACAAAGTTTTAGCAATAAATGAATGCAGCTTGGACAGAAATAAATGTTGTGACATTTTATAAGCATATCGAAATGATATCACATGGTATAGTTAAAGATGAAGATGATCCAACAACAAAGTGCGTGACTTTTTCAGCCAGGCGTTGTATTAAGCTAAACTGACCCCATTCCATTGTCCAGTACTTTTTTTTTTTTATTTATTTTTTATTAGCAACCAATAAAAACAGACAATTACAGAACTCAAACCAGTGTATACAGATGGCAAAAGCAAATAAAAGCGTAAAAAGGCATACAATTTTACAGAAATAGTCATATCTAGCAACTTGAGAGAACATATAGCATGCCATGTAATGATAAATGGAAAAGAGAAACAAATTGTATACGTACATAAAAACATTTCCGTTATACCAGTAAGCAATCTACCATTAGGTTTCATTGGTCGCTGATTTTATATTAAAGAGTATAGGAAAAGAGAGAAAAGAAAGAGAGAAAAAGGAGAGGAGAAGTAAAAAGGGGGGGGGGGGGGGGGGCTGTATAGGGATATAAACAGAAAGGAGGGTAGTGGGGAGGGGGGGGCAGGGGGCATTGTCCAGTACTTTAAGGGTTCAGTTGTATCACCAAAAGGATACAAGATTGGTTTTGGGTCAATTTTATTTTCAATATTATTTAACATTTGTTTAACAGTGGTCACCAGGATCAATAGAGATTGTTAATCTACTTAGTCAAGACATCAACAGCAGTAAAACCCTAACCAAGGTTGTAATCATTTCCTACTGAAAATTGAAAAAAAAAGTTTGATTTATGTTCTGAATTCCTCATTTACAGCAAACCCACTTTATTGAAAAAGAAGTGAGCTATGGAAGAAAAAAAGGCAGGTGAAGGGCAAATCACCCGTCTGCAGTTTTACCTATAGTCATCTAGCAGCATATCTTTTCCCATGACTCTTTTCCCAATGCCTTGTAGTGTCTCTCTGTGGAGGTGGCCATCTTCGGAGAGACAGGGCTTTTCTTCCTTATATTAGGGGAATAATGAGCCGCTCAGTAGTGACTTTGCCAAACCTTACTCCACCTCTCTTTATGCTACAAGTCAGAGGCAGCGGTTTTCACTAATAAACAACTATAGGTCTGCTGGCACAGAGGTGCCCAGGCACATTCTTATACCAGAAAGTGCTTTGGTAGTATTTAAGGACAAAATGTATTTTTTTAGGATACTGAATAGGCACGTCTTTATGTTCTCTATAACATAGAAAATCCTTATTTTTTTAGCTCAGTTCTGCTGATGTGAACCCCTGTCTCCTCTGCCCCAAAGCCTTTATCCCACTGTGCAGAAAAGTGCACCACTACTGCCCACAGGTGAAGATGTGTCTACTGTCATTTGTACATTCAGGAAGAAGCAATGGCGGTGTCAATGTGCCAATGTGGGATTTTATGGTTAATGAGCATATTTAAACCAGATATACTTTACTGGTTGAAAGAGTGGATTCTTCTTTTGGGTCTTTGTTCATATACATTATGAAATTTTGTGAAACCAAAAAGATCCTGGGGAAAAACGGAACCCAAATATTACTGTGTTATGCATGTTATTAAACTTCATCTATGGAAATTACAAAAGATGTAATGCTTACATTACATGACAGAAGGCTTTTTTATTTTAGATAAATTTGTAATTGGTAGAGAGAATTTTATATTGAAAAACAACTAGATGCAACTTTGAAGGCCAGAGTAAGTGACTTTGGCAGGAAAGGATATCAAACATGAAAGGTGCTATAAATCTATGAAATAAGAATTAAGTACAGCCATGTCAAGCAAGGGCACATTGTGTGAAGAAGCTACAGTCTGGCAATGACTTGAAAATTTGCCAAATAAAGTATTAGATAAAAGAGACATTGCAAAATCTTGAAATATAATAGTGCAGAAGTCTGTTTACAATTTATCCATATCATATAAAATCAGTACTTGCAGATATTAATGTTAGAAAATGATATACAAGTTATAATAAACAAATATCCAATACCCTTGGTTTCACCCTTTTATTTACCAGAATAACTATATCTCACTTCTTGCCATCAAACTAAAGGAACAGGACTGTTTATATATTATTGGTTTCTTGAACTAGATTAGATCTGGTATTTTTATGCAAAGAAGACATTGAAATACATTTTCTTCTCTCTTCTTTAAGCTTTCAGATTGATGCCAATGGGAGCCACTAACCTAGCATTTCTGAATGCAAAGTAACACTATTATATAGGGGACATTGTCCCTATTTAGCATAAAAGTGAATAAGGAAGATTATATAGATGTTTTAGTCTGGCATCTGAGCACTTAAACACTCTTTTGGTTAATTTGTGTCTTTTTCATATAGTCTCACTTCCTGTCTGTAAAATATCAGAAAGTCCACATGCAAGAAGTGGAAAATCTAAGGCTTAGGATTTCACAGAGACTAAACAAAGGTATATCACTAATCATGCTTCAGGAGAATATATGAATACTTTCTATTTAAAAAAAAGAAATTGAGAGTTCTCAATTAAGTAAGCTATTACGATCTTAACATGTCTGGTTTGGGAATACCTTTTACACATTATGATTAGGATTTGTAGGTCAACAGCTTACATTGAGTTGCACAGAATGTGAAGGACTGGTATCTTTGAGATGTACTGAGTGGGTAGGGTATGCTAGTTTATGCTTTTAAAGCATCCATGTTGTTAGAATAACTACCCTGTAAAAGATTTAATTTTACCTTTCTGGTAGGGGAAACTTTTTTTTTGCAGAATTACAGTGACCAAAGATTTTTTAGCATTCAACATTGTTAGAACTGCCTGGTCCTCCTCTGTATTATGTGGATAGATCTCCTTACCCCATTCATCAAAATAATATATAACAGTGATATAGGAGACCAGGCATCTGACAATCCTAGAAGTGTGCCAGATGCTGAAGACTCCTTAGCCATGTTAGCTCTTTAACAGGGCAAAACAGTTAGTGACAAAATTGGTGAATGGTAGGACAGATAAGATATCGTTATTTACAACTAGCCCTTTCAAGTTTTTAATAGTGTCCTTTATTACAGGTAGTCCCCGGGTTACATACAAGATAGGGGCTGTAGGTTTGTTCTTAAGTTAAATTTGTAAGTTGGAACAGGTACATTTTTGTAATAAATGCAATTAGGACAGATGTTTGTTTCTCAACATATTATTAGGCAAGGTGGTGTCAGTTACTGTATAAAATCCTCACTTTGAGTTAATCACAAAGCAAAAAAACAAAAACAAAAAAAAACTTTATGGAACCTAGACATTCATTAACTTTTGGAACAATCTGTGCTTTGATATGCAAAAGGAAACAACTGCAGAGTTTGTCTTGGTCAATAAAGAGTTACAAGATGTTACAGATCAGCTCAGCTCTTAAGATCACCCACAACCTCAGCTGTGTTTTGCAAAAGATTTCTTTTGCAAGGCATGCAAACCGCCTCTCTCCCACCATCAAGCCTCTGTCCTGCACAGAAGCGAGCAGGGAAGCCCATTTGTTTCTAGGAGTTGTCCATATGTAGGATGACCTTAACTCAGGACTACCTTTATTTAGAAAACTTATTCTTTTGATGTGCAGTTGATCAGTGTTAATAAAAGAAATGTAAAATAATATTCAAAAAGTAAACTCATCGCTGCAGTCTAGGCAACAGTAAAGCAGTCCTTATATATTGATACGTATTTATATGTAGCTTGATAGATATACCCACATTGGACATTTTAGGAAAGTCAGCTCTTTTGGAACGTAAAAGCTTTCTTCTTTCAATTACAAATTAACATCTTCTTCCAATTTCCAGATAGGCTATTCCCTGGCTTTGTATTGTCTCTTGGCAGAAATCCACCTGATCAATAAGATGCTTTTCTGTTCTCTCTATGCCAGCATTTTTGCATCAACTTAGGTTTTTTTGGTTTGCTTTTCATTCAGAACTACAAGTTAGTGCTTGGTTAAAAGCACACAAACATAGGCACATATTACATTCTATGTAAACAGAAAAAAAAACATTATTAACTGATTATAACACAAATCAATTTATTATCATTATTCACTTAATGTTAACTTGTCTTTACCAAGATGTATAGGCAAATATCAGTTTGTGAAGCTTCACTACAACTATACTAACTTCAAGTAAGGTATATAGATAATTCTGTTGCAGATTAGTCACACTTCTGCATTCCTCAGCTGTTTTTAGCAAAAGACTTCTTCTGCAAGGCATGCAAATTGCCCTCCTCCCATCCATTAACCCTCCAGCCTGCACAGGAGCAGTAGGGAAGCCCCATTCGTATCTAGCAGTTGTCCATATATTGGATGTTCCTAACTCGGGGACTACCTGTACACTTAAAGCTAAAGACATAGTGAATTAAAGAAAAATTGGAGGTAAAAGTGGAAGGGCCCATGGAGACCTGGCCTGGAACCTACACCCAATGTGGGAGGTCAGGAGAAAGCAAGTTAGATAGTATCCTACAGCTAGCTAGCCATTTTGTACTCTGAACCAAAAAACCTTTACAGTTCAGGGTTCTACAGAGAACGCTAACCCTAAAAATAGGCAAATGCAATTACTTTTGTTCCTGGATAACCAGGAGTTGCAGTGAGATATGCAGTGGATAGGTGTTAATACAAGGCACACACAATACTTCATGTGTTAGTTTTAAATAGCTATAAGTTATGTGGGGATGTGTAATTCCAGGGGTTCAAGTTTTCCATAAAAGTGGAGATCTGTTCCCAGAACAATTGGTTGCTAAATCACAAACACGCACTTCCCACCTACTTGGCTGAAAAGATAGGTTGACAAAAGTGAAGAAAAGGCTTTGTTCATGAAAAAAGCATACCATGTACAGTTGTACATTGTACAATGTACAGTTACCCTGGGATTTTCTAATATCTAGCAAAATCTCTGCATACAATATTAAACTTGACTTAGCATACTATATATTAAACTTTTATTTAGTGTTGTTAGGTCATCCTTCTTCATGGTATTCCATTGCCACCTAGGCTCTGGGGTCTACCAAGCCACCAAAGGAGACGTTGTGGCAGTGTATACTAGCCAAGGTATACTCACCAATCCTACTCCATTGGAGACTTTTGCTCTAATGATACGGGATACCAAATTCATTCCTCCACGTGAAAGTACTCAAAGCACAAGTACTGTCACAAGGGGAAGTACGATACTGTCAGCTACCTGCATTAGCTCCAAATGTACCAAATGAGTTTTCCTTATATCTTATTTGAGGGTGGAACATCAGAATGGTCAAGGTGACAGCATCTTTTTAAAGTGCAATTCACATGTAGGGTGTGTAGAGGGTATTTATGGTGTCTGCACGACACAGAACAATTACATCAAAGCTGGACCCCAGGAAAACAGCTTATTGCACATTCAAATTACTTGTGAACTGCTTTACCCTAAATGAAATGTTTAGACAGCCTTTTAAACCATTCATCCCTAGAAGACAGCGTTTGACTATGAAATCTTAGCTGGCTGGAGAATTTTAGAGCGTAGAAGAGATGAAAAGGTTTGGGAGAGTGATTTCTAGAGTAAGGGTGCTATGATGAAGTGGCTTTGTAGGTAGTTAAAAAAAAACTAGGAATACGACCTTTTCCTTCATATTTGTATTTTTTGTTGTTTAAATGTTAATAAATGTAAAATTCTTTTTACATATTCCCAGAAGAATTAAGCACATATATAGATGTCTATTTAGAATTTAAAAAAGCTTTAGCTTTGAACTTCTCAGCCTGTTTTGCATTAAAGTTACCTAGCAGCAGATATGAAAAGAGCTAAAATAATATTGTGTTTTTTCTTTTCTAGTTATGAGGCACACATTTCTCTTTTATAGGACTACAGAAAACACATTGGGAAAAATAAATACAATTTGTACCTTATATATATTTTTGTTGTTTTTTTTCTATAATAAACAAACAATAATAAATAATTTTTGATGGAAGGGAATAAATAATCCTCTAACCTAAAATATGTATTTGGGTTGAATTCCATCAACTTCATGTTTCTTTGGTGAAGTCAGGTGACAATGTTTCGTCATATGATTTACCATCTCACCTAAATTGCTGTGACCATTTTAAGTTTTTTTTACTATCTTTTGGATTTTTTTTACCTACCTAGTTGATGGTGATTCAGCCTATTTTAGAGGAATTTTACCTGCAGTCATGTGAAAATGTGTTGACTTTTTCAACACATCAAACCATTAGTAACCACTGCCATGGTATATTCATGTCAAAAGGCTTCACTCAAGTGTATTATAAGGTAATGGTTTTAAGCAGCACTAGAAGCAAAAACTAGAAATCTACAAATAATTTTTAATTCTGTTCATTCTGTGGATTCAGAGACCCAACCTGACCTTACTTTTCCCCACTACATTTAAAGCACCACAGCTTGGAATTGCTTCAGCTTGTAATTGGATACTGGAAGAGCAGCGGGTCACTGAAGAGGTTAACCTTGTGCACTAGAACAGTGCTGCCTTTTCCTCTATTAGTCCAGTAAAGTAAAGTAAAAAAGTAAAGCCTTTTTAGTTGCACTTCAATAATTCAACACCTACATAATAATCTATGTGCCTCAAAGATACTTAAGATATCTCATTGGTATCTCTAAAAAAGCCATTCAAGGACCCCTGTTGAGTCACAGCAGTGCAGATCTCAAATCTGTTTGTTTGTTGGCTTTCTTTCCATGCTGATGTATAATTCTGCTCAAAAAATGTAGCAACCTTCTTTATCAAACCCAGGCTACATTTTTAACAAAAACACTTTTTGTCCAATTAAAGTCAAGAAATTGTTATGATTTGGTTGGCTTAACAAAGTCTCTGCATTGCATTAACGTTGGTGAGTTAAGGTGCGTACACACTTCCAATTTTTATCGTTCAAAACGAACGATGAACGATCGATTGGGCAAAAAATCGTTCGTAAAAAAGTAACCAACGACGCCGACGAACGAGAAAAGTCGTTGGAAACGAACGACCGGACCGGCGGATCGGATTGGACGACGATCGTTGAACATCGTTCGTGTGTACGGTCGTTCGTTGATCGTCCAGGGGCTGAGCATGCGTAATGAACGAACATTCGTTCACTTTCCTGTCGTGCACATAGTTCCTCTATCGCTCAAACGATCGTATCTATTGTGTGTACAATATCTACGAACGATCGGGTCGTTATCTCTATGTACAGGAATGGTGCTATACGATCGTTCGTAGATATCGTGCAGGATCGTTCGTCGTTCGCTTTCCAACGATAATAATTGGAAGTGTGTACGTAGCTTTACCATACCAAAATAGATCATCACCATGCGTTGTGCAATGCAGTACAAGGTTGTATTTGTTCTAGTTAACATAGTGACCCTATATTGTTTTTGAATGTTTAGAAAATAGGATTTCAGGTAAAAAAAGGCTATTTTATTAGGAGTCAATTTTCTTATTGTACTACACATTTTGATTGTTTCCTATTTTACAATGCACAACAAATGTAACGTTTTTTACCTTTCCTGTACAGAATGTTATTGTCATGTTTGAAATAGTTTCTATGTTCAACTTTAAAAAAATAGGCTACAAACTGAAACAGCTCTTTCCTTTTGCTCTTTTTTTGCATTATCCTTTCATTATAACAGTGTTGTACATTATTGCCCTCTACACCATTTACAAGAAATTAAAGCTTTCATTCTTCACAAGGCATTATTCTTCTATTGTAATCTATGCATTGTGCACAGTAAAACATGGAACTAAGTATAGTGTGTTGCCATTCTGTTCATTTTAAATGGAACTTGAACACACTTTGCCAGTGCATCTCAATGCAAATGTGATTTAATGCACCGCTGCAGACAGATGTGAATCAAGTAGGCCTTGTGTCGGGTTGTGTTGGGAAAATTGGTCCATTAAAATTATTAACAAACTGTTCAAACTAAATGGACTGCCTAAAACAACGCACATTAACACACCATATAACACATTGCAACAGTTTAAATCCTCCATTAATGCTAACTTGGGCAGGGCAAAGTATATATGGTACTCTCTATAAAGAATGCACAATTTTGACACCATTGAAACAGTCTGGTAAATATATGGGTTTATCATTTAGCAACTTTGGGTATTCTAACTACCCCCCTATTGGCAGAAGGTCCCATTTTTAATGCTTGATGGATAAATAAATTATGTCAATGCATCAGCATTCCCCTTCACTTCTTGTAGTTTCAGTGCATGAACAGTGCACAGTGTGTTCTTCCTACATCTCTACCCTTTACGTGTATTTGATATAACCTTGATTATGATTCCTTGTGTGATATGGTGCTGTAAAGCTGTAAAGCATAAAAACTTAAAAAATATACCGTATATGTAATATATTGCATGTGGCGAAATATGTTCTTAGCCGTTCACCGAAATTACAGTAAATCAGCAGTTGCCAGGATCAGTCAGTACACAGGATTGCAGACGTTTTCTACCCCAACCCAATAAATATATATACAGTGGTACCTCGGTAAAAGTCCACTTTGGAATAAGTCCAACTTGGTCCTTTTTGAAAAATCGTGCTTGGTATACAACCTTTGTGCTAGAATGTGTATGGGTAAAAATGAGTCATACCACCGCGCGTTACCCTTATTTACCTCTCTCGAGACACAGCCATGACTGCCCACGAGCATCAGTATGCCAGTTGCTACCATTCAGTGAACAACCCGCGCTATAACTCTCTGTGAATTACATAATATCTCCTCCTCCCTTCTCAGCACCATCCTAGTAGGCACTCAACTCTTCTCAGCAAGGTAAAGTGAGGATACATTTTCATTTATTTCATCTAATTGCTTTTGTATTTATGTATTTTAGTATTAAGCAGTGTTTAAATTATTTCATACAGTCCATCATTTTATAATATTCCAATAACAATAGTTTTTGTTTTCATGGGAACGGATTAATCATTTTCCTTTTATTTCCTATGGGAAAAATTTGTTTGGTATAAGTCCAAGGATCTGGAACGGATTCTAGTACCACAGTACCACTGTATATATATACATATATATATATATATATATATCAAAATATAATAAAGACACTACAACAGTTTTAACTGGCAATAAATGGCAGCGGCACTGGTTTTAATATCTTAACTTATTATCAAGAAAATTCAGTACATATCAATAAATAAACTTGCTCAGCCATTAGAACTCGAGCAATATTAATCAACAAAAACCATACAAAACTAGTCCCCCCCTAATAAGGGTGACAAACTACATAAGTATGCCAGCGATATTAAAAGCAGTAAATGGGAAGAGAGGGTTGGGAGCTTTTTTGAGTCGTGCCAGGTGAACAGAGAAGCAATGATGCCGAACCTCCTTATATATCCAACTGGCTCGAGCCTAGAAGCTTCCAGAAGCCCACCCATGTTTCCCGCTAGAACATAGAAAAAGGTAAATACCATTGCATTTGACATATTTAAATAAATAATCAGTAAAAATGGGATAATAAATGGAAGAAGGAGATGAGAAAGGAGGGAGGAAAAGGGGAAACTAGGAGAATGTTGAAAGCCCATGTCAGTGGGACCATTGGTTAAAGTAGAACTAAATTCTAAAATAAAAATTACCAGACAGGTACATGTACATCCTGCAATACAATACCCTTACCCGCATGATCACAGTTTTTTTTAAATATTCCTCACCTTTTCCTGTTTCAGATTCTAATCTTCAGTCCTTATTGGCCAGGATTGGATGATGAAACTCCTGCACATGTTCGCAGGATATCATTTAGTCCTGGCAGGATGTCGAGATTTATTTTAGATAGGCAGAAACATCACCTGTCCCCTTCTACCTAATTGCAAAATTTCAAAGTGGGGCTGTGCATTAAAAGAAATCAGAACTGAACAACATATATAGGCTGCCATGTTGGCTTTCTTCTAAAATACAGACAGGTAACAAGCATTTTCAGAAGAAGAGCACTGACAGCTGCCCACATATCTCCCGCTGTTGCATTATTAGTACAAGCGCAAAGCACTCAAGTTTTCCAGAGTAGGATATGCTCCCACTAAATAGATGACTTCCTTGTAAATTTGACCTTTTCTAGTTTATGCCCTAACATTGACAAATGTTCCCATAATTTTCTTTGTAATGTTTGCCTAGCAGCATTCTGAGAACAAACAGAAATTAAACTTAGATCCAAGCAAAGATCACTATATTTCATTATAGAGATGAGTTTGTGATGTATATGTTCCATTATACAGTAAATACAGTAAGCTGCAGTATTTGTTATGCCTTACACCACTCAGCATGTGACTTTACCTGAACCATATATTCTCAGAGCACCTACAATGACATTTCATTTCAGGATGGCCTTGCAGACTGTCTCCAAGGACCTTTCCTAGTTTTAACATTGCCATGTTTTGACAAGAAGCCATCATTTTAATACAGGGAGGTGGCATCCATTTACCCAGGAGATTGCTTTAGCAACTGGGCAGATCCTCATATAAATGCTTTGCTTCTTACTGACATGTCTCAGTTTCTGCTTTTATTCTTGAACTGAATCTAAAAGCTTCAGGCTACTCTACAGTGGCTTGAAAATTAGTCAAACAAATGCTTTATTTAGCAATTAGCCATTTATTCTTTCTGCATTGTATTACTGTACATCACCAGAACTGCTCATATCTTTTGGCAAGCAGCTAAAGTAACATTGCAAACCTGGGCAATCCAGACTGAGAATATGATAAAAAATGCATGAGCATTGGTTTCCATCTGTTAAAATTGCACGTCAAAGATATCAGTGGATTAAGCGATCTAAACCTTCACCGCACTGTTAACAAAGTTGTTTCTCGGACTGTATAGAGTACTTTAACATGGCCGATATTATCTCCAATCCCAAATATTTACTACATATCTACAAAGTGTGTTAAATAGTAGTGCACAAGCCACCTCTGGCAATGGTTTGCTTTTTAGATTTTCAATACTCACTTACAAAAACCTTTTAAACTGGACTGGTTGTCAATTTGCAACCAATTACTAAACATATACAATTAATGATATGTCAGAACAAATTAACCTTCGATATTACCAAACCAGCATTATACTAAGGAATCTGACATTTCCTGGAATCAATTACTGCTATTAAAACACATGGACCTGGATTCCCACAAGAGAATGTTTTAGGGAATTTCAGATTCCCTGTTTTTTTAAATAGAGTGTACAAAGAGTAAACATATTGCCCTAAAACTTAGTCTCATTTATACCTTGGCATTCCAAGTAGTTGTACTTATGCAGTATGTCACACCTTAACATTCATCGCATTAAGGCAGAACATTCAAATTAATATGTTGCCAATGTAATAGAACCTGAAAAAAATAGAATTTAAAGAAATGTCTCCAATGGAGCACACCAAAATGCATTATGTGAAAGTGATGATGATGATTAAAGTGCATTACTGTGTGGTGTACTGCAATGGAGGTGCTATTGAAAATAAAATGGCACCACATTGCATACAAATATACATGGTCATAACAATGAACTCCCTAGTAAGGATCCCTTGCTGTCAGGTATCACATATTTCTGGGGGCTGTACAAAAAAAGAAATACCATTTGCTTTAAAGGCTGTCCAAAGAAAACCAAAACCTCACACTGGCTAGAATCTGGGTAGTAAGGGGTGTAATACATAGAGCAGAGATTAGTGATGATAGGACACAGATAATAGAAAATGCTTTCATGTACTTGTTGTATACACAGTGATGGATTGTACAACAGACGCTCCTTGGTAGATGAAGGAACATGTGCATTACATTTTTACATTACATTTATTATTATTTTTCATAATAAAGGTGAGACTGTAGTATGCTATGTGTTATATATTTTTGCCGGGATGAAATTTAAAAGAAAGATCAATATAGTTGTCATTTTCTAATTTTTTTCTGTTGAACACTTTTTTAGGGATGTTGTTAGAAATATAGTGCTCATTATAGCATTTGTGTTGGAGGCTTTTAGGTATTTACTTTGACCTGGGTCAGTTCCTCATATTTGGGAATTCTTCAGCACTAGCATCCCCTCTGTCAGGCATGGTGGTTGGAATTCCTCCTTCACATTTTGACACATATGGCCTGATTTATTAAAGCTCTCCAAGGCCTGAGAGAATACACTCTCACCAGTGAAGCTAGGTGATCAAGCAAACCTGGAATGGGTTTCTGCAATGTTATTTGCTATTTGCTAGTAAATGCTTTGAATCCTGGACCAGATCCATCCCAGGTTTGCTGGATCACTAAGCTTCAGTGGTGAAAGTGTATTCTCTTCAGCCTTGGAGAGCTTTAATAAAGCAGGGCCAGTGAATGGTTCTCTTGAGTCCCTTCTCCCCTCTTTGGTGCAGTGCAAGACATTTGCTGCTAGAGAAGAGCACCATGGCATTTTGGTTTGGAAACCACTGACCTGGGTTTTTGGTCCACATCCCTGCATTACTTTAGAGAGTTGTTATCAGTAATATTATTTAGCATGTCAGCATGCAAATTTAACTTAACTGTAGCCTCTTGCATTTCCTCTACAGTATTTAGTCTAGGAGAGGAATGGTCAGGTCATTTAAGTGTATTTCATGCAAACATGATGGCAAGGAACATATAGGATCAATATAGGATCATATATATCACATATAGGACCAAAGGGAGGAAAAAGAGCAAGTCCAGGCGATGTAACTGCATGCAGGTGCACAGAAGTTCATTCATTCCCACATGCGCAAAGGAAGCTAGGATTGCTGCATGCACAGCTTAGCAAAATATGACAGCTGGTCAGGTAAGAACAGTTATTGCATCACCTGCAATAAACATATGCCTGGTCGCCAATTGTTTATAGTGGGACATTAGTTCCCCTTTAAGTGATAGGGGTGAATTTTGCATTGTTCAGACCAAAACCTACATTTAACCTTTCTGAAAGCAAAAGCATATTTTGTTATTTACCTGTTTATTGTTTAGAAGTTAGCACACTGTTCTCTCCTATCCACATAATGCAGTCATCATGCAATCACCACTAATGCTACATCAGCTTCTCTGTAAGCATACAATTAGGGCAGAATTCCCGCAAGACAGATAATTATACTAGTTTCTGTATCATCTCACTCTCTAAGATAGCCTACGGCGGCAGGTGTTCTGAAAGCTCTTTTATTAAACCATAATTATCTTATTTGTAATTAATGTATTGTAAATCAAGCTTTGCATTTCAGGTGGAGGGTCCATTGGATGCCACCAAGGTGAACTGATGCAAAGGTGAAAATAAAAGAAATAAATATAAGAAAATAAGGAACATAATAATGAAGCATAAAACACGCTGGGCTCTATAATCAGAGCTGTAACTAGGTGTGGTCAGAAGAAGCAGGAGCTCAGGTAATGGAGGAGATAAATCTCAGAGGAGGTGTGATGTTACACTGGGGAACGAGAACAGGGGGAATAAAGTATCTGGCCAAAACTGATCATTTCATTTTAAGTAGAAGGTTGTTAACTCTGCTTGTCTGAAAAGTTATGCTAACCGTCTGCCCTGGTGTAAATATGCTGCTGCTTGTGCTTCTGGGTCTGGCAGAATGTCAAAAGACCTTCTTATTTAAATCCAAACTAAATGATATTTAGTTTGCTAGAGTACTATATCTCTTAGTTTTAGTTTTTAAATGCTGACAGTATTCCCCCCCAAAATTTTTTTAGGCGGGGTGGATTGAATTTGTAGGCGAGTGGCAGCCCCTGTATTGTGACCCAACTTTTTAGTTACCACACAAAAGGCAGGTGATTACAAAAAAGTGCTGGGTAGTACGCCCCACTAAAAGGGTCTGGGGGGAAAACTGGGTGATCTCATGCCACATACGAGTATATGCACTTCAACAATGGTGGCAATGGCATTCCTCAGTGTGAGTTTCCAAATCGAGACAACTGTGGACCATACCTAAATGATGCGCCTTGAACGCCACTTGTCTTCATCATCAGTTTGGTGACAAAGAAGAAACTAATGTTGTCATCCTTTAGCAACAAATGCTTTACAAGGATTTTAATTGCCTTACAAGGTCCCAAGTCACCAGTAATGTTTGGGGTCTCCATGGAGCCACTTTCTTCTGCACTGTATCACTGTGTTGAGATGACTGTATTGGGAGAAGCAGAACTTTGCTTTCTTATTACAGATAGTCAAGAGCAGAACAGTATCAGTTTCCGTAAATTTTACTCCAAATGTCTTGAAACATACTGCTTAGGAACAAACACAAATAACATTTTAGATGTCCCTTATATCATAGGAAGAAATGTTTTTCAGTTCAGGTCTTCTTTGAACAAGATGGCAGATGATTTGTAACACTTACATTTGCCATTTTTCTGAAGTCATTTTTAACTTGATGTACCTTTCTGATAAATGGATTTACTAACAGAATCAACAGGTAATAAAATCTACATGGGAGACTGCACTGCAGTGTTATTTTTAGTGACAGTCTTCATCATATAGTATTTGTCATTTTTTTATTTGGTCCATAGTTCTACTTTTTTATTCCATTATTGCTATCCTTTCTCCTCCTAATTGGTGGCTGGTGTGAAATCGTTTTGAAGAGATAAAAAAAAAGACTGTAATTGTTTTCTTTCAAGATAGTGAGATCATAGTGATTGACTTGCTTTCACCAAATAAACAGTGAAGTGTAATTGCAATTAGGTGGGAAGTTCTGCATGCATGTGTAATGACATTGTATGAATAAACACATTTATTTTCCTAATTTCATTAACACTTTAACTCATAGCTGCTTGGATACCCAGGTCAAATGTATTGTTAGCACGCATAGGTTGACTTGACATTTGACTCTATAGGGTCTTCCTAAGATTTACCCAACTTTTGCCCAAAATTTACTTTTTTTATTGGATTTATTTAGAAAATGCATTAATCAATGATTTTCTTTTCTGGTTGAATTCGACAAAACAAAAATGTGTACATTTTGCATAACTTTTTTTTATAGATTATCACACATTGACTAACTTTTTTTTATAGTAATAAATAAAGGTTTTAACTTGGTTTACCCTTCTAATTAAAATCATATTTTTTGTATGCTGAAAATGCACAAAATTGTTAAAACTTGGCTACATATATTATTGGTTTTTAATATTGGAATTTTTTTTGACAAATACAGTATTAAACAAATATATGCTGTGAACATTTATTCTGCAGTGGCATCTGGAGGCTTATTTTGCCCATGAAGCTTGCATTTGTTCACTTACTAATGACAGAAGGCATGGAAGTGCTGAGTCGTCTACAAACGTCCCTGAGAGGAGGGCCGAATAACAGTGTTGTTAAGTCAGGAATATGTCATGGGGAGATTTGGAATATGAGGGGGGGATGATGATGAGTTCTGTTTTATCCAGGTTAAGTTTCAGGAATCGGTCAGACATCCATGATGGGATGGCTGACAGGCAGCATGAGACCTTATCCAGGA
Source organism: Pyxicephalus adspersus (assembly GCF_032062135.1). Lineage (NCBI taxonomy): Eukaryota > Metazoa > Chordata > Amphibia > Anura > Pyxicephalidae > Pyxicephalus > Pyxicephalus adspersus. The sequence goes on from NC_092862.1 coordinate 98,320,068, forward strand.
CTGAGGGAGACAGGTCAGGGGTGGACAGATAGGTTTGGGTGTCATCAGCATAAAGATGTTACTGTAAGCAAAAGGAGGATATGAGACTACCGAGAGAGGAGGTGTACAGAGAAAAGAAAACGAGTGCAAGGACTGACCCTTGGGGAACACCAACAGGGAGGAGAGTGGGCGAGGAGGAGAAGTTGCCTTGAGACTTAGCTCTGATGAGGTCATTGTCCACTTTAGTAAGGACTGTTTCGGTGGAATGGGCAGCTCGAAAACCAGACTGGAGAGGGTCAAGGAGAAAGTTACTGTATCTACTTTTATCATAGCACTGATGCTCTTCTTGCATGTAACCCATTGATGTGTGCTTGTGGGGTATTTGCTGTTGTGTGTCTGCAAAGTGACTGATATCTAGCAAAATACGGTGGCTTGGTTGGCATAACTCGTTCAGCAACATACAGAGATGGCAGATGGCTGCACAAGCACAATTATTGTCACTTTTGGCAGGCAAACAAATGGAAACTATTTCAGTGGACACATGATTGCTGTATGCATACAAGGAAGAACACGATTATCAGATGTTTGCTATCTCATTATCCAACAGTAAAATTTGCACAGAGCAAGTGTCTGAGAACCCCGGAGTATTAATGCCTTGTTTATGGGCCATCAGAAAAGTCTTATACTAAATTGTGAATGAAGTCTGTAGGAAGATGGAACCATGGAACCAAATATATAATAATGTTTGGGAAACTATGAAAATATAGAGAGGGACAATACAACATTATGTATGCTGTGCCTTGCAGCTTCCTTTGGTGTAGTACTATCACTATGTTGTAATACTGGAGCCTATATGTTGTTGTCTGGATGGCTATGGTAAGTTATTTGTTCATGTTTCATGCTTGTAAAACCGATTGGATTCATAGCACATAGCTAACTAACTGTGTTGAAGACATAAAGCTATGCTATCACCCACAAGTATTTTAGTACACTAATTAAACCACATCACAAATCATTCCAAATTAGCTTTTCAAGATTTAGACACTCCAACTACAACTGTTTACTATAGAACAAAACTGCTAATCTACAAACCCAAGCCATGTTTTTTTGTTTGTTTAATTGTGGGTAGATTGAGATGGGTTAGAAGCATTGTCAGGTTTATTTTAACTACTTCTAATTAGGGAGGTTACTCCTCACCTCCCTACATTCTGTCATGAAGATGAAAAGTAATGATACAACATGGTACACAAAAGAGTAACCCCGTTAGTACATATCTAGCATTAGATCCCATTGTTTTATTGCACCTTAAACTAAAAGGAAGAGTGAAAGTCCAGTTAATGAATAGTCCATATCTGGTTGTGACTTTTCTCATCACTTCCACGCTCACCCCCACCCCTGTAGTTGTTGCTTGTGTTCTGTTTGACCTGATCCTGGCTGGATAATCCACATACTGACTAAAAAGCTACAAGCCATTCCTCCTGCAATTTTTTAAAAACCTACTTTAGTTTAAGTGGGTACAGTCTGCTTTAGAGTGGCAACTCTGCTCTGGATTCCAAAGCAGTGCAGCATTGTTGTCACACCCTCACAGGAAGCTTCATTAGGTGGACTTTGCTGGAAGGCTCAACTGGAATTTCTGGGACTTTGTAGGGATACTAAGAGAAGCTGCGCTGCAGTTTTTTTTATTAGGGGGGGGGGGGGGTACATATCCTGCCCATTGTACAGTTCCTAATAGCTATAGGCATAGGGCCAGTATTGATAGTGTTTTGTTGGCTAAAGTGTGTTACATCTCAAAAAATTCTAAAGAAGTGCAAAAATCACCAAAAAGCATGTCTAAAGGAGGTGAACTGCTGGTCAAAGTAATTTATTACAGTAATAAAACACTTGAGAAGAGAAGTATCCTGTCTTTTACCTGATAAATACCGTATTTTTTGGCGTATAAGACGCACTTTTTCTTCCCCAAAACTGGGGGGGGGGGGGGGGAGTGGGTGCGTCTTATACAGCGAACACAGTTTTTAAAAATAATTAAAATATACTCACCCGATACCGCGATCCCGCGATGCTGCGTGCTTCTTCTCTCCTCTCCTCCTGGCTGCAGCGCGTGTCTCCTCCTCCTCCGAGCGAGAAGATTGGCATCGGCCAATTATCAGGCGAAAATCTGCCATGTGTACAGTCGGTGTCGTCCATCGTCCGGACGACCGACCTGCCGGATCCACGGACGATGGACGACAGCCGATCCTAATGAAAGGGAAGGGGAGAGCGCGCAGCAGGGTGCCGCTCCGTCGCTCTCCCCCTCCCCTCTCCATAGAGCATGAACGGTGCTGTATGTACAGCACCGTTCATGCATCGTGCACTCCCTTGTCGTTGGAAAGGATCGTGAAAGATCCTTTCCAACGACAAAAATTGGAAGTGTGTACGCAGCTTTATTTGGTGCATGCTGCAATCTTTGTGACATGAAAAATATTAAAACAAGAATAACCTCACAGGTGGATGTTGTATTATGTGCATACATCTCTATTCACTTATAGCAATAGCTTTTCTGTATAATTACTGATATCAATCTCTTGTCATTACCTTTACCACCCTGGTAATGTACTTGTGTGAATTCTGCACCTTCATTCTCCGATTCGATTGTCATAGCACTTTGGATTAGATTGTGTAATTTGCTATAGTTAGTATACAGTGCAGTACTTTTTTCTTCTGATGATCAGGACGTGGATTATGCATTTTCATTATGAATATTACATTTGCTTGTGTCCATATGTCTCAGAACACATAACGGGTTTCCTTTACTGAAGAAAAGCACTGAGTACAGTCACCTGTATCTGTAAGTACATTCTCATATGTACAGTAAGCACATCATTGCTCCTTAAAGTGCTGCTGCTATTAAATCCAATGCAAGGCTGGTCTTCTGTCATCAAGTGCAGCCAGGATCAGCTTGTTTAGAGCAAAACACAGAGCCATGCCTTGCTACTTGAAAAGGGATTGATCTTCGATAGAATAAACTACTGGTGGTTTTTATATTCTGCAGATGTATAATGCATAGTGAAAGTGCAGTGAAGTTGTAGTTTGTCAATACTTACCTTCCACTTGCTCCACCCAACATCACTAGACAACCAAAATCACCTGGTCCACATCCAAGCTGGAGGTCGCCTCGAGTGCTTCAGCTAGAGGGTGTCTCAAAAAGGGTAAGACCTGCAATCCATGCTGCTTAGGTAGTTCAAAGTTAATGGGATATAGCACACTTTGACTTTTTCACATTGGGTGCTCAAGAGCCTTGTATCACTTAGAGGAAAAACACGTCATTACCTTGAGACATGTTTTAGAAAATCTTAAGGCATCACACCAAATTTTATAAGAAATATGAAATAGTATACCTTTCACACAAAAAAAAAAGATTTTAAAAAGCCTATTGTCCATTTAAAATTAAATACATTTAAAATAACATCCACAAAATTTAAGAACCCATTTAAATGAATGCATATATCATAACCAGGAAAGAAATTGCAGGGAAGATTGTGGATGTCCCAGTTTCTTTTCCTGCAGGTAATTGTGATAAAATTCAGTACAAAAATACCAACCGTTTAACCATGGCAAGTGCATTTTTTGCCAAATATATCCCTAGTGTTACTTTATTGCAAATAGCAAAACACTTTTTTCCCCACATATTTTGCTAGTTGTAACACAGAAGGAGTAATTGACAGATATATGTCCGGAAAACAAGACTGCTCTTTTAAGATTACAGTCTCTGTCTGCGTCTAAAATATAGCTTTAGGAAATCTTTAAACAGGATGGACATGTTGGGCAAATATAATTTTAGGCTCTCAACAGAATCCGAAAAAACAAAAGAAGAGAATATTATAATAAAATATTTTTTGAAATCAGAAAACAAATCAAATTACAGGCTAAAATTCCATGTCCTACCAGGCCTAAATGATTCCATAAATGTTGCCTGGTTCTTGTAAAGGAGGGGTGAAAGACAAGAGTATCTTTTTAAGAAATAATGTTTCTTGATTTAGGGATTCAGGAATCTGATACTTTCACGTTGTACTTCCACTTTTAGGAGGGCAAAACTTAAACCTAAAAGCTGGCATATAACCCTCCTACCACCCTTGCTAGTGTCTTCTAAAGGTTGATCATCTTTTTGTCAGCTTTGCAGTAGGAAAAACTTTTTCTTTTTTTAGAATTTTTGTCTATTTGCTTTTTTTTTTACTTTTTTTTATGAAGCACGAACTTGTTGCTTCAAGTGCTGGTCTCTCACTTATGAGAGTTGCCACCAGACTCCAATATTATTTTCTGAATAGCAGATCTAGAATGTAGAGGTTTTTTAGCACTCCATAATTGCCCCACAGAGATACATAACACACACACACACATGCACATAACCATAAACCTAAAAGATGATCCTACTATCTTAGGTCTGGGGTCCTCCAGAATACTGGAAAATATGAAGAACTTTTCTAACGCCAGTTTAGCAGATTATCTCAGCTTTGCTTCACTGGATCATACCTCAGTGGTGTTATCCCCAGATGACTTTGCTGATAAGGTGCCTTACCTATGGTTACTCTGTATACCGTCGGTCATGGTACCTTCAATTGCTAACTTCAACATGCTAACTTCACTTATCAGGGCTTTCCTAGAGATAGTCCTTAATATGACAGATTGGCCTTTTCCATTGTATTTCCAGTTCCAGGTGGTGCAGTGAAATCTCAGCAGGATTTGGGGAAGTGGTCGTTTGCCAAATAGATCCCTTGGCCCTTACTAGGGATGTGCCAGATATTCCCTTTATTTGCTGCCCATTGGTGACAAGTACCAGTTTGGCTATGAATCGTGTCTCATACTTCAAGTTTATTTTGTAACTGTATGAGTACATGGGCTCATGTGGATGCTTCTTACACTCCATTATTTATTGCCGAAGAGGTTTTGGCTTGGGTTCTCAGGGTACTCTTCTTCCCAATATAGTAAGCATGTGTTTGGAGTGACTGGCACATAATGGCAAAACAGTTTGGGAAGATGAGAGTGAAAGATTCTCTAAAAAATGCCTGGGGTACCTTTGGAACTATCACTTGTTTCTCACATACTTGATAAATGGTAATTATTGGGATTTATTAAGAGGACCTCTATGTGTGAACTTGTTATCCCCATGTGCCTATACAAAATTGGACTAGTATCCCATGAAAATTCATACAATCCTCTATTTATGGACAGTGGTATCATCACCTACTGAATAAACATCATCAAAAATCAGGGATGCTGTTAATACATAATACAAACACATCACACCTAAACACATCAATTATGGAAAGCGGCAAATTAGAATTAATTGCAGGATAATACACATGCAAATGCATACACCTCCTGCTTTAGCCAGGACATGCCAACAAAACTGGTCAAGGTGGAGACTTCCCTTACAAAGGCCCACCCTGCACTCCATCTTGTTTCTGATACTGACAAATGTTGTGCTGTAAAACATCTGGAATTTGAATTAAAAAAAAAAAAAAACTTATTATTTCAAACTGCTCTATGGGAGTGCCTAGAATACCTTTGGAACTATGGCTTGTTTGTCATATAGAACTTTACAAATGTATGTGTCATGAATGTATACTCTATTATTACTTTGATGGCGACATTCAATATTGTTGAGTGTTAAGATGTAAATCCACAAATTATATGACCACTCCCATGAGGGTCTGCGATGCTCCTACAAATGTGGAATATGGCATATTAGCTTGACTATATACCTCTAAAATGTCTCACTTTCCTGGTGTCACCTATATGGTTTTTTATGGTACCATGCGCCTTTATAGACCAGAACTGGATGTGTATCTATTATGCCAGAGGATTAACGAAGTGATACAGTACACAGAAAGTAAAAAAGACTGCTTGTGTTCCCTCCTGTAATGGCAATATGCCACATGCTCATATGTGCTACAAAACTTCATGAAAATCCCATACATAATTTAATTATAGCCCTAAAATCATTCAGCAATAAAAATTTACATTTGAAAAAATAAATCCTTCATATTCGATAAAAGAATATAGATCTTTATAGGATTTATGTTTAACCACTGATAGAGTTTTACTACAAATTATTTGTTCAATTTAGACCATAGCCTTCATTTAATTTTATAAAATTGTACTCTTGGTAATGTGAATAAATGTAGCTCTTGCTGCATTATACATGTTTAAACTAGTTCATTGTGTTATCCCCATTTGCATATCTTAAGGATAATAGCTCTGAGAATTATGTTATTAAAAACTGAGTGTTTTGTAAGGCAGAAATATTTTAGTAGGAGTACAATTACTAAGAAAAAAAATGTATTCCGTTCTACATTAAATATTCTACTCTGCTAAAACGAGTTGTCTTGTGAAATGGTTGGAATTTTTGTGTAATATGAAAGCAGATTTCGCATTTAACCTCTTGGAGTGTATATTGAGAAATTATGTATTTTGAGAAATAATGTGCAGTGCTATACACAGAGCTGTCCTATGGGATGCTGAGAGGCCATATGGCAACAGTAGAAGCTGTCTACACTTTCATTATAAGGCAAGTCATGCACAAATATTTCAATCAGGATGGCTTGATGAACCACATCATTTTCATTTTGAATGTTCTACAGTGTATAGTTTTATTTGCACAAACTTATAGTGGTCTCTTTGCTAAAATAATAATCAGCATATGACTTCAGCCAAAAAAATAGAAGAAAATTGTGACTGACAGCCAGGCGCTTCTATACAGGTTGACAATCAAAAATCTGGCAACTTCTGGACCTGAGGAGTGCCGGATTTTCAAAAATTCTGGATTTTTTGTTTTTATTACTTACCTCCACACACAGACCAGTCTTCCTCTCGCAGCACTGCGGACATCAGGCAAAGTTCCAGGGAGCAGGCAGCAGGGACATCTCAATGTGTATTTAGTTTAGCAAGCAAGACCTAACAGCTGTTTCTGCAGAACAGCGCCATGAAAACATTAGTGGCCAAACAGTGTACTACAGTCCCTGTATTGAAAATGCGATCCGAAATTCATGTCGGAAACTGAAGGAACCAGACTTTGGATTGTCAGTCTGTGTATATATATATATATATATATATATATATATTATATATATATATATTTATGTCCTGTTTGTGAACAAATATATATATAAAAATAAATATATATATATATATATATATATATATATATATAAATATATCCACAAGCAGGAATTGGTGTCTACCCACAGGGATATCTCATGTGGAAGTCTGATGTCTTTGATATATTCCCAGTCCACTGAAGCAGGAAAACAAACTAAAAGCTGACCATATTCACTCATTGTCTCTTGGGGCTTGACTTTACAATGCAAGGCATCACAGCTGTTTTCTGCTTGTTGTTCATTTTATATACTTGTATTTCATATAGTATATATATACTATATTATAATGTGCAATTTTTAAGGCAGGTACCAAAACATGCTGTAAACTAACAATGCTTTCACAAACATGTATTATAATTAATTATTCATATCAGTTTACAAAATGCAAAGTGAGCTAACAGAAGAAAAATCTGAATCAAATCAATGTTTAGTATGACTACATTTTCTCTTCAAACCAGCATCAATTCTTCATTACATCAGCATGTATTCTTGCATCCAGCCCATAGTTCTCCAGCAAAGAGTTTCCGGTTTGAGAAGCTGTACAGTAAAGTACTATTTTATGTAAAGATAAAGCTTACACTAACAACATTTTAATTTTTCAGAATGACTCAGAATTCCACAACAGTGTCTAACATTTCCTGGTAGTTACATAAAGAATTATGTCCACTGCAACTCCTCAAAATCTCTTGGAAATTTTTCAGAAGTTTTTACCTGTATGCAAAGAATTATTTAGAGATAAACCTTTATGATCATTAGGAAACATTTTTTGGGGTCATTGGGTCAATAGCTGATTTCTCTTCTAGTGAAGCAGAGAAAATAGTAATCTGTACAAATCCTCTTGTAGTGGTAGCCAGAATGTTCACTCTTAAAGTGGTGTCTAGAATACCACACTTATAGACTACTAAAAGTGTCCTGCCGCTGGCTCTACTAAGTGGTGTTGGTCCCATAACTATACAGGCATCAAATGGGAGATCAATTAACAAAAGTTCAAAGAATCCCTAGGTATCTCTGGAGGAACCCTGGTTAAGAATGCTTGCTCTAAATTTACAGATGAACCAATATAGAGCACTAGATATACCAGCTACTATACAGCACACTTTTCTTTTGAAAGAAAACCTTTCTGTAAATGTTCATGGTCCTACCTCTTTTTCCCTAGAATCAGTAGTGAGTGGTCCTCACTGGTGAATATAGTGCACAGGTTATTTATGGTGAGCATTGTTCTTTATATCACACCCTTAAAGTAACAGCATGGGCTTGCAAAAAGCGGGGTGAATGAAGCAGGGCTAGGGGCTGGAGTGTAGAGAAGATCAAACTTTCATTTAAAAACCTGAGTTTAAGATGCTCCAGGAGAACATTTTTTCATCTTGCATATCCTTTGTCTATTGAAATACATAAAACATTTCTGGATATACCGGTACTTTCTCTTCCTTGTACTTTTCATCCTCAGTCATTTTTTATATGTTTTTATAAACAGTCTGCTCTCTTCCATTAATACACATAAGGACTGCCTTTTAAGAGGATTTCTGCCCACTTTAGCTTAAAGGGCAGTGCATATAAGGGCTTACAATGAAATAAATCCTTTTTAGTAATTCAAATTTAATATATGATATATATATATATATATATATATATATATATATACACACAAGTGTGAAACACACTTGGCTAAATATATTTCAAGCATTTAATAAAGTTATTTTCTGTATTACAGAATGTATTAAATCGTAATGATAGCTATAAATTAATTAGTGGACTCTGGTAGATGATGTCTGACTTTTCCCCCAATTATAGCCAAACAAACCATAGCTAAACAACCTCCAAAATCAATGTATCCCGTGAGTAGGAACTTTTAGGGTTTACTTACATATTTACATATGTAAGGTTTGGATTGTATTTTCTACCTTGTTCATGTAACTCTAAGTTCAGTAATACACTCATGTATAACTTCACATACACACACAAACACACATAAAGCATATTTTTTACTAACAGTGCCTGTGCATATTATTCATTAGTAATAACTGGTATATGCCAGCTTTGGCACCTTCGGTTTTTTCTTGAAAATGGTGCTGGGAACAGAAAAAGCTGCTGTATACGATGGCTACATTCATAGTGCTAGGGTACCTTTCTACTTATTTATTCATAATTTTAGGCATACAATGAATTGTGAAACATATTTCCTCTATTTAAGAATGAGGTTGGGGTCTGACAACATTAATCCTTCTTGATATTGAGATTTGTGATTTTTTAATATTTTTTACAACCTAATGCATTTTAGCTATACATTGTGGTCACCTATATTAAGGGGTTGCCCATAGGAGTTTGTCCTAGGGGTGCACTTGTAAACATTATGTCTGCTTTATTGGAATGCATGTACATTATACAGATCATTACCAGCTTCCTAAAAGTTAAGGATCATTGCCTTTTCTTCCACAAAATACTTAGCTGTGTGAATCAAAAAGCTTCCCTAGTAAAATAAAAAGCCACAGTGGGTATGGTATTGCTGATAAAAAACACTTCTCTTTCTCCTGTCAAAACAAATTGAGGGATTTATCTATAGTTTACCGTCTTGAAATAATATTTGTTGTGAGTCTAAACCATAAGATCTGAATATAATGAAAGAAAACATCAAACAACTGTTCATATTTTATACAGACAGAAAACAGTTGTGCCTGGTATTAAAAAAGGCCTCTTGCCTGAAGTAGTTTGTATATTACGTATCAAAAATGCATGACTTTTTAAAATAAAATATACCCATTATCTATTGTTTCCTAAACTAAATATAAATTTCATTGTTACATTGTAGTGACAACTGAACAGAATTTAGATAAGATTATGAGCACAGTGTAGGGTCCTTACATGGCTGCTTTTAACGGTGGCTTGTCATAAGGGTAGTTGCTTACATAGTCTACAAGTTCCCTGATGGGTCAAAAGTATAAAAAAGTTCTATGCAATGTCAAAGTTCTTCAACTCAAATTCATGAATGCCTATTATTTTTGACACATCAAGAAACTGGCACTTTGTTCGTACTTTAGGATGAGTAGATTGGTATTTTAATGCTGTTCATGCTGTTGTACGATAAACACCAGGAATTTGGGGCTGTGTTAGCCCCCCTTGTGTTCTTCCCTGTTTGTCCAGCAGTGTGATGGATGGCTTATGGGCTAATATGCAAGTGCAGACAAGGACAGGCCCATGTGCCAAGTTCCTAGCAGCTGGTATGTGCAGAAATGTCTTGATGGCTTCGTTTAATTTATAATACAGTTCTAGCCTCTATAAAGCAGCAACATTGGAGTTCTCTCCATTGGCTTCCATTTCACCTTAGAATCAAATTTAAGCTCCTGTGCTTTGCCTTCAAATCCCTCCACAGTTATTGTCCCACTTACATTTCTGACATGGTTAAAAAATACTCCCCCAGCCGCTCTCTCCGCTCCTCTAATGACCTACTAATGACTTCCTCACTCATAACCTCATCACACGCACGGTTACAAGACTTCTCTAGAGCTGCCCCAACTCTCTGGAATGGTCTTCCTCGTCCTATTCGGCTTGCTCCTACTTTCTGCACATTTAAAAGAGCGCTCAAAACCCATTTTTTCAAACTTGCCTACCCGTCTTCCTCTGTCATTTGGAACCATCACTACTTCCCACCACTACATATCTCCCATCCTATTGTGTGTGAAATTCCCCCACCTACTAGATTGTAAGCTCTTCGGGGCAGGGTCCTCTCCTCCTGTATCACTCTCTGTATTAGTCTGTCATTTGCAATCCCTATTTAATGTACAGCGCTGCGTAATATGTTGGCGCTATATAAATCCTGTTTATTAATAATAATAATAATAATAATAATGCTTCCTTGAATACAATCTATCAGATACTTTTGTTGTGTACATCAAGAATTACGTGTTCATGAATATGATACCGACTGTAGTTCAATGTATATAAAACTTGTAATATATTCAGAATCACTTTGTGACAAGATGTTATTCAGCTGTCTTAGTCTCCCTGATATAATTGTGCCGTCTAGAAAGCATTTCAATCATGACTTTAAACATTATGACATTATTACAAAATTATTCTTATCTACAAATACATAAAATTACTAAGACAGATAATACAAACCCGTAATAATACAGAAGCAGAAATGGCACATGAAGATAAGCAGTTGCTTAAGTCCAAGGACCTTGGTAGGCCAGCTATTACCTGGATTTGCTTATTTTTTCCCTCATTGTACCTTAATACAATCATTACCATGAAATCTTTGTTAGTTATGATACGCTTTTATTATTTTACAGGTTTGCTATGTGTTTGAGATATTTATATATATATATATATATATATATATATATATATATACACCTTACATGGGACCTTGGTAAAGATATCTGTGCCACCATTTTCACCTAATCTTCTTGTGTGTTTGGGTCACCTATGAAATTGTTAATGTACTGTGACTCAAGCAGATCATTACCAAAATGTCAGAAAAACCATAACGATTACTACTATATACACAGCATACATATGCCACACAAAATAGTAAATATAGTAATATAGTAAGTAAGTATAGTAAGTAACCACAAAAAATGCATTTAAACCTCAGAAAAAAGTAAAAAAAATAAAAACTTCAATTAAGTATGCTCAATTACAGTTGCTTAATTAGGGGTATAATATATTTGGTCAAGTACTACCTAGCAACCAACACACATCTCCCCTCACCTGTACCCCTCACCCAGCACTCACTTTTGCACCCCTGACCCACTGAACCATTTTTGTACTCATCCACTGCATGAATTTCTACTCCCCATTTACCACCTCCCTCTATATCCACGATGCTTGCTGTGCACTCCCATTGTGCCTTCACAGTAGACATCATAAATACAGGTAGAGAATGCAGCAATCTCATATCCTGGCAAAACATACATCATCATGGAAGGCCAGGGGAGTAGTGGCCTCATCATTAGACAAGAGATGCAGCAAACATGTCCCAGGTGTCTAGTATGTCATTCCGTGCTTTGAGAACTACTGATATAGAAAATTACCGTGAATCTGATTACAAGTGTTTTAGTTAGTAGTACAGGTTAATTTTATGTTTAGGACCCTGTCGATGGACATAACCTCCTTGAAAAGGCAAGCAACAGAATTTTTTTTATGTATTGGATTGATTTTTATATTTATAAATCAAACAGCAGACTGTCAAATAGTTATATTGGGAACAAATGGCAGATTTATCTGGAAATGAAATGGGCAAACCAAGTGTTTTTTACAAAAGCAATAGCAAACACAATAAACTAGCGCCATTCTAAAATAAGAAAAATGATAGGACTGCCCAATAGCCTGTCACTGTGCGCTAAGGTGATCTATATAAAAAAGACAAAAACCATAAAACATGTGTTCTTTACAGAGCAAAATATACAGCCGCGTGTAGCAATGAAACAAGAATGGGATTTCATTGCAGAGGAATTATTATAGCCAGTTACTGCCAACATCAGGAGTTATATCCTTGTAGCTAAGGCGTAACATAAAAGCAATTTAAACCTGTCAGGGTCAGCAAACCTATAAGTTTATAATGATCAGCTTTGTTAAAAGGAGTACATAATGTGCACATCAATGTATTCAGTGCCGCTATTATTTACAAATGTAAAATATTTGGGGTTTTAAAGCAAAATTGTTCATCTGTAAAGTTAATCTCTGGGCAAAACTGAATTACCCTCCTCTTTCTGTAACCTATTCTGTGTGATCAATATATTTCCTAACTTGTAAAGAAAGATATACTCACCTAAATCTACCATCCAGGTCCCTTTACAGCATTGCTTTCATGTCCATCATGCCAATCATTGCAATGGCTCCCATGATCTCCCCTGAGTATCCCCTGACATATACACCCAAACACAGAAAAAACACTGTGCATAGAAATAGTTTTTAAATACTGGCAGTAAGGTAATATTGGAAAAGAAGAACCATAGTTGCTGCTCATCTCTGGTTTATAGAGAATGTCATCACTAATGCAGAGCTCCATGGATTTGTATATATTATCTTTCATTTAGCCTTTTGTAGCTTTCTTGAGAAATGAGATGCTAACAATGTAACTTACATGGGTTTATACCCAGATTTTTTATGACCAAGGATTCACAAAGCACCAAAGAAACCGCACTGCATATATAGATTACTGTAATGGTTTCTTTTGTCTAATGAGAACCACATATAGGAGATAAGTTACTGTTGTGGCAGCTGGGATTGATATTTTTTCATGTCTGAATACAAGAATACCTAATGTAAATTTGCATTACTATTTAGTAATCTCATTTGTATATATATATTTTTTTTCCCTGACCATATCAAATAGGGAAAGAAAATATGTACCAAAGCACTTTTACATTCCTTCTAAGCATTGTTACAGTGTACATAATCTAACTCAAATTCATCATATTTTCCATATTTAAAGCTAACTTTTGCATAATTCACATTGCACCTAATGTATCTGTCCCATCTTTTTCCTAGATCTAGTTGCATAGTGGTTTATCTAATTTATGTGATGAGTGTATTCAAGTCTACTGTAAAAAAATGACTACAATACATTTGAAATGTGAAAATTGACTTTCCATTTTGCTTCTACAGAATTAGCTGAGTAGAATTGAATCCTGAGTAGAATTAGCTCATCCTTACTTCTTAAAGCCATATAATTGCTAAGATCTGCAGCAATTGTTACATCCTACCACTGGCTTCTTCATATCAATCTGCGAGGTCACCGTGGAATTACATAGATCTTCATATTACAGCTCAATAGAAGTCTATGTGATTGTACAGTGCACTCCTGGACAATGATAAGAAGCTGATGAAGGGGTATAAGCATTGCCACAGACCCCTGTACGTGTGGAGACTGGAAAAGGCAGATAGGCTTTTCTTGCTCAGGGGGTACATGGTAAAGAAACTTTAATTTTTTTTTCCCTTACAGTGCTGCAGCTTCCTTAATAACATATTATGTATTTGTTTTTACTTACTTTCTCAATAGACTCACATATATATCAATAAAATATTCCCGGCCGTTGCAAAACGTTTAGGACAACATACAAATGGTAACTATCTTGCTGTGTACAGAACAGGTTATAAAACATAAAATGGGGCATTAGCACTGTTTTTCTGGTCCTGGTAAACATGGAAGGTCAGTAAGTCCTGGAGACTTTCCTATTAATCAGTTTTAGCTATGGAATGGGACTGGATCAAAAGGGTAGGGAATGAGTAATGGGCATTTCTTGTTATATGGGCATGGACCTGCAACACCATGTTTTCATTATAAACTATTCTGAAATGTGCATTTAAATAGTACATGTTATGTAGTTTACTGCACAGTATGACTCAGACAGCAGGAGGAAGGGGCAGCACAAGCCAATCAGATTTTACTATATTGCTGAGATATGAGATGAGTGCATAGAGTTGACTTCATCATTGTGTTGCTGCTTTTCTATTTAAATGTTTTATTGCAATATAGAAAAGTGAGATCAGATCCTGGCAGCGTTTATAGGGATCTCTGGATTAGAAAACTTGCTGGACACAATTCCTATATTTTGGAAATAAAACACTTTTTTTCATATTTCACCTGGTAATGTAGACTTTTGCTTTCTTTTTTTACTTTAATGTGTTTTTTTCTATTATGTCTGTTATCTCTCTCCCTCCCCTCCTCATCAATCAGTGCATTCTCATCTCTAGTAATAAATTGGATATCAGTGATTCCGAGTATCTGAGAAAAGCATAGAGCGGACTAAGGGAACCAGCTGTGGCAAGCTCCATAGTAACATCCTGGCAGTAGAGATCAATCTGAGTCACAACAGGAGAATAAGCTTCTCACATCTTGCAAGTTGATTTTCTGTCTGTAGATATAATAGCACGTACCGCAGCTGAACTTTATTTTCTTCTTTGACATGGAGGCAGATCATTATACTTCCCCTTGCATAGTCTCTAATTAGCAGCCAGTGGCGTAGGAGTTGCTTGTAAAAAGACCTCATACATTCCATGCCCAGGGCATGACTTGAATTGAACCCTTATCGTAGAACAGAGCGATCTGCCCTCAGTAGTTAATAAAAGTTATAAGCAGACTTAAAAAAATTCAGTATTGTCTGGCACTTGAGACTATAAAACAAGATATTTGATGACAGCCCTAATATGTACCGATTATATTTTTACCTATGGTTATCCTAACAATAGCGTAAACCTAGAGTTTTAAGCATATTATTACACAGTATTTATATAGCACCATCATATTACGCAGCGCTGTACAAAGTCCAAAATCCTGTCACTAACTGTCCCTCAAAGGGGCTCACAATCTAATTTCCTCACTAGTCATATGTCATTAATGTAGTCTAAGGTCAGTTTTTGTAGGGGGAAGCCAATTAACCTAACTGCATGTTTTTGGGATGTGGGAGGAAACCCACGAAGACACGGGGAGAACCTGCAAAACTCCATGCAGATAATGTCCTGGCTGGGATTTGAACCTGAGACTCAGTACTGCAAAGGCCGGAGTGCCAACCCCTGAGCCACCATATTAGAAATGGCTGGCCCTAGTATGTATATCCTTATTTTATGTGCCAGTATACCTGTTTAACAAACAGCCATTCTATAAGTTCTCTGTAATTTTCTGGAGATGAAATCCAGAGAGCACCTCAATGGATCACTGCAATGATCATGCATTGGGCCTGTTTGGAACATGCAGAAGTTTTCTAATCATCAGATTACTGGGTCTGGGGTAGACAAATGAACTAGAATAGATAAATCAAACTCATAAGAAACAGTGGGCCAAATTAGGAGGACTAAATCTTTCATGAAATGGGATTCCAGTAAAAATTGCATCTGGTCACATTTGAAACATATAAACCACAAAATGCCAATGTAAAATACTTAGCAGTTCATAGATATGATGGTTGTTTTATTTTTTTTTTAAGGCTTTTTATCTTTTATTTTTCATGGTATTTATGTCAATATTACACTTTACTGATTCTGGGTCTATGTACAATTTCTGCTGTTTTCATGGAGGGAGCCATGGTGGTCACACAGGCTGGACCACAGACATATCTGCTTTTGTTCATCTGTATTAAATCGTAATAAAAACAGTTTGCTCAGAAAAAAAAGATTATTTTTGACTTGACAGAGGAATTTTTGAATAAATACCAAACTTTACATTCAATGTTTATTTAAGTAGTGGCCTGGAAGTATTGTACCAATTCTGTTCCACTTATACGGTACCTGAACTCTGGATGTCTTTTTTAAAATTAATTGCATTTATATGGTATTTGCAGCATGATTAGCTACAGACCTTTACTTTGTCTTTGTAAAGACCCACTCCGGAAATATCCCCACTTTCGGCTTGTAGACCAATAGCAAGTCTACTAGTAGAAAGGTGGCATATCTGAGGAGCACAAATTCATAGAGACACAGTTACATAGAGAGATTTTATATTCAATTTGATCATGTAATAATAGTATTAAACCTTTAGTAACTTATGCTTCTTTATATTTTGTTTTTTTTTCTTCAGTGCACAGAAGCCAAAAAGCATTGCTGGTACTTTGAAGGTTTATATCCATCATATTACATGTGAGTAATCATTTATTTTCATTCTATATTGTTTAGAAAAGTGCAAAAGTTTACTGCCACTACCAAGGTTCTTTGTCTTTAGGCATATGCTACCATTGGATTACTTTCTACCATCATATATACAGATTGTCCCCGGGTTAAGAACATCTGACACACAGATGACTCCTAGATAAGAACTAGGCATCCCTGCTCCCTTGTGTGCAGGGC
The DNA here is from genome assembly GCF_032062135.1 of Pyxicephalus adspersus. Classification (NCBI taxonomy): domain Eukaryota; kingdom Metazoa; phylum Chordata; class Amphibia; order Anura; family Pyxicephalidae; genus Pyxicephalus; species Pyxicephalus adspersus. The sequence goes on from NC_092862.1 coordinate 98,336,963, forward strand.
GGAGGCTTGTAGGGGAGGGGCGGTTTGCATGACTTGCAGAAGAAATCTTTTGCTAAACACAGCTGTTGTGAGTGATCTTAAAGCTGCGTACACACCTGCAATTTTTCTCGTTGGAAAGGATCTTTCACGATCCTTTCCAACGAGAAAAGACTGCAGGATGCATGAACGATGCTGTACATACAGCACCGTTCATGCTCTATGGAGAGGGGAGGGGGAGAGTGACGGAGCGGCACCCTGCTGCGCGCTCTCCCCTTCCCTTTCATTAGGATCGGTCGTCGTCCATCGTCCATGGATCCGCCAGGACGGTCGTCGGACGATGGACGACGACCGACTGTACACACGGCAGATTTTCGCCCGATAATTGGCCGATACCGATTATCGGGCGAGAAAAATTTGCCGTGTGTACGCAGCTTAAGAGCTGAGCTGATCTGTAACATCTTGTAACTCTTTAATGGCCAAAACAAACTCTGCAGTTGTTTCTTTTTGCATATCAAAGCACAGCTTGCTGCAGAATTAATGAAAGTCTAGGCTCCATAAAGTGTTTTTTTTTGCTTTGTTTGTGAATAACTCACAGTGAAGATTTTTTACAGTAACTGACACTATGTTGTCTTATAATATGTTGAAACAAACATCTGTCCTAATTGCGTTTATTAAAATAATGTATCTGTTCCGACTTACATACAAATTCAACTTAAGGACAACCCCTACACCCTACAGTCCCTATCACGTATGTAACCCGGGGAGTACCTGTATTACATGCAGCTAAACTATCCACAGCTTTCCCACTATCTCACAATACCACCCTGGTAATGGGAGCTGGGTAAGTGTTTTTATATTTTTTTATTGCTGTAATCCTGTATTTTGTATAGGAGGAGGGGGCCTACCACTTAGACTGACCAATTTTAGTGTTTTCACCAATACATATGGTAAAAATAAGCCTTTTTTTTGTAAATTCTGTCCTTTAACCTTTAGTGTTAATTGTTACTCTATTATAAAAATGAGCTGGTATAATTTTGTAAATTTGTCTCTTAAGACTGCTTATAAATTATATTCACACCTTGTGACTCTGTGTTGTATAAGTAGTTTTGCTGAGCTGGCACTATTATTCTACTTTTATCCTTGCTTTCCATGGCTTTGTAATCATTGCCCGATTGTTTGGCAGATTACCAAGCTTCTGTTTTTGGTTGGCTGCTTTCCTGGGCATCTGAAACGTTTGAAATTCTGAAATGTTACTCTAGGTGTTTTATAAAACATATTGTAGTTGTTCTATGAAGGAGACATAGGCATGATTTACTAAATGAACAGAAGTGTAACTATTTACATAACAATGGGAATGTTGACAGTGAAAAGTGACTGCTCACTAATAAATATGTTCAGACTTCAGCCAGGACAATCTGTGGAAATTGCATGTTCTCCTGGGTGCTTCGGTTTCCCCACACCCGCAAAAATATTCAGTTAGGTTAATTGGCTTCCCCAGAAACTGTCCTTCATATGTGTGAAAAAATAGGCAGCAAACGACAAAACAAAGAGCACAGTGTGGGCTGCCAGGCTGCTGGATGTGCAATGGATGCATAATAATAATAAAATAATGCAATTAAAAACATAAAAATAACCCAAAAAAATATAGTAAAGCTGTGTTCACTTGGAATACCCATGCATGTGGCAGGGAAATGTATTGCACATGACTAGCTAATTAAAGTCCTTATCTGCTAAATTCTCTGTACATCAACATATAAAACATGAATTGATAGAATCACAGTGGAATGATTTTATTACTATTATTTTTTATGTATTTTTATTTTAAAAGTAGGAAAAAATGACAAATATTAACAATAAAAATCACATTAAAAAGGAGATATCATATATGAATAGAAGTACAACTTAATAATTTTAATAATTTTCAGATAATCAAATCAAACTGATTTACCTAAACATATTAGTATGTATTAAAGTGGCACTTTCACTTGGATCATACAATGCAACCATTTTTTTTTGCTGTCCTGCAGCACTGTTATACAACACTCATGTTGTATAATGTGTCCTTACTGGCCTAATGCAATTCATATTACTTGCAAAAATGCCCACTACTACACATATATGTTAATGCACTGCAGCAGGCTACGAAATAATCCGAGTTTTCTTTAAAGCTCCGGCTGCTGTCTGGATTTACATTTTATACCTAGTTGACCGAATTGAGCTATTATAAGGGGTCTTGCTCTCCAGTGGGTTTATTATGTAGTGCATAACATGTAACACAATGCAACAAATGGTGCTGAAACACTCAAAACTTTCAATTGTATAGTAACGACGTATTATAACAGGAGATCTTGCTGTTTGAGTATCCAAAACGTATTAAAAGGCAGGGTCTGAATTCACCTAAATATTATAACTAAAATATCACATTAGCATTTCATGCTCCTTTTAAAGTAACCATGAAGCAGCAAAAATCGGAGCTATATCTGTCTACAGTATGCCTGATTCATCCATGCTGAAAGTCTTTACATTAGAACTGGGTTTTCCCATCATTGCATGGCTACCAGCCAGAACTTTAGAGCTATGCTGAACATTAATGAGATTTAAAATCAATATTTAATCGCATTCACTGGATGCCTTTTCAGGCATCTTGTAATATAGAATAGACCATGCATAATGCAAACAAGTTTTTTTTTTTTTTTAAGGAATGCTTAGTTACCAACATTGTGCATGATTTACCTTTTTTTTTAGATCACATTTATCAAGGCCAAGCTGTGCAGCAGAAACATATGTCAAGGAGGGAACATGTCAAGTCACCCTATGGCCCTTTTCTACAAGTTATAAATACAGTCCATGCAAAAAGTCATTTTAAGTGCATTGAATTATTTATTCCTAGAAGGTGATAACGTTTCTCAGGTGCCTTCAGTCTGGTCTAATGATATCATAGGTCCTCTTTGCCTTATTTACAAATGTTCTACAAATTCCGTTGGAGTCTGGATTTTCCAGCTGGTCTCTACACAAACAGCTCTACACAAACAAACATATCATCTCCCTATACAAAGTATTTGTATTTACACCATCCATTTACACGCAGCCCTATCAGACAGAATAGCCAAGTTGGGGACACCTCTTTGTCTATCACAGATATAGACATGAGAGATACTTTCTCCATCCTTGGGCTTCGGAATGGATACTGAAATAACAGAAGTAGACCAATTGGGGAATCTCTTTACTCACTCCGTTTTGTCCGGCTCAATGTTCACTGTTAGTAGTTGCATAGAGCACAATGGAATACCTCCTGGGTTCTTCTCCTTCCTCCTCCAGGGTGCTGCTGTATAAGCAAGAAGCTGATACTAAATTTATTTTTTATTGTGACCAGCGTTGTCTGTAATTTATTGGGCCAGTTGTCCATAAAAATACATTTTGGCTTGATATCCTTGCCAGGCTTTAGGCCTTGCCTGTTCAAGGGCATATTTAATTGAGCTCCATCTGTGAAGCAAAGAACAACATGCAATGTGCAGTATCGCCTAGCTGCTAGAATTATTTTCCTTTAAAGAAAGCTGCATGAATAGCCAAAGTATTTTTAGTTTTGCATAGAGTAAAAAGGGAATTCAATAACACGGTTTTCTGCTGTTTCTGTCCACATTGGGATATTCGTCCTAATAAATTGATGGGAAAAGTCAGTTTTACAGTTGTCAACAAAAGAAGAGGTGTTCCAGTGGCAGCATCCAAGAAGGGAAACCTCCTCTATTACTATTGTGTATCTAGGTCACAGGAGGTGAAGGAAAACCAGCAAACATTAAATTAGAACATAGTTTATTATGCAGATCCCTTTTTTCTAATCTATCTATCACATGTCATAGACTGCCATAGGGAAATGCACTTTGCTCATCACAAGCTGCTTTCTGAACTGCCATCCTAAATAATGCCATTGTTAACATAAACCAGTCACCACTTTGTTTTTTAAGTAAATATCTAGGAATCATCATCTTAAATTGTTATTACTGTGAAGGTTTACCTGTAAAAATGTATATTTTCCTTTTTGTTAAGCTGCTTTGACAACTACTTTACTTTCTGATCTAACTTTCTTAAAAGCATAAGGTAAAGTTCATGCATAGCCACTCGATCCAGAGTCAAATCTAAACCTGCCCTAGTACATGAGGTATTTTCATTCCTGCGTGTTATTTTCCTTTTGAACCTTTTCTTTTGAATTTTTTAGAATATATATATTACCGTATTTTTCGGACCATAAGACGCACTTTTTTCCCCCCAAAAGTGGGGGGAAAAAGTCCCTGCGTCTTATGGTCCAAATGTATCAAAATGTATCCTTCCCAGCTGCTGTCCCGTCCCCCCTGTATAGCCCCCCCTCTACCTTTTCTCCTGTCTCCTGTTCAGCGCCGGCCGGAGTGACTGTGTCTCCTGTATCTTGCTCCCGGCGTCCTCCCACTCTCAGCATGATTGGCTGACAAAGTCATGCTGGGAGCATTCTCCCAACATGACTTTGTCAGCCAATCATGCTGAGAGTGTTCCCTGAATCACTCACAGCACACATAGTAAAATCACACATATGGTACACAACACAAACACAATGTAAACAAATGTTATGTTGCAATCCGATTGTCATACATTGTATGACAATCGGATTACAACTGAAAGGAAATACTCACCCAGTGTCCGCAGCTCCTATTCCTGGCATCTGTAGTGAGATGTATAACACAATGCAGAAATCCTACATTGTACTGTGCATCTCTCCGGAGATACGAGCAGCTTCCAGCGTGTGCCTGTGTCTCTGTGTGGGGCAGGGAAATCCCCCCCCCCCCTCACATCACTCGGAGGATGAGTCATCTTCCAGTGATGTGATTGGTGATGTATGGGGGTGTGTCAGGGAGGGAAATTTAAAAGCAGAGTACAATGTAATCTGCTTCTAAATGGTTTTTACAGTACAAAAACACCACACAACATGAAATAAAAATAAAAGTACATTTTTTTTTTTTACATGATTGTGTGTTTCAAACATTTTTTATATTCATGATATCTACTAGACCCTTGTTCGGACATATTTCTGTTACTTACAGGTCTAAAATGTAAAAAAAAAAAAATTTCATGAAAAACAGTGTAATGCTTTTGGTACAGAAATCCAGACCTCAGTGTAACGCCCAGGAGGTTAATGTCTTTTGTTATAAAAGCAGAATTAAAGGGGCATTAACCCCTGTTTGTTTACCTGTCGTTTATAGGTAGGTAAGCAGAGAGGGGGTTTGGGCAATGAAAGCGCCCTAATACTTACAGATTCCATGATCCAAAGGGGTCCTGGTCCAGTGCCTCGTTATTGTGTTTTACAGTAATTTTGTCTTTTGCTGACTTTGTTAATAATGGTTCTAAATGCTGCTGTTTACTTTACAGGGTTTATTACACGTGTTTATGACTGTGATGTTGGTTTTTAATGCACATAAAATATTTTAGGACACTATTTGTTTCAGAATCTTTTTTTTCTTCATTTCCCTTCTCTAAAAAACTGGTGCGTCTTATGGTCCAGTGCGTCTTATGGTCCGAAAAATACGGTATATATATATATATATATATAACTACAAATAAAACATGCACTATAAATTAGAGATTGGGAGACAAAGGATAACTCTATTTTAAAAATCTGGTTAATCTTTTAAAGGGTTTTGATATTAAGAGAGGTTTCCTTATTTTAGCAGGTACCATTATGTAGGAGCTAATTTGTTGATATTTTAAGGAATCTGTAATTGGATTAAGTGGTGTTTTTTTTATATCTGCTCATAGTTTACCTTTAATACTTATGAGACTGGGGAGCTTTAGGTTAATTCCATTTTATTTGATGGGCTTTTATAATATAGACATGCTAGAAAAGAACTGGGATTAAATAAACTCTGTAAAATGTTTATTGCTTTGTATTATTTGTATGTCAATGGCATCACTGGCCAGTTCTAAAATCAATGAATCACCTTACAGCAGTCTTTCTCAAACCTTTCTACGTAACGGAACCCTTGAAATAACCCCTGACAATTATATCAATATCCACAATACATTAGTATAATGGTCATTGGTAAGAATGCCAACCTTACAGATAGAAAGATCATTGGTATCAGTGGTAATTGGCCTGAAAGGCATACATTGCTCAAGGAACCCCTGACCACCCCGGAGTAACCATAAGGTTCCATGGAACCCTGGTTGGTAAACATTGCCCTATACTATCATAATAATGCTTTCACATGTACTTTGCAGCTCTTTTAGAGATATAATATAATAGTATAAAATGTATATTTTTCTGTTGAAGGGTACATCTGGCTGTTATATACCCAGTAATAATACAAATAAGGTGGTATTTTCTATTACTCAAATCTTTCCCTTTTTCATATATAATACTGGTGTACAAATGTGTGGTTCTTTTATGACTGTAAATATGTATTTGCATTCTAATAAAAACAATAAAACATTTAGTTCAGTACAATACATAAAAAACCCTAAAAGCCCATTGCAGCAGTTGTCATGTGTTATACAAAGGGGGTTTGCAAGACCTGCTTTTGGAGTTGTATGACTCACAACCTCTTAAAGCATTAATACTTTGAAGAAGGATGATTGTGATATTCACACTTCATAAATGACTGATTTATACAGTTACTGTTGCCTCTGTTACATGGTGTTAGCAAATACTAAGCTGGCCCACAAGTTATGAACAAAAGCCTGCTGGTAATGTGTAATTGAATTATACATTGTATTCATTGTGCCTTTGAAACAGAAATGTCAGTACAATTGTTTGAGATAAAATGTTACTTTTCAGGACAAGAATTCATGTATATTCAATGCTGAATACTACCATTGGGGTTTTATTATTATTCTCGAACAATCAAGCAATTCAAAACTGATATTGTGTAGAAGCTGCTGGCTTGAATTACCCACCAGCTTGTTACGCATGCTGGGATTCTGGTGAGATTGGGGTCCTTAGGTTACCCTCTTGGTGCTTTCATTTATTGTAAGTGAATGAATACAGCGTGAAGAGTGTAAAGGCACAGTATGTAGTGAGTGACAAAGCAAAATATATTTTAGGCATAATGTTCTATATTTCTAGAAATACCACATAAAAAGCCAGTGGGTGATTCAATTTTGTCAGTCCTTTATTTTAATACAAAAACAGAAAGAAAGAAACACTTTACCCCTCAACAAAATTCTGGATGGAAATGGAGGATCACCTCCAATCAAGTCTTGTTTTCTCCTTTGGGTGTAAAAGAGTAGAGTTTGTTTACCTATTATGTATTTAGCTCCTTATAATGGGGAGATAATGTGGGGAGGAGATATTCTCACATACAAACTTCAATGCCTATGACAGGTTGAGGTTGGTATGTAATCTTATCTAGTTTTCTCATTACCTAATTTTTATGTAAACCCATAGTGAGGACACCAGTACAATATGATATACCCACTAGTTGGACTCTAAAAGGGAATATATGCATCTTTTTTGAGGTTCAACCCAACAGAAATGTGGTTGAAAAGTTAGATATGTTTTTGAGTTTTGAAATTTATTTTCAAAGGCAGTATATTAGGTAATCAATTAAACCAGAAATATGATTCCCCTTCTGCCAGTTTTACCATACATAAATGTAATAATAAAACAAAGCAACCATGTAAAATATTGCAACTAGTCACCGATTTATTAAAAGTAGGTAGTCTCCACTAATTTTCTGGATTGTCAGTTAAATGTCAGGGTCAAACCTTAGTAATGAAAAGGAAGGAGATTATTTGGATATTTAAAAGAAATGAAATCCTTTGTATAGCCTTGGCCAAGGATCCAGTGAGGTCCACAGCGACTCAAAGATGAATTGAAAGACTAACAGAAGCACTTGCAAGAACCTTGCACATTTTAGGGAAAGGCTGCCATCGATCCACCCATGCCACTTTATCACAACGAATTTTCAACCAGCAATGGTACGCATCCATTCCATGTATCTTCTACAATTTCAGCAACTTTAAACCATTATTTTAGTTGAGGGGTTGGTTACTAGACTAAAACTAGAAGAATTTACTACATGTTGTAATATACAAATTACAGTTCAGAATCTTTGAAAAATGACAATTAATCACTTGGTCTGAAACACCACCCGGTTTCGAACTATCCTCTCTTACAACTACAGCGGGAGATTGAAAACGGCCAAACCACTATTTGGTTTTATCTTTATTGTATTCCTGAGCATTAGCCGGCCACAGGAACCTGTTTTTTTTTGGTCAAAAGTTTCAGCAATCTTATTAAGTCTCCCACTCCCCTGAGGAAGCTCTGCAGGGCGAAACTCGTCGGGAGAGAAACAAGACTTTGCTGATACCACACGTTTTTCTACTATGCTCTGATCATTTTATGATCTCTAGAACAGTGAACCCGTGTTAGCCTAGGTCTAGCGCGGAGGAAATCTGTCTAGTATCTAGAATGAATAATTAAATTAAATTTCAGTTTATGAAAGTTCTGACCTACAAAAGCCTGTCTTTCCTTTCTCCTTTTCTAATCCGGCTTGGTAGGTTTCTTCAGGCTGGGCCCTCTCTTTAAACAATTGGCTCGCTTTCCTTGGTGGAATATAATATCTTGTTCTTCAGTGCATCACATGTATTGTTCTTCAGTGCATCACTTTGTATGGGCGAACAACCATCTTGATAGTGATGCCTGCAACCTAGGCCATTTTTTTACTGCTTTGAGAGTTAGTTGTGATGCCACTCCTTGGTTTATATGGAGTAGGGGATATATTAGAATATAAACGTATTTAATTAACATGCATGGAATGCATTAATTATAAGTCCAACATATAAATTCAGTCTATTTGTATTTAAGATATGGAAGTGTTTGTTCACCACCACTTCCCAGTCACATTCCTCTGATTGAACTGACCCCTCTTAAAAAAAAGTTTATATCACATTTAGTGTCTGTGACTATTTCAACGAGGCCTGTTGCCACAATCATTTCCTAAGTGATGCTTAAGCTGGGGTGACTGCAAAAAGCAAAAAATACATTAAAATGTACTACTGCTAACAAATACCCAAATTATATAAATGCTGTTTTTTTTTTCTTTCAAGAGCAACTTTGCCCTGTTTCTGGCTTGTTGATGTCTCTAAGGCAAAGTCTACATGGACTGTTTCCCCAGTGTTTAAACTGAGCGTTTAAACTCTCATGTTTAAGATTCCCATTCATTCCAACGGCCCAGTACACCACAGTGTTTTCTCCAAATGCCAAACGTATTTAGTGACAGGTATTCAAACTGTTAGGAAAACAGGAGAACAAATATAAGATTTCAATGTTGTAGCTGGTGCTAAGATTAAAACATCCAACTGTGTTACAGTTCCCAATAACATAGCAAATCTTAACTTTTTTGAGTTCAGGTACACTAAGGACTCCGGGAATGTTTGAGGGAATGTCAGATTCCTTTTTATAAATAGAGCTTGAAGTCTAAGGCTGGTTACACACATGCAATGGTTCTCATCCGATAAGTCTCAGGGTCGATATCTGACAAGAATCTAGCGTGTGTACTGCACTTGTCGTCCATCGTCCTGGCGCATCTACGGATGATGGACGACAAACAATCGTAATGGAAGTAATAGGGGAGAGAGTGCAGCAGGGTGCCGCTCCATCGTTCTCCCCCTCCCTTCTGAATAGAGCAGAAAGGTGCTGTATGTACATCACTCGTTCATGGATCGTGCAGTTGTTAGTCGTTGGAAAGGATCGTAAAAGATCAGTGTACAGTGTAGCCTAATAGTTATCTGTTGCTAAACAAATAGGTGACTGATCTGTATGCTATCATTTGCATGCAATAGATTTATATGGAGAGCAGCACTCTTGTGGACATATTTTATCATATTTTAGTCATTATGTAGCAGGGGATTGTATTATAAAAAGAATGGTATTTCAAAAAACATTAGTCTGTGCATCTCTATTTAGGGCTACTTGACACTGGAGAGAGTTTATTTATTGCTGAACAGAAATGTGGTTGAAAAGTTAGATATGTTTTTGAGTTTTGAAATTTATTTTCAAAGGCAGTATATTAGGTAATCAATTAAACCAGAAATATGATTCCCCTTCTGCCAATTTTACCATACATAAATGTAATAATAAAACAAAGCAACCATGTAAAATATAGCAACTAGTCACCGATCCACTCTTGTGGACATATTTTATCATATTTTAGTCATTATGTAGCAGGGGATTGTATTATTTATTTAGGGCTACTTGACACTGGAGAGAGTTTATTTATTGCTGACACTATTTGGAGTAAATGTACTGATAGCAGATGAAGTTGAATGCTTCAGAGGCATAAAAAGGTAGCATTAGCTGCTCTTTATTGCAGAAATTCATCTCCCAGAAGAGGTACTTAAGCAGGTGTTCAGTAATCTCAGCTAGTAGAGAAAAGGATAAAAACTACAAGGGGGGGGGGGGGGGGAATTAGGAAATTAGGAAGGCACATATCATTAAAACATCATGTCCTAAAATGAGTCAGCTTTGGCTAATAGCTAAGTATTATTGAACAAGATCCAAGGTTCCCATATGTCTTCAAATTTACCCAAGGTATTCTTTAGGGTATGAGTCTTTCTATCATTAACCATGATCCAATTCAATTTGACAAAAATGGGCTCTAGAGGTATCGAGGGTGATCTCCAGGCTTTGACCAATGAAATTCTACCCGCCAGTAGTATCAATCTAATTAGTTTCATTGTGGGTCTAGAAAGGGGCACCTCAAACTTGATGAATAGAGCTGCTTCAACAGTGCTGTAAATAGTTTGCTGCAAAATCCTGGAGATCAAACTAAACACCTCGTCCCAAAACGCCCTGGCTATCAGACAGGACCACCAAATATGCACCATAGAGCTCCAAGAATCACAGCCCTGAAAACATAAAGGAGAGGCTGAGGGAAACATTTTCACCAATCTAGCTGGAGTCAAATACCATCTAAGTGCTACCTTGTAATTGGCTTCCACCACCGCTGTATTCAAGGAGACCTTGGAAAGGGAGTACACCATATCCCGCCACTCATCCAATTCCCACGTGATGCCCAGTTCCAATTCCCAGTCTCACATATATTGCAGTTTACTGGCAGGGGCAATTTAGGCCAAGTAAATCACAGAAATTTGCCCTTTTATGGAAGCTATGGAGGCACAGGTACTTTCAAATGTGGATGAACGCATAGGTCTCGGGGCCTCTTTAATAATCGTGTTGATATATGATGCCAATTGTCTATATCGGAAATGTTCTGTCAGGGGAATTTCAAATTCGCTAGATAAGTGTTCCCAAGTCAGCACTGCCGGAATATTCATTAGGTCTTTCACTCTTCTAAACCCCTTGGAGATCCACCAGTTAAAGTCAGCCGGGCATAAACCCGGTGGAAAATCTGGATTATGCTAGAGTGGAGTTAAGGGTTTATGAGGAGAAGAGAGTTTCGGGTGATTGCTATATTTGTCCCATATCTGAATCGGGTGGGACAAGGCCGGACATTTCACTGAACCTCTCGAACATTTTTTGCGCCACATAAGAAATTCTATGGAGCCCAAAAAACCATCCTGATTCTCTATCTCGACCCATTGAGGATGGGAGCCATATAGAGTGCTCATTGAGATTTGTGCAATCTGCGCAGCCACATAATAGTATTTCAAATTTGGAACCCCCAGGCCCCCCATTTGTTTAGGGGCAAAAAGTGTATCTTTACGAATTCTAGCCTTCTTCCCTGCCCAAATGAACTTCAATATTCTACACTGAAGGAGATTCGAAGAATCTTATCTGTTCACTTTCCCCCCAAAACTAATGAAGAGCTGTCCCTTTCATGTGTGTGACACCTCTGTGTAGTAACATGTTGGAGTCCATTTTATTGGAACCTACAATCACAAATTTCATCTGCAGTATAATCTGGTATTGTGGTACTCACAATTTAATGTATATATAGAACTGTAAACAGAGACGGATGATGAATTTTGGGAAGAGAAGACTGAGGTGACATCATCTTCTCCTCCCCCTTCTTGACTTCATAAAGTGCTTCCAAACAGAAACATAAAAATAAACAATAGGGAAAATAGGCAAATGCAAACTTTCAGCTTTAGTTCAGTGGGTTGAACAAAAAGATTGCATAAAAATGTGAGGACCTAAAGCCTTTGTTTACACAATCACTTCATTTCAGGGCCTCAAAAGTAATTGGACAAATTAAAAAGCTGAAAATAAAATGTTCATTTCTAATACTTGGTTGAAAACCCTTTGCTGGCAATGACAGCCTGTAGTCTTGAACAAAAAACAATACTTTTCCGGGTATGTGAAAGTGTCTAAGTACTTCTGTGTCTACAGCCTCATAGCTGTACATCTGCAGTGTTAGACCCAGGGCATTGCTGCCTCAGGATTTTTACAGTGAGACTAATGTCACTATTATGAGGAACCAAAGCCCTGCATCTACCACAATGGCACAATGCAGAATCAGGCATGGTATATCAGCAATGCAGAGAACATTAGCTGCTGGGAGATTATATGATTATATGATATGATATAAGTGACTGTATCATTGAACTCTTCACAACTTCTAGATTCCAGTTCTTTTTTAACAGTCAAAAGAATTTCTGTGTTTGGACCATGTCATATGCTCTGGTAAACTGCACATTCAAGCAGGTGCTTGATTCAATAATACCTTAGATATATGTTTAGATTATGTTATTATCACTTTCAGTAGAAATGTCAGCACCTACTGGATAAAATATAATAACTTATCTGCTATGTTTATTTATAATTACCTTGCAAAAGTGCTGTTAATGTCAAGACATATATTTAAACTATTTGAAAAAAGAAATTACTAATTCATGGCACATTATAAGTTGCTAGGGGGAAAGCTAATGGGTTCTTACAGTCTGGCCAATTAGCTATGCATCCAGGCAACAGTAGCCTTAACAGAATGAAGTAAAGGCATGCACAATTTTCAGGTCATAAGGAATATTTCAGAACCCCACTCACCTGGTTCAGCCTTGGCAGCTATCCATTGCTGGAGAAAAGAGCTTTGGCTTCTGTCCTTTATCCCTAGAACTGGTGCTTAGTATATTGTCGCTATTTAATGTACAGCTCTGCATAATATGTTGGCGCTATGTTTAATAATAATAATAAATTTGTTTATATCTTGTTTAAATTTTTATATATAGTTATGGTATATTGAGAGATAATTAACTAAAATGACCTATATAATATATATGATAAATAATATTCCGGTAAATAACAACTGTGAAATGTCTATATGAGGGATGTAGAGAGGAGAGGAAGGTTGCACATAATTCTGTGGCTGTGTTTGTTTATATTCTGCCAAAGCTGAGCAATTTTGTCACTCTATATAAACATAAAATTGTTGTTAAACCTTGTATGTAATTTAGGAATGAAAAACAAAATTGTGAGATGACTACTTGAAGGATTGCTTAACATATATTTTTTATGTCATATGCAAAATTTATGTAAAAAGAGCTGAACGCTAATACTTGATCAGTCCACCTCTGCTCCTTCCATCTGCCTCCCTTCTGTGCACGATAAAATGAGCATGCTTTTAAAGCCAAAAATAACCTGTTTTTGACAGTCGCTTTGAAACACAGACATTATTTCTTTACTTGAATTATATATATTTTTTTGGATTTCTTGATTTTAATGTTACTTCTCTCGATCTTAATTAAGTAAAGTTTCCGTACTATAGAAACATAAGATACTAAACATTTTCATTTAAAGTATTAACATACCAGCTGATGTAACAAAAACTTCCCCTAAAAAACTGGAATTTGTACTTTGGATCATTACCTACAGACATTGTACAACATATGCTATTTTTGGTATGGTAGACTGTTGCTTCAGTGCAAAAGAACTTTTGTTTTTTTATTAGTATGATGAAACTCTATGTGATATGTGCTCAGCCTTTATGTTGCCAAAAGAGACTGTGAGACACTAAGTTGTGGCTTTAAACTGAGCTGTGTACACTTTCTCTACATTTAAGTTCTACATAATAAATCTCAAATTAGGATACCTATTTCTAAGTTTATGTACCAAGTGCTATTTAAAATTGTCATTAGTGGTATAATATTGTTTACTTGTGGCATTTTGCATTCATAAGGCAGGTTTTAGTGTGTTTGTATTTCAACTTAATGTTTTTCTTTTTAGATGTCGAGCATATGAAGACTGCTGTGGATCCAGGTGCTGTGTACGAGCCCTTTCTATTCAGAAACTATGGTATTTCTGGTAGGTAACTTCCAATCGATATATATTTGTTAAGGTTTTAGCTGACAAGAAAAATAATTTTGGCTCCACCAGCATATGTGCCCACCTTTCTCGTCCATGTCTTCTATCTCTCTGTTAATGTTGGTGAATCTTCACACCAAGTTTTTTAAACAGATTATTATTAATATTAATAATAATAATAATAATAATAATATTAATATTAATAATAATAATAATAATAATACAATTATTTATATAATGCCAACATATTACGCAGCACTCTAAATTAAAAAGGGTGATTGCCACCTTTATACTCCACCCTAGTCCTTTAATTATTGGACATATATGAGTTGGCCTGAGCTCGTAATGTTACTAATTCCACATAACTTTGTTTAATTTCCAGTTTGACAGAGTAATGTTCATATATGAATACAAAGCTAGTAATATTAAATATTAGGATGGGACTGCATTTTGCCCATGTATGGCAAAAATAACATTTTGTCCTAAATACCCTTAGTCAGTGGCACAATACTCTTTGTTCTTCACTAAGCTGATGCTTTGTTGTGCACATTTAGGGTTTAACTTATGGAGCCATATCTGCTTTTATTATAACAAGCCTAGCGCTTAGTGATTGGCCCAGAGCTGTCATGGAGTGACATGCTGCTGCATACCCAAGAGAACTGAGTATGGCAAGGAAGGAAGGAAGTAAAGGCATGAACTGTTGGTAAGGGGCAGAGATATATGTGAACAAGCAGGTAAATCTCTCTCTAGCAAAGAAAATTAATCACAAAGTTCCTGATTAAAGGTAGTAAGGGCTATTGGAAAATAAATTGCTTTTTAAAATTTCCAAAACATGGTAGAGAGCAGGACATATTGTTGATGACAGTTCCTTACAGGTGTTGCAGTTGGCTGAGCGACAGTTGTGGTTGTTTTTTTTTTTTTTTTTACATGTGTACCTATTGAGATGATATTAAAAATTAATGGTAATATACAGTATGCTGCTGTCAGTGTTACCACATGTTAATGCAGGTCAACATCTTCTAAAACAAGCAAGCACAATTATATAAAGCAGCATAGTATAAAAAAGAGAAAATTATTTGTCAGACACCTATTTAAAGAGTTTTGATTGCAAACTTTATGCATTTAATTTTTTTTGAAGATTACATGGTGAAAATAGTATGGAGGAATTGTAAAATGTGATTAAGGATGTCTCTCTTAATAAGATTTTTGGGGAACCCTTCAGGGAACACAGAGTTCTTTACAACATAGACATGTAATGAAACTAAACTCATAGAATCCTCCAAGTTTTGATTCATTCAAGATTTGCAAGATGTGAAATTAGACATTACTAAAAAAGGAATTAATGAAAAAAATATGTATATATGTGTATAACTATAAATACAAAGAAAGTTAAAAATATATGTGTGTGTGTGCATGCATATTATGTAAAGCTGTAAAAATGAATGTATTGATTTTCTTTATTCATTTACTGTATATATACATTTATTTTACAAAGACAATGTAAACATTTCCCCATGTTCCTTTAGGTTCCTGTTGATGATGGGAGTTCTGTTTTGTTGTGGAGCAGGGTTTTTCATAAGAAGGAGAATGTACCCTCCACTGCTTGTTGAAGAGCCAACATTTAATGTATCATACACAAGGCAAACACCTGGGCCTCCACCAGGTAAGCTTCTCGCGGTGTGGATTGGAAAGTGTAGCAAGTCAGATGCAGACCACCCTCATTTAATAGATGGAGTATGTCAAGCATTATCTAGCCATTTCCTCCACAGCCTGAAAGTCCCTTGTTGACCCTTCCATGCCTTGGATTTTTTAAAACCATTACCTCGGTTTACACTGAATCAGCAGGCTGAGTGATTTATTGTAGAACTGATCAGGGTGACTATAAAGTTGTAGGAAAAATACTCAATCTCTTAGAAGAAAATGCAGAGGAAACATTGGGGTCCAATAGAATTTTGGGTTTAGTCAAAATTCATATAACATTTGAGTACTCACCAAAGTTTTTTATCGGGTCCATTACATTTGTGACAGAATCCTTTGATGGAAACAAGATGTATATCATCCATAAACGCCATTATATAATAAATCTACAATGAGATGTACCTTTTGTAAGGTAGATAATTCATTTTCACAATAAATGCCACCATCTAAAATACAAACAAAAACAGGAACAGAGGACACCCCTGGATGCATATTATTGCCTAAATACTTTGTATTTTCTTTAGGATAGTTTACATTCATTCTAACTAAGGGATTGGTATACAAGGTAATGATGTTATCTATATATCCCTTTCCCTACCCAAACCTAAAGAAGAGCTCACGAAAATGGTCATGCCTCCCTGTCCTTTCAGCATCTACCCCTATTAAATATACCAGCAATTCCCATTTTACAATGTTTTTTTCATATTAGAAATACAAGGAATAAAAGATAGGGAGTTTTTTAGGCATCAATAATCTTACACAAGTATATTATCCAATAAACTGCAATAAAAACAATCAATCCATTTCACAATAGCGTCCAAAGAGCTATATCAATTAAAAACTCCAAATTACAAATGTGACATCCAATAAATTGCCATACATTTAGCATGATACATTCATATTACACCTCAAAAGCTCAACACGTTTCACGGAATATGACTGCTTCTTCAGGAGGATCATATATATGAGAGGGATTGTGCATTTAACAGTCACATAAAGTACAAATAAAAAACGTATCTGTCCCAACAACTGGTCAACAGATGGGGATGAAAGGGGTTTTGAGAGAGTCAGGAACTTGGATAGAAAGAATGTTTAAGAAATTTTTTAACAGGCAGCCAGGCTGGAACACTTTTGGTAGATTTCTTAATGGGTTTTTGTTAAACAATCATCCAAGATAACCAGAGAGCTAAATTGGCTTTCTATCCGGCTTCCTGACTTTTGGAACCCTTTCATTCCTATCTGTAGCTTTGGATAATGTTTTTGAGGTGTGGCATAAAAAATAAAGTATACCCATAGTAAATTCTTTTGTTTAATAATGTTCTATAAGAATTATAGCCAAAACGATGTTGTCTCCAGCTGCAAATTCCCCGTGGGAGCTTAGAATACCTAGCAATACATTTATTACTTTTTTTTAAAGAGGTTTTTAAATTTTTTAAGACGTTTTACCTTTTTTGTGTATATATTTATATCTATATTTATCAAGGTTATAGGCTTCTGATTCCCTCATTTTGTTCCATCCTTGTCATTTGTTGGGTGCAACAGTAGCTTGAATACCTCCCAAATAGGGAATATAAGATAGATAACATTAACCAGCCTTAACAAAGAAAAGAGGATATCTCATTGAGAAAGATCCTAGAAAACTCTGCACTAAAGGCATCTATGCCAAGTCCTGAATCTCATTAATCATTTCCTTTATGGTAAAAGGACATACTAGTTCCGACCTCTCTGTATCTTCCAAAGATGGTAATTGTACTTAAGCCAAAAATTCCGTAATCACTGATGAGTCTTGACTCTCAGTAAGCTTATATATGTTAAAGAATGTAAAGAATTCTTCTCAAATAACTGTTACTTCCTCTAATTTGTTAATAATTCCTCTTCTTGTTATATAATCCCCACATCCATTATTCCCCATAACCATGGGGAGAAGGATAACCAATACTTTTTTCCCTTGAATTTAATTTTAGAAGCTTCTGAAATAAACCTCCCAAGTTCTGCCCTGGCTAATTAGGTTTAGTGGCATATCATGTCCCTTTTTCCAACTTCTTTAGCTCTAGTTCATTTTTTAATTAGATTATTTTTAGATCAAACCTGCTTTGATAAAGTTATCTTATATCACACATTTCATAATTTCCCAGCAAAACACATTGCTAGTGGTGTTGTTCTACAATTTCTTTTTTTTATATCAGACACCAGTAATTCATCATTTATAATTTAATGATTTATTTGCCAACCACTAATATATTGGATTGTAGTATATCTTTAAGGGGCATAATCAATGCTGCATGATCTGAGATTGCTGAGGTCCAAATTTAAATCCCTATTACATTAGCTATAATTTCATGTGAACCAATACACTAGTGCAAATCCTGATCATTCGATTACAATGTGTTATCTTTATTCTGCAGATGATATGCTCTCTCACTAGAGTGGAGTGTTTGTAATAATTCTTTACTTATAGAGTTTGTATTATAAAATGTACCCCTTTTTTTCTCCCCATTTAAAATAAATGTCATACACTTTATTGATTTCATCCTTAAAATCTTAGCAATAAATATATTGATTGTACAATATGCAAAAAAAGTTTCCCACCATCTAAAACATTCATTCCCTCTCATTCAAACACTTGTTTTTTGAGGTTCACTCTCCGCTACAGTTATAATACAGTGTTATTTTTTAACCTTTCTTCTGCATAACAGTTTCCCCATATTCCAATATAACTCATGATTCTGAGAAACTGGGTAACAGCCCAAGTTTTATTTTGTAGATAATAGAGCTACATCCAAGTATATAACTACCCATTAGTCTTGATGGGTAAAGCCAAAGGGAATCCCCATTTATTTAAAATATGTTTTTTTGTGAGTACCCCATTATTGGCCTCAGTAGCCACCTTCTGGATATCGAATATTATTAAATATCTCCCAAAATGTCAATATTTTTACCTCTAATGTTTTGCTTTTTATTTGCTCTTTTTATAAAAATGAACCCCACCAATTTTATCCTCTGCTGGGACATTTTCAATTATTATACTTCTCCCTACTCTATCCACTCTATCAATGTCTATTGCTATTTGTCAACCAGTACATCTACAAGGATCTCCTATAGTCTTTTTTAAAAAATTTTTTTTTGCTTTTGTATCTGGCATTCCTTGATGTATAATGATGTTTCATCAGAAACAATTTTCCAAATCATCTAATTTTGAGGTTAGGTTTCTTTTTTTGTATAGCCTGTTTAATATTTTTTGGATTGCTGGATTTGTGACATAGATCTCATTAAAGTCTATGGAAGTTCATAGTTAACTTTTGATCTTGTTGACTAGCGTTTCTCTTTCAATGGGAATTATTGTACTGTTATGTAATTTAATAATTGATTCGTTCATTTTGTTAACCTTCAGAGATAAATATGCCTTTACAGCAATTTCTAGAGGCGTAGAGCTTGGTTCATATCACACCCAACAAATGACTGCACAAAAAGGTTAAATGGGCCAGAGATAAGAGTTTCAGTATAGCAACATACCAGTAGTTTTTTCATACATAGTACACAGGCATGGTTTACTGTTGTAAAGGATAATAAAAATGGTGAAAACATTTATTTAAAATAGGCAAATATGGTTTTTTTTTTTATATACAGTGGTACCTTGGTATAATTCCTAAATTCGTTCCAGATCCTTGGACTTATACCAAACAATTTTTTTCCCCAAAAGAAATAAAAAAATGAAAAAAAATCCAATAGTTAAAGGCATATTATTCATTGATTGGGTTGTAAAAAATAATTTAAACACTGCCTAATACTAAAATACATAAATACAAAAGGAATTAAATGGATCCTTACAAAAGGATGAAGTAAATGAAAATTTAACCTCACTTTACCTAAGCTGAGAAGAGTCGAGTGCCTACTAGGATAGTGCTGAGAAGGGAGGAGGAGGAGATGTTCTGTAATTCGCAGAGAGGTATAGCGCACTGATTGGTAGCAACTGGTGTACTGATGCTCGTGGGCAGTCCTGGCTTTGTCTCGATATAGGTAAAAAAGGGTAACGCATGGTGTTATGACTCATTTTGACCCATACAGGTTCTAGCACACGAGTCTTATTCCAAACAAAGGTTGTATACAAAGCAAAATGTTTCGTGTCCAAACAGGACTTATTTCAAGTTGGACTTAATCCAAAGCGGACTTATACCGAGGTACCACTGTATATTATAATACACGTTGCTTTAGCAAACTAAAGGGCCCATTTATAGAGCAGTGATTAGGCCTTATCAGCAGTATACCTGCTTTAAAAAAGATTGCAGTGCTTTATTAGTGTGCAAAGCAAGGGAAGCCCCATTCATTTTCTTGACATTGTGGGATGGAGGTGGTATGGAAGGGATCGATAACATGGCCTGTCTAAGTTACTAGCCTGGTTTCCCATTCAGTCACAGAATGTTGTCTGTGGCATTATGCAAGTTCCAGAGCACTTGCAGGCTCCACACCATAGCCTGAAGTTTATAAATGATAAAACACAGGCACATTGTGGTTTAAACATTGTAATGTACAACAAAGAAATCCATTAACGTAAATAACATTTAGTTACATTTTAAATCTATATTTAGATATATATAGTTGGTGTACAGGAATACACTTTTAGGTCAGTGTCCTAAATAGAATAGATCCTTTTAATCAAAGACTAATCTCATATTTTTTCTATTTCAGGACCTCAGCAGCCAGGAATGCCCTATTACTCAGATCCTGGAGGAAACCCAACTCCTGCTCCATCTTTTCACATGCAGCCGAACTCACCACAAGGTAACCCGGCATTTCCACCACCCCCTTCCTACTATAACACACCTCCACCACCCTACGAGCAAGTGGTGAAGTCTTGCAAATGAAGCAGTTTTGCACTTGATAATTTTTCTTAAAATGGACTTTTTACAACTGTTTTCACTTCACCACGAGAAGGACTATCCCTTGGCATGATACTTGCTCTGCTGGCATCAAAGCATCGTGTGCCTTGGCCAGGCCCAGGAATGGAACACATCTTTCTAGAAAATGGTTGCAGTATGACCAGTTCTCAACGGCTCATGTTACCTTCTCAGCACAAGCATGGGGTTTGAAGAATACATGCACTCCTCCATTGCTGAAAAGACATTTCTTTTTTTTTTCTTTTTTTTACATGTTCATGATATGTGATTCTTTCATTGTAACAATGTTGGTGGTGTGCAGTACATATCGTTGCCTATTATATCTGAGAGTTCAAGCAGATTATGCAGTATGTACATTTAATGGCATGTTCTTCATGGAAATCATATTGGATAACTTGTCGTTCTCATCCCAAGTACATAAAAAATAGAAAAATGAAAGTAAAATGTTGTATGAGGAGACACCTGTAACTCTAACATAGCATTTGAAAAGAAAACTATTATGTTTGAGACAGGTGTTGGGCTTTTTGCACAAATAAAAACTTCTGGCACATCATTGTTGGTTTAAATTATTTGACATTGTCCTGCTGTTGGTTTTATTATGGAGGACAGCTCAAGGAAGAACACATTGTTTAGTGATAAATACTTTATGCAATTAGTCATTTACATCTGGCTGATTTTTGTTTGCCACTGGCGCTAACTGATCTTTGTGCATTTGTGTGACCTGCAACAACTCCGAGCTTGTCAATGAACGGAAAAAGATGGTTCGCAGCCAGCCACCCTATGTAAAATTCACAGAAGCTAACTAATATACCCCAGTTTGGCTTTAATAAAATGCTATCAGTTAGGTAAAATGTATCTTTGTGTAAATCTGTTTTTTTAGTTTTGGTTAGAGTATGAAATGGTTAGAACCTGTGAAGTGTTTGCTGTCTGTGTACTACTTACGAGATTTACGCATCCGATCGTACTAGTGACAGAAAGTAAATAAATTGTTTTAACTCTTCCATACTCTATCTACAACTAAAAAATGGTATCACGTTTATTTAAAAAACAAACCCAATCACTAGAATCCTATAGGCTATAAAAATACTGCATACCGCATGCCTTTGCAAACTCATTTACCTTGTAAACATAACATTGAACATCATAAGTGAGCTGCATATAGCCTGTGTAGTAAGCAGAGTCCATCCAGAAACTAACCTCTTTTTAAATGATGCCTTGTTTTTTCTGGCTATAAGAGAATACCAATAATCAGACGACAGATGTCCATCCAGGCAACTGGCATTTAAGAACCAGGGCTGCAGTGCGAGTGTTCGAGCTTCTGGCAAGCTGCCATCTGCGAGGAGCCGCACCGGATCACTTGATCGTGGAGAGAGGTGTCAACCTGCCATAAATCTTCACATATAAAACTTCATATTATTAAAAATATGAAGACTAACAATATTTAAAAACTGTATTTTCACAATAAATAATAATATAATAAAAATATATATGTTCTAAAAAAAAGTAGATAACACGCAAAACTACAATTAAGATAATACAAGTCAATTAAACCTCTGGGACAGCAATTTGTCCAGTAAGGAAGTATATGATTATGGGATTATGAGTCAATCTACTTTGGTGCACATGAAAGCAACAACAGGTGGACAGGAAAGGCAACAGCAAGCCAACCCTCAAAGAAATGTTTTTACCCCTTATTCTTCCTGATTGATTTCTAATTCATGCATTTGTCATGCATTTTATGAATCTCAGTCTTGCATTTTGTTAGTACATTTGTCACTACTGGTATGGCATAGTAGCATGAGACTATATCTGCAGCCCACAGACTACACAGGCAGGTCCTCTAGGATGATACATCCATATGTGCTGTAACAAGAAGGATTGCTGTATCTCCGGGCACAAGAGTGTGAAGGAGATACCAGGACACATGCATTTACACAAGGAAGTCAATCAGCATCGTAGAAGGAAATCAACCCAGAAGGACCTGTATCTGTGTCTTTGTGGGGGGAGAAACAAGAGAAGCCCTGCCAGAACCCTACAAGATGACCTCCATTAGGCTACTCATCTGCATGTTTCCAAATAAAACTGTTGGGCCGACATCATATAGCTGAACCTGCACCTTTTGCTCTTTTCTTTGCTTATTACAAAATAGTTAAAGTATTAGTAATAACTACTTACCAAAATCAAAGTTGCATAAGTAAACAATGTCAAAATTATTTTGATATGCAAACTGGTTAAAAAGTTTCAGGTGCATATAAAACTTTCAAAATCTGGTAATGAAGATTGCCCCTTAATATAAAACAATAAAGCAGACAACTTCTCCCCTTGATCTGAACTTACAGACAGCTGTAAACACACAAACTTTAGAATGTTTACTTGTCTATGTTATCCATGGTTTTAAATTCAATAGCATCACCCACCTTCACCAAAAAGTCAACACTTTCATGTTAAATGTTCATCGCATCAAAATAATAAATTTATTGATGAAATTTTGTAAAATCGCACCATTAACTACAAGAGTTCTATGAATGGCAGTGGTAAAGTAGCTTTCTAAGATAGAAACGGGGCATTATCTAAGTCACCTTTTCCAGAAAGAGTGAAACAATATGTAAAAGTGATATATTAGCTTGTGATGAGAAACATACTGTACATTGTTTCTCAATGTATGTTTCTTTATTAAGATCTGCTATCATGCAGCTGGGTGAAAAGGTTCCCTTTAAATCAATTGAAGAAATAAACTGCACATGCCACACTGCAGTAAACTACCAACTTCACAGATTTATTACCCACAGAAGATTGTAGTTCACATGGGAATGCTGGAGTTGAATCTTTCTAGTACAAATTCATTCACATCTATATAACATGCAGCATTAATATATTCTTGCTGTCATCTGAAGTGTGATTTGTGTGTATACTGATAAAATAGAAATATGCTGAGCCAGCCTTGTTTGTCTGGTCTGGAAAATGACTCTGCTAAAGGAGAAACATGAAAAGTAACATCGTCACTGCTTGGATTATATTCTTGACAGTTTGTAAATAGAATCATTTCTCATTCTCAGTGGCAGTTGCAATAGAGAAACGAAAACTGAACTGAACACAAAGTTCTGCTAATTTTTTTTTAAATTTGATGATCCTACTTTAGTGGTGAAACCCATTAAGTCTGAGTCTTTCTGTTTTTAGGGCTTATAGGCAGTGGGGGACAGTCTATGCAGCTTTGATTGTAACACTGAAAATACCTAAATAAAATGCTTGGGGAATGCCTCAAAGCTGTATGCAGTGTTATGGAACAGAATGATTTATAGTCTCATTGATAGTATAAACTAGCAACATATACACTCCAACTTTAGAAGGTACACCTTGCTAGCAGTCATTGGGCCCCTCATTAGACTACACTATAACAGAATATCACACACTAGGTTTGAAACAACCCCAGTCTGGGATTTCACTATGAAAGGGAAACGCAACACCACTGACGTTCTTACAGTAAACTTTCTGAAAGCAATGTGATGTACTTATTTTGTTGTCAAACCCTTTTCATTTATGCAGTCATTTTATCTTGATGCAGAAAATGTGGTAATAAAGGTATTCAGTACAATACAAGCCACAGTATTCTTAGTGGTAGAGAAGAACAGTTTGTGTCAAAGATCGAGGAATTTCCATCTTTCCCAATTACCCAGGCCATAAACTGCGTAGGAATTCTTGGATCCTTAAGAACAACTACCACAGTGACTTGTGGCACATGCGCAGACCAAGTTTGCTTTCCATAACCAATAAGACCAAAAATTGATGGTCATCAGTTTAGACCATTTGTGGTGGACTGCCAAAGCCAACCTTTCTTCAGACCTCCAGACTCAGGTTCCTGAGCAGTGGACACCGTATCATTCTAAGCATCAATGGCACTGCACTGGGTCGGGGATGGAGCCATTTTTTTGGACGTGAGACTCAGGCCCATTGGAAGACACCAATTCAATTATACTCTAAATAGTTAGAACTTCAGTTTTTGTGGGAAACCTAGAGGACATTTAAATTCTTTTGAAGGGTCAGCAAGTGAAGATTTTATCGGAAAACCAAATTGCTCTTGCCAACAACAATTACTGCACTTCCTCAGGTAGCAATGCATATCTTTCAATGGGCCTTGAGGCATTTTCAGGCTCTGACAGCCTCTCATCTCCCAGAGGCAGGGAAACTTCAGGGGGAAAAATAAGGCAAGCATTGCTTGTAGTGCAATTAATAGCCTAGGAACATAAGGTATTTACAATGCAGCCTTAAATCTGGGCAAATTTCATAATATTCCTTATTCTACATTGAAACTCCTGTGGAAGATCATGTAAACAGCCAACTTAGCCATAATTATCCTGCCCAACTGGCTGAAAGGACAATGGTATATGATACTGCAGGGAATGGTGGCAGAACCCTATCAGAGGCTCTGCAGAAGACCTTGTTACTGCTTAGACTCTGTGCCTTGGCCCTTTGCAGGGCTCACACCTCCTCCGTCCAAGCTGTGAGCCCGCTAGTGGTCCTGTTTCTCCAAGCGTGACAGATGTCTTTCTTGTGATGTCTAAATTTTTCATTAGCAGCCTTACCCATGTTTTTTTGTTTCCCTCCAATTTATTGCTAGTTACATGTTATCATATGCAGCCATGAGGTGATCCACAAATACCTGATATTTGATCCTTGCTACTTAACCAAACTGGCATATCTAAAATATAATTTCCTTCCTGAATGTTCTGTCACTGGGTATTTACAAAACACCTATAGATATCTGATGGACTTTTAGGATCTAGGTAGTAACAATGTTCAGGGTCAGAATTTTAAAGTGAAGGGATGTGTAGAAAAGTTTTATATGAGCAATCAAGAAACACCAAATATGTTTGCAGTTTTTTCCTTTAATATAATAAAAAACAACCAGTGATATGCCATTTTCTGAAGAGCATAAAGCTTTTTCACATACCTGAAGTGCAACTAGGAAAGATGCAGTTGGCATAATAATTGTACAAAATATCCAAGCTGTCTGGTTGATATCAATAGCATGAATAAGCAACATCTCCTGTTCAATGATAACCTTGATGCTCCATCTTTCAGCACATGATTTAACTTTGACTTTGCTTTACTTTTTTTCCTAAGCTATGACTCTAGCTTTGACTTCTTTTAAAAAGCTAAACTTAAAATAGTGCATTCCCAGATGAGCTGACATTTTCTTATTAGCTTTACAGAACTGTTTACTGATTTGGGAAAGCTGGTGTAGTAACATAATCTGATACAGTAACTGAACCTGCTGATGACTCTAGGGTGAGTAAACTAAGCTAATCCAAAACTACAGTATGCCCATTATTGCATTCCTTAGTAATATTTTCTCTGACATTGAGTAGATGAACCGAGAAGACCATGCATCAATGCTCAAAAAGCTTTCCATCATGGTTTTGTAGGAAAATTAGCCATAATTCACAGTATGACATCTAGCGAGGCCAGCTTGTTCTCACTATATTGCAAACCTGAACCCTGATTTGGTAGTACACCTGGACTAATAGTATGATGTCAGATCAGAGGCACGAATATACCAACCTAAGATATGACAAAAGAAGATTAGTGGTGTGTAAACGTTTTTAATATTCTCTAAATTATTTTTTTTAAATTATTAACATGTTGGTTGTGTTGTATAGGATTTACATGGATAAGGTATAATAAAGCTTTAAAGCCAAATGGAGCTTTCAGTTTAATAAAGCTATATGGATTTTAGGTGTTTTAAAACAAAATCAGCCACAGTCCAAGAAGAAATGCTGTCCTATGCCACCATGAGGCAAAGGATTCCTGCTCTGTCTAGAAGCAATGGAAAAGTTCTGACATGCCTCCTGCTTATTCTGAACTATAGGTCTAAGCAGGGGGTATGCCCTACATCTGCTGAGGCATCACTGCTTCTACACAGGGAGGCTCATTCTCTGCTGCATGTTGGTGTGAAATAGCATTTCTGTAGCTGCTTTCTAAAGAAAAGATTTTTGCTCGTTATGTGTCTGCAATGTAACTAGCAGTTTTAAATTTAAAGTTCAAGTGGGCTTTAAATTGGTCAAAAATTTAGGCAGTTCAAACTGAGTATATAATGAAAGAATGCAAAAGTACTTTCAGTAAAACACTGCAGGCCAAAACATTTATTAGGAGAAAAGATGAAGGGCTTTTTCATATGAAGTATTACAACATGCTAAGTACAGCGCATCTCATTGCATGTGTGTTGTATGGGGATGAGACTATACAAGACTAACTCCTTAGCCTACGTCTAATATTCACATTTATCACATCTTTGGAACGTTTTTTGATGTCTCAAACCCCTCTGAAGATGCGAATATGGTTAAAGATATATCAGGCATCATGACCCATTTTTCTGTTATTCTAAAGGATCATATATTTCTCCTAATTGCATATATCATAACTGTACTTTTTGAATGTGACAGTGGAACTCCATATAGAACCCCAACTGTAATGAGTTCAAACACATATTCAATACTATATAGTAATGTTATTCAATAGGCGTTGTCAAAATACTTGTGCTGCATTGCAGTTTGGTATAATGTAGTGTATGGTAGCTGTTGTGAAGTGTCAAAAGGCCCATTAGGGTCAATTAAACTGCAAAGAAAACTTAAATTTGTGAGGTGATATCGTGTCTTGGAAGCCCTGGGTAGCAAGAAACATCACCAAATAAAATGATTAAATGTGTCAGGGCACATAAGAAATTTAAGGCTTTTATGATAATTCCAATTAGCTTACCTATAACCAGATGATGTATGCCACCTGTAGGTATTGCCCAGGCATAAACTTTCTTGCACAAAGGATAATATATCCTACCTTAATAAAGATTTCTTTTTATACTACATTCCGTCTGAGATTTTGATGGTGGACATGAACTAGTTGTTTCATGATTGCAATATGATTTTAGGATTAGAGTTATTATGTATATTAAGGAATAACACGGTCTGTCAAACTACCCTCTTTTCAGACAATTTTAAGGAGCTTGTGATAGCCAAGTTATCTTACCACAAAAGAAAAACTAAAGACTGCTAGATGTCAGACATTTTACTTTGAGTTTTATGTAGACCTCTGGGAAAAGTTGCTTAGCTAATAACACAAGCAGGAAATTAGGTCTGGGGTATTCTGTACACAGTGTCTAAATGGTCCCAATGTTTCCATGGTTGCAAGGAAAAAATATTCCAATTTTTAGAAACCATAACTGGGTGCAGATAGGTAAAATGTAATTTTTAATACGAATATATAAAAAAAACAGCTTGTTATAAATTAATTTAGGCCTCCCACCATCTTATCGATTAGAATTACTATGGTAACAGATAGATAGTATGGCGACATACAGGACTAGAGTAGGCCTTCAATTTGCCTACCTATGGTTTGCAAAGGCAGGCCAAATAAATAAGCTTAATAACTGCCACCCTCGCCAGGAGATTGAATCACCTTCTCTGCACTCTCCTGCCACTTTGCTTGGCTAACGGAAGTAAAGAAGGGAAGCCTAAAGTTCAGGTTGAATTAGGGGTGAAGAGTCATCCTTTCATTCATGTGACAGTGTTTGATATCTGAGCAATTGATTAACAGGTATCAGCATTGTTATGTGGTAGGAAAGGAGTCACGCTCCCAATAATTGGAAGGTTTGGGTATTTCTTTGTGTTTTCAAAACAGATCGCTGTGCAGTATAGCAAATAGGAGTATGAGCAGCTGAAAGAGACATCATTTAAATGAACCAATTGTTTTACCTTGCGTTGTCAAAGCACGTTCACCACAAACATGACACTTTTAAAACACACAAAAACCCTTATAAAAAGTGCAGTGTCCACCAATAATACCATCTTTATGCTAAAAGCACCTTCCTGCTACCAAGTGCTTATATGTAATAAAATGAAGGAAACAAAAAAACAAAATACCAGACACTTTTAGCTATTTTGGTCTTTATATTTTTGACCACAGCATTGAAGGTGAAATATAAGACCTCATCACAGAACAAGTTGACATATGAAAATGATTCTATTGCAGAACGACAGACTTATGTCAAGCACCTACCAAGCACACATCTGAAAAAAAATATTTTCACCCACACACAATATTTCTCACAAACACAAGCACCAGTCTTCCTCTACACTGAGAATATGTGAAGTGTACATAGGACATTTAAAAACAAAGGCAAAGCCCTTTTCCCCTACATAAGCTAAGTACAAATGATGCAAGCATGCAGCTACCTTTCTGTAACAGGCGTACAAAGAAAAAAAATGTTGTGGTCAAACAACAGATTTGGCTTTACATTACAAGTGAATAGCAATCTTCTCCAGTCACAATTACTGGTGTACATGCAAATGTAATAGCATTATTTATGAAAATGTTTGCACCTGGAGTTTAAAGTGCACACAATTATCCACAAAAAGAAAAAAAAGTAAAGGCAACCTTTTTGTGAAGTCAACCACCAAACTGCTGGCATTGTCATCAACTCAAAGTGCCAAGGCATTTTTCCTTCACTCAGAGGGTTATTTTCTTTGTTATAGTGGTCTTGGTTCTGCATAATATATCTTTAAACAATACACCATTGCATACAGATAGGGCTTTTATTCCGTACTAAATATGGATGAGTTTATTTTTATTTCCTTTGCTTTTTAGGGAATAACTGGTAAAAAAAAAAAAAATGTGGAAAAAATGCATTTTGCTGTATTTTCCCTTGCAAACGCTTTAAATAATTTATACACCATCATATATTTACTACAAAATATACCTAAAGGCTGCTGATTAAAACAACATCACATCATAGTGAGTAAAAAAAAAAAAAAGCATTTTACTTTTATTGAGTTTTGTTCCCTTTTCAATGCTTCATTGTGTCTCGCAGTAAAAAAATGTGTAAAAATAAGATTGTGTTGGACTGATAATAGAACAAACAAGGGCAAGGATAACTTTTCACAGGTTTGCTATTGCTAAAAATTCTTATGCTATGTATTATGCTTATGCTCTGCAGTATTCTCAAATGTCTACTTGGTCATTCTACATCATTGTCTTGCCCTGGGGTTTCATGTTAAGAGTGGCTTTTTATTTTGTAATTTTTAACTTTTTCTATATAACCTTGGTTCCCATGCAGCTGTTTTTGTTCACCCTTTGAGTTTAGAGTTGGACCCCAGATATCATGGACAGCCAGTGCTGCTGCCACCTGTGACCCACAAGAGTCGCTGCAATTGGGAGGTCTTTTAAAAGGCACCTGGGATTTAGGTGGTAACAGGTAACATGCACCTATAAAAACTGCATGAAACAGCACATTTCTGTGTAACCTTATACACCAAGTTCTTCTTTCAAACACTACCAAACAAAACAGCCGTAACACCTCTAGATTATCATTACAGCTTTCTGTGTGATCTATATCTAAAATGTAAAACTGGCCACACACCTTATAATTTACCTGAACAATCTATTGTAGTGGGCTAAGGTTGGGAGATAAGAAAATATCCCTGTGAAAAACATTTAGAAAACTTGATCAAAACAAGAAATTGAAAGATGTGTAAATAAATGTATGCCAGGTGTACATCTAAAGTAAAATGTTGCAACAATATTTCATACAAAATTTATTTGGATTATAGGTGAACCCACACGCATTTAATGTTGCATTAGGCAGCACTTTATTGCAGAAATGGGACAGGTGATGTCCCTTTTGCAATACACATTCTTACATGCCTGATGGCTGTCTCTTCTTTCAAAGTCCCTACTCAATCTTCCACACTTCTGGGATCTTATCAGGAAAGATGTCAGTGCTGTGGATATCTACCTGTTTGTTGATAAATGTTACCAACTACACAGGGCCAAAATCAGGGAGTTAACTACTATTTGTTGTTCTAGTATAATATTTATAGTTATTTATGTCCTAAAGAATGGGGATTTAAAAAAACTAAATTCCAAGCATCATGTATTTATTTGATCTACTAAGCCATGTACTTTTTTCCTGTAGCAGTTTTAAGAATTAGGCTTTTCCTTTATACGTGATTGGGGAATTTGAGTAGAATGTACTAAACCATACCTATGACAATTATGTGTATGGAAACTAAAAGTCATCAAAATGCATTGATATTCATATTTCCAAAAGGAAACATGAGAAAATGAACAAATGATCATCTTCAGTTTGCAACAAGATCACAGAATTATAATGATATATTCAATTTAGCCCAATTTCGGCAGCAACGGCTTCAGTAAACATTGACACAACACTCTGTAAAGAGTGGTGACAAGGTAAAGCTGGCAGCATGTGGGGGCACTGAATATGACGGGTGGAAATTCTACATCTCCTCACTGCACACACAGACTGTATTCCAAATTCTCCTGCCAGCCCATCAAAGTTCAAATGCAGGGAAGCGTGAAGTCTCTGGTGTCAACATGTCTGAAAGGAAGTGAACTGCACCAGCCATTCCTGAAAAGAAACAGAGACAAACTCCAGTTTACTTTTCAAATGGGAGAAAATTTGTTAACTGGAGGGTTTTACACATACATGCATGAAAACTGAATTGCAGATGTAAAATATTGTTACAGTTAGAAAGATATAACTTTTGGTAATTTATTTTTACTTGTCCATGCAGCCTGCTCAAATTAGTCATCTACAAGCAGTGGTATTTTTGTGGTAATCAGAATTGCGGGTACTGAAAAAAACTCTAGCTTGTAAAGCAGTCAATTTACAACATCCTGTTCCTGCAGCAGCTTCCAGGCTACTACTTCAGGAAAGAGAACACATTTTGGATTTGAAGATACAGTAGAACCTAGGTTGTCCGGAACTCCGATAACTGGAAAACTCAGATAACCCGCACCCGACAGCTCCGCTTTCTTGATTGCTCCTGCAGCCCCAGAGGAGCTGTGGCATGTGTTCTGCATCCAAGAACACATACCACAGCTCTGCTAGGGCTGCGGGAGCAATCAGAAGAGCTGAGCTGTCAGGAGGGCAGAGCAGAGCTCCGCTGATTGCTCTGCTCCCTGATTGGCTGAAGGGTCATCAGGGTTTCCCTTTTCTCAGCCATTCAGCACTAGAGGTGAATGGGGACAAGTCTCCCCATTGAAGTCCAGTGCCAATTGGCTGAGAAACCTCAGTTTCGGAGTAACCTCAGTTAAATTGAAGTTACACTTATCTAGAATTGGCCATTCCTCATGGGTGCTGGATAACGGAGGTTCTACTATTTTGGAAATTCAACTGTCTACTTTTCTTCAGCTCCCTCTGGTGGTGGTTAGGAGCAACTGCTACAGGGAGAGATGTAAACACAATGCTGCAAGGATTGAAGGCCATGTGTCTGAAATTATTTAAGTAGGCAAGTTGAAAAGAATAAATATACCTGCGATTTTTTAATTAAAACTCTCAAATGTTTTAAATATATTGATGATACATGCTAGTAGTATGGTTATAAACCTCTCCCTATGGAGAATCACCCATGATGATTTAAATTGATGGTGGCTCTCGTTCCAATTTAAGTTGCTCCTGTTCATATAAGCTGTAATATAGTAATCACGTGCAGGCTGCAGGTGTCATACAAAAACAAAACCCTTCAACTTTAGGACAACCACTGCCACAGTTAAGTCGCAAAACTATCTGCTAATCCAATCAACAACTTTTTTATAATGTAATCAAGAACATTTTGATGTGCTGACAATTCATACAAGACAAGCAATCAAGCTTTTATTCATAATACCTTCGAAGAGAGAGTAAGGTCTGTCAGGGATTCTGCATCCATGTTTTCCATAATCTAAACACCACTCTGCAAACTAAAAGAAAGAAAATATACTAACACATGGGATTGGTAACCAAAAACAGCCACAATAATTAATATATACACACACACACACACACACACACACACATAGCTATATAATTTCTTCATCTGGTAAATGCTTTAAACAAAGGAGGTTCTAATATATAAGACATTTTTTATTAAATTTTGAACACCAAGCTCTCCAGAGAGGAACAGTGCCAATACTAAAATGTAATGGCAGGCAGGGCTGGGGAGGAAAGGGGCAGATGATGTTGGATGTGCATCAGCTAGTAAATACAGAAGGTTCTACCACTTAAACTTTTATTTAAAGTGAATATATTGTATTATAATATGTAGGTGCTCAGAGAAAGCAATTGAAGGAGGACAAGGAAAGCCTAAAAAAGCCAGTTGCTATGGGAACCGATACCAGAATATCACATTACAGAAATATAGTAAATATACAACATATTCAACTCCATAGAACCTAAACAGCTCAAAAATTTATTTCAGATTAATAACATGTTGTGTCTACATCTGAGCAAATCAAGCAGAATATAAAGTGTAAATCAAAAACCGACCCCCTACCTAATTACATTATGCATGTGTCTTTGTATCTTGCTTGCACTTTGATGCTATGGTAGTGGAGGGGAAGTGTGCTGCATTTTTAATATCCTGATGCTAGCTGTGAATAGGTTAATGTAACTCAATTTCAAACAGCGACTACAAAAGCAGAATTCTTTTAGACCCAAATGTACCATGAAAGATCTGGATTTCCCTGAAGAGTTATTGCCTTGATCATAAAATATATTGTATGAGCTCTGAGATGCCATTTACATCTGCCTGGCAGCCCTGAAATACCTCAGAGCAGCAAAACATTTAGATAGTCATTGCAAGTTGTGGAGTGCAGACACCCCAGGGACAATAAAGCATAGGTCAAGTGCATTGCGCTGTTAAAACCACAGCATAAACACAAACATGAACAAGTTATGTTTTTTTTATAGCTAAGTGGCATTTAAATGGGTGGGTGAAAAGGTAAAAGTAACAAAAATGAATGAAAATTTTAAAAAGACCCATGAAGAATACATGTCTGGGCAAAAATAGAAAAAGATATTTGGTACAGTACACACATAATCCCCATGTTTTATTCACTCAATAACACTGCAACTTCTACTGAATTGTAAAACCGATATCTCAAGCAACCTTGTCGGCCCTTTTACCCCAGTTGGACTGGGAAAGGGAAGATGTGCTGTAGTTCAGCAGGAAGAACACCTGAAAGGTTCACAACACAGTTTGGGAATAGAGCGCAACAAAGGAGAAACTTCATAAAGGGTAGGTTAGTAAGGTCATTGGATTTCTTGCAAATGCTCAGGAATTTTCTGTACCTGCAGTATTTTTAAATGATTGCATAAAAAAAAAACCACTTTTCTATGTATAGATTACAAGTCTATTACGTGATGGCCTTGATGTTTACTCATTACATATGCTGCCTTCTGCCTCTGTTTAGCATAAAGACCACGTGTACCATATGAGACCCATACACCCCTGACTGAGGCTGTCCAGTAAAACTGCTGATCACACTCCTTGACATTCACAGGGTTACTAAAAAAGCAATATACAAATTTGTATATGCAATACAATAATTAAAATATGTTGGTCAGATTGGAATGTGTGTACACACACTCGTTGACCTCTGCAGGCTTTCTCTTGTTAAGCCTGGATAATCTGAAGGGTTGGATTTTTCCAGTAAAAAGCTATTATTTCCCTTATGACATGAAGGTCAATGGTGACTGGTAACTTTCTGTTACATACATATGTAATTTGAATAGTTTTTTTAATCCCTCCATGAAGAAAAAAAAAGAATGAAGTGTAAATTGCTGATTTACATATAATTCCTTTCAAGTCCTGTGCCTTTTATGTGCATGATGAGTTATTGAGTGGCACATGTACAACAGAAAGGAAGACTAAAAACTCTACAAAGTTAGTGGAATTCTCCTTTTGGACAGTTGTCACCAGAACAACTAACATTTTGGGTATCCCATTACTTTCTGGCTCTGTGATTATGGGAAAAAAGTCATGTAGACAATTGTCACCAGAACAACTGTAAAATGTTGGCTCTTCCATTATTCACAGAGATGATGGTAACCAGCCGGGGGACACAGAAATAAAAGCTTGACAGAAACTAACTTTTTTTACTCCAAACTATTTTTCCCCTGTTGGAGCAAATTGAACCAGTTTTTTTTTTGTCTTGCGCTGGATCAACTATGTCTACAGGGTTTTTATCCGGGATATGTTTATTTTCCTGGTGGTTGAACTTGATGGACTTGTCTTTTTCAACCCATGTAAAAAAGGGTTTAGCTATAGATATTTTAACATCCCTGGGTACCTGTCACATCATATTTTAATACTAAATATTTTAAATGAACTGACAGATGAAGCATCTACATGAGAGTATGATTACCTTGCAGGCTCTGTAGAGATATTTTCTGTCTTGAGTGTGCTTGTACAGAGAAAGGAATGCATATCCATTTCCTGAGGTTCCATGACAAATGCCATACCCCTTCCTTAATAATCCTCTCTGCCAGATGACATCACTGCACTCCATGGCATCCTTCAAATACTTCTCATCTTTGAAAAGCTAAAGTGAAATTTGTTTAGGGTTAGTAGAGCAAAACTTTAATCACTGCAAAGGTTCTGTCAATTACATACCGTGCATTTCATGATTGTTAGTTTCTTTTTACGAGATAAGCCCATTATTTTGCTAGGTTTAGACAGGAAACCTAATACATCTCTCTGTGTCTTATTGTTATTTAAATATAATATTTATTACACTTCTCTGTTTACTGTAATATAAATAGCAGTAAAGAACCAAGCCGAATACAACTTTCTTGAATAGGAACTACCCTTCTATTTTAATATATATTGAAACTGGGAGTCTGCCCCAACCTCAGACTGGTGCTGCATAAATATAAAAGACTGCATACATATCATACCAATAGATGTATCAAAAAACATCTAAGGGACTGTAGGGTAAAGTGACAAACATTTATGCAAGTATTACATTTAATCTCCTCATCAAATGTACAATGCAGTACAATAGAACTCAGCCTGCAAAAGCATGCATACCAGGGCATCAATAATTGCCTTGGGTAATAAGAATCTGGTTTTTTAATGACAGATTTGTATCCGTCGCCATTAAGCATTTAGTATTTACAAGCTTGAAAGGTTCACAAAAGCCATGAGAAATTAAAAACATTGAACAATATAAAATATGTGTAGTCCTATTATAAAAACAAAGGAAAAGTATGACTTAACATACACTTATTGTGGCTTTATTTTCATTTGGTGGGGCAGATGCCTATTATTTTGTATAAAACGCCCTTCCTGAGACACAAATTCTGACAGTAAACTGACTTTTATTGTAACCTATGAACTATTTGTCCTGCAGCTCTAAATAAACAATAATGTCATTTACCTTCCAAGTGCCAGGGGTGTCCCATAAGTGATCTTAAAGAAACCAGACAGTCCGCTGAACAATTTTATGTACAAGCATGCATTTGTATAATGCAATTTAATTGCTTTCTGCACAGCAACAAGCGGCAGAGGATGTGAAGATAATTACAGTCTTCATGGCGGCAGCTAATGAACTAAATCTGGGTCGCAAAGCTCTGTTCGGCTGTCATTCTAACAAGAGACGTGCCAAGCTGTGAAAAACCTGTTGGCAACGGTGTTAAATTCTCTAACAGGATTTGTTAGGCACGGTACAGAAATATCTGCATTAACATAGTCAACTAAAGGATACACAAGGGTTTGTTTTGCTACACAGCAGCCAATTATTATGTTCTGCTCTAAGCAACTAGATCTTAGAAAAATCTTTAAATATGTAAAATGAAGATTAAATACTCCAATGTTACATAAAACTAGGTTTTTAATTTTTCAAAATGCAAATAGACAATCATTTCTGATTTGCTTTTAGAGGTATATTCTCCTGAACCATCATCCAACAGGACTCCTGTAGACAGATTGTCAGAGGCCGTCAAAAATCCCACATACAAATACTAAAATAATGACCTGTTTGTACCTTAAAACCTACTACAGCTGCCAGCCTTGTTTATCCTTCTCAACCACCTATCAATTTTGCAAACAATTTCTTCTCTAACTTTCCATTTTATCACTTTTAATAATGGTTTCAAAAATTTCTTGAAAACTGGTCAAAACCTAAAGGTTGTTACCTAACTCTCATTCATAACAATCTTACCTTGGTCTCTGATACCTCAGAATTTAATTCTCCAGACTCTTTGGTAATAAAGGCTTTGTGCTCTCCTGAATCTCCGTTCTCACATGGATCTTTAAATATACTTTCTATTAGTCCTACAATACTTATCCTTGCCCTCCCTCTCGTGCAAAAAGTTTTTCTCTTTTTTACTACTCTTTTTTAGTCATTCCTTTCACTGCCTGCCAAATATTTAGTGAACGCAGCTCAAACTTCTAACAATAACCTATAAAAAAAATTTTACAGACCGGCCCCCTCATACAATCCTGTGTTAATTTTCGGAAACCATTACAAACAACCTCCTCACCTCACTTTCTCATACTTCTGCATGCAGGACTTCTTACTGGAGCATTTTTTGCATTCAACAAATCACTTGGTAGTCTCCCACTTTTGATCACTGCAACTGAAGTCAGGATAAGAGCAGTGGGATTTCAGTAAACCTTTTCTACCATTTCCTCTGCAGTGATTAAACCCTAAACCCAGTCCAGAGCACTTTCAGGTTCATGGTTTGCATATGCACAACACAGAAAAGGCATTAGGGCCGTTTTTACAAAAGGAACCATTACCTTATTTAAAAACAAAAACAAATGCCTCTTCTGTCTAATAATTGTTCCGTTACTGCTCCTGATTCCTGATCATTTTCAACTGCAGGGGTTACCTATACCTAAAAAAATTTAGGAGAATCTCATGACTTTTTTTAGAAAAAAAAAATTAAGAAGAAAAAAAGGGGGGGGGGGGGTCTTTTACCGCCACAGCATTAAAAACTGAATGGGAGCTCAGAGCCTCCAGGGATATATAACATAGGTGACTCCTCACCTCCACCTCCAGGTGGCTTCAGGCTGCTTCATCTGGACATGTGCAGAAGGGGCTTTTTCCTGCAATTGGGAAATAAAAGTGCTGATCTCAGGCATGCTACGTTGCCTGATCTTGTGCCTGCGCAGTGTTAGATTAGGTGACGTAGCCATAAGAAGAAAATAGCGGCTCTGGGACATAGGAGCATTCCAGAATGGTGTGGGACTGAATTGTGTTCAGCGGTGGAGGGATCGAGTTGTCTGCCAAAATAAAGGTGTGATTTTTTTATTTTAAGTTTAGTTTCACTTTAAGTGTTTACGCTATGAATGTTTCTTTTACTCAAGAAGTGCTTTTATGATGGTCCTATCACTTCACTGACCCTTTCATTTAAATGCACATTATTTTTCTCATTTATATTCAATGTATATACAATATATGTCTTTCATTTATCTAGCCTGCTCATTTGAAGAAAAAAAATCAAAGTCAATTACTTTGTTCTTTAAATTTGTCTTATAGGTATACAATTTTAGATAAAAAGTTCATGTAAGTAAAAATTATGTAAAGCTGTTTAAATTATTTACTTACCTTATGTGCCTGAATGAGCATGTGTATAACTCCAGGAGCTCCATGACACCAGTGCACAAGCCGATCTGTTTCATTACTTAAAGATGAAGGGTAATTACCAGACCTAAACTTCTTGTGACGGACGTAATCAATACTTGGCTTCACTAACTCTGTCAGTGTGTCTTGTTCTACCTTTGTCAGGGGCTGTGGAAAACATATAAAAATATGTATAAAGATATGTTTATAATAGCTGAAAATACAATTGGTCTTTATGTGATGACTGTGTGTGCTAGAACTTCATAATTTGCACATTCTAAGCAGGAGCGGATGTGAAGAATTCAGTGATTCCTTGAAGTACTGGTAATAGCCTGGTATATCACATTTACATACTTGCATATAATAGTGTCCAGCATTATTTAGTATCTAAAACTGGACTGATACATTGTAGAGTAGGAACCTAACACCTACCAAATGTTACATCACATTAACAATTGACAGTTCTATGTTCATATGTAGAGAGATATACAGTGTGTTAAAAAACTAGAAAAAAGGAAACTGCAGCTAGTGATAGTTAGTGAAAAACAAGCCCCTTCTGGTTGTCATGGTCAAAAGTCCCCTTTTTAGTCTTCATAAACAAAGCTGTATGACTTACTTGCATTAGCATGTAGTAGATACCAGCCAGCCCATGTGCTGCGCCCACATACTGCTTCTTGTGCCATTGATACAATAGAGGACAGCGGTCAGTCTTGTGCTCTTCTTTTGATAAGGTTTTCCCAGATTCTATGATGGCATCTACAAGCTGAAGTCACAATAAAAAAAAAAAAAATGGCATGAAAAAACAAAACAAAACAGCTTTTCCCACCTTTATTTTTTCTTTCGGGATATGGTCCCCAGACATTTCCAGTACTTTGGTGACAATACGACAATACTATGTTTAGGGGCTTTGCAATTTACTTGTAAAATTATTAAAGCCTAATTTAATATTGTGACATTCCACTTTTTGATTTTGACCTCAAAAGTCTAAATCTTGGGTTGTAACTAAGGTGGTCAAAATTTGTATGCTCAGTCTAGCATTCCCAAACACTGATTTATGGTGTGCAGAGGATTATTTACTATAAAGACATATTTTTATTGGTTATACTATCAGTATTTAAAAATGAATCATTTCAATTACATATATAACTAGACCAAAGACCCGTAGTTCAATGTAAGTTATTTTTACGTGTAAAAGATTTATTATTACATGAGAAACAACACTAACCTCTGTAATATTAGACTGAGGTACAGTTTCTGGACCAATCTCAGAATTTAGGTAAAGCAATGCATACAGGTAGCCAGCTCTACCATACAGTAACTCATCCGGAATTTCAGAGTCTGTGCTCACTACTCCTCGATGTAACTGCAGCAATCTAGATAAAAAATGTTTTTATATATATATATATATATATATATATATATATATATATATATATATATATATCAGCAAGTTAAGATGAATTAAAGTACCGGTATATATGACTACTATTTAAAGCATTAAAATCCATGATGATAAACAAAGAAATTCATAGGACAACGTAAACATTTTTATGCCATTATTACAGTTTAGAACATAGAATTGTATGCTCTATTTAGCATGGATTCCATCTTGTAAATAAATTACATTAATAAATGAATAGATAGAGTAAATAGTAAATGTTATTTAGACAATTCTAGTAACCAACCCAATGTCCCAATGGATGTAAATAGTTACACCACATTAACACAATATTATTGGTTGAGAAACTTGACTATCTATTAGCCATTTTTAACTTGGATTCCTTCAGAGGCTGCTAGGGGTTCCTTGAACTATGGCGGATTGATCTCCCATATAATTGATGCCTGCAAAATTCTGGGGCCAACACCACTTGGCCAATTGTGTGACTCTCATGATGTTTTTCTGTGGCTATAAAGATGTTATTCTCAACTTCACTGTAGGAAAGCATTCACTGGGACATTAAAATTGTTTTAAGGGTTCCCTAAAAAGGTTGAGAAAGGCTGGTCAAGATTGATCATCATTGTCTGTTATTTTAGTTCAGTGTTTCTTGACCTTTTAACATTGGGAAACTCCTTAAAATAACTTTCAGGTCTTCCGGTAACCCCTGCTATAATTACTTTATTCAGAATTCACAGTACATTAGT
This sequence comes from Pyxicephalus adspersus, assembly GCF_032062135.1. NCBI lineage: Eukaryota > Metazoa > Chordata > Amphibia > Anura > Pyxicephalidae > Pyxicephalus > Pyxicephalus adspersus. The sequence continues at coordinate 98,377,304 of NC_092862.1, forward strand.
GTAGTGGTCATTATGAAGAGCGCCCCTACATTGTTGTCACCATTACAGATAATCAACAAGATCATTGGTATCAGTTAAAGTGACCTCTGAAAGAACCCTAAGGTTCCACAGAATGCCGGTTGACAAACACAACTTTAGTTAGTTATATTGGGGATAAACAACAGGATTACTCTGCAGATGTGTCACTGCAAGCATATAATCCATGAAAATGAATTGACAGTGTTAGATTTTGCCCAATCCTTGCCCTCTTTAGGGTAATCCGCTTACCCCATAGAGCTTTTTTTTTTAATTAGCTAAAGGAAATGTGTGGGAGGCACAGGGAGGGCTGTCTGGAGATCAGACACTTGGCAAAATTTTAGATTTCTTTTAGAAAGTCATAGTCATAAATTTGGTCTATTTTACCATACATTGGTAAAACATACACTACTTTCTTGACTTGTAATTTGTCTTTTTATAGATTGATAAACAGCTATATCACAGACACAGTCTTTTTAGTTCATTCTACCTATTTGCATTACTACAATTTGTATTCCTAAGGCCTCTGAGAATTTATTCTAAAAGATGCATAGTTCATGGCACCATAACCCATTTAGGAGGTCATTACCTTAACGCTATCTTGGATGAGCAATAATTACCAATCATCAAAAAGTCATATAGTCAAAACCTTGATGCAAGTAAACTGTCCAGAAATGACCACAGATTGGAAAACAATACCACACAAATTAGGGTAAATCTACAGAGTCAGTACATGGCTGATGTTCCACTTTAAGGGTACCTAAAATATTTACCTCACAACTGCCCTGGCAGTATTTTAATGAATTATCTAGTAATAGTTTCTAGCAGTTGACCTCAAGTATGTGCCATAAAAAATCTCCTGTGAGATGGGGCAATTTATTTGTCTAGCAGTTTATTTGTTTCCAAATATTTTCCACCCCTTGACAGGTGCTATTGTGACAACATATTCCATATGATTTACTTAGCCTCCTGAGCGTTACACTGAGGTCTAGATTTCTGTACCAAAAGTGATCCACTGTTTTTCATGAAATTTTTTTTTAAATTGTAGACCTGTAACTTACAGAAATATGTCCGAACAAGGGTTCTAGTAGATAATATGAATATAAAAAATGTTTGCGACGCTGGATGAGCACAGGGGGACCAGGTAAGTATGGATGTACAAAATCTCGGGCTTAACCATCCTTGCAGTTTTTTTTTGCCCGAGCGAAGGTCGGGCTTAACTGCAAGGTGGTTAATCTGTCCTTGGTTCTAATGTTTATGACAATCTGTGCATATACATACATAGCTTAGAGATTAAAAAGTAAATACGACAAACTCAACTAACTTACAAATAAACAAAACTGTTCACTTGTATAAGTAACATGTCTAGAAAAAATATTATTGCAAGTCTACAGATTTATTTCAAGCAAAGCTGTTGTAATGTGGATAAATCCCCCATCTAATTCTTTTGATGACTTAATTACCTAAACTGCATTGTTCAGCAAAAAGTGCCAGCTCCAGCCAACACACGCTTACTATGCCAGCTTCTGAAATCCTCCTCTCCCTATGGGACATTGTCTGCTTTTTAAGTAAAATCATTCTTCACCTCACATTTCCATTAGCAGCAACAGAACTGGTTAGAGGTAACATAATATATTCAAGTTGCCAGAGGACTTCTCCTAATGTAACTAACCTTGCAATAGGCTACAAATAGGACCTCCATCAAATTAACCACACACTCATTAATATGCAGCACTGGGGAAATGAATACATTTAGTCATATAATTAGCACAGTCAACAAAGAACACGTCCAAACAGTCTTAATTAGGCATTAACAATTACAAAACAACATTATAATGGGTGCAAAGGTATGTTGTCAGTAGCTACAGTCTCTGAAGCAAAAATGTTTAATATTTTGCTCACTGCCTACAATAACATTTTGTAAATAATGGACTCAAAGAAACACAGCGAAAAAACAAAACCTCTTACTGACTGATAGGTATTGCAAAATTTTGATGACATGGCCTATGGTTATTAGTAGATATTCCTACACCTAAAAGGCTGCATACACACGTGCAATAGTCATTGGAAAGGACAAAAGACAGCAGGATGCATGAACAGTGCCGTTCTGCTCTATGGAGGGGAGGGGGAATAACGACAAAGCAGCACCCCACTGTGCTTTTCCACCTTGATTTACGTTCATTCTGTGGATCCGCCAGGATGGTGTGCCGGACGACAAGCACTGTACGCATGCCAGAATCTCGTCTGATATCAGCCCTGAGGCGATTATTGGATGAGAATAATCTGAGGTGTAGCCTAATCTGAGGCAACAATCAATTTGTGAAGATATCTTTAATTTGACACTCAATAAATTTAGTTCTATCATGTGAACTTGGATTTTAGAACATTTACTGATCTGTAGTTTGTACCAGATAAATAATTACAGTCACTTTTAGGGTGACTCAAGAGGACTCTATTGCTTTTGTCCTCCCACCCCACCAATAAATGAACATTTAAAGCCATTACAGTGGGGTACTAAGGTATGCAGGATGAGACATCTACTATACTACAAAAATAAAGCAGAAGCATAAGGTTTGGGTGTTTTCCCAAAAAAATTTTTTGTGACAAATCCTAACCTTGCAATGCACTCCTTGGAATCTGCATGGTTTTGTAGCTTGTGGTGAACTACGGCTCCAACTGCAAGAGGTCCAGCATCTCCACAGAGGAAAGTGACTCTTCTCCCATTTAGGTTCCTTAAGACTCTTTTCACATAATCGAGAGAACGATGCAAAAAGGTTTGATCTGGAGTGACACGGTGCAACTGCAGGTACAACAGAGCTATGCCTACAAAAAGTAGGTATGAAAAATAATCAGAGCTGGTGAATAAGTTGAACACTGTAAAAGCACAGCTACTGTATATTGGGAACACCACTAATCTAGAGAACCTAAATTTAGCTTGATCATGAAAATTCTACCCCAAGAATACCATAATAAAACAGCGTTTGGAGAAATCATCTGTACAATTTCCACGACAGTGCTAACATTGTTGGAACATTGTGAAAGCAGACCTGAAGTATATCCAAGACAGTCTAACCTAGAAAATTCTATTAGATCATATCAACGGCAGTCCTAACCTTTAAAACCCACCTGGAATATATTCAGCATAACTTAAATCTAAACATAAAAAAAAAAAAAACTCACCATCCACAGTATTTACAATAAAAGTTCCAAATGAGATTACCCTAAAAAGTATAACCAGGACAGGATTACCATGGAAATTTTATATATTTGAAATCTGACCATTGTATATTTTAGATAACGCTACTCTACAGAAACCATCTGCTGTTCTATTCTAGTGAATGCAGATGTGGTTTACCAATGACAGTTTTAACCTTAAACATGTATCCAAAGTATAATAAAGACAGTATTAACCTTATGGACCCACCTGTGTATCCTGTGTAAGCAGAAACATCATGTGGATCTGCTGTCTTCAGTCCTTCCTCCATTTGCTGAAGCAAGTCATCAACTTTCATCTGAACGCGTCTTGCAAATCTTCCTGTGATCTATGTGAAGGGAAAACAAAAAAAAGTTGAAATTAGATAAAAATGATTGATGCACACGTTTTACAGAATAGTAAGAAATCTATGTATTATAAAGTATATATAAAGGCTGTAATATTTCTCCTCTACTATTAGCTTTTAATTAGGACTTCCACCTTCCACCACCTAAAACAATACAGTTGACATTCAAAAATCCGGCAACCTCAGGACCCGAGAAGTGCCGGATTTTCGAACTGTCCGGATTTTTGAAAGTTATACTTACCTCCATACACAGGCCAGCCTTCCTCTCGTGACATCTGGCACAGGTCCAGGGAGCAGGCAGCACAGATGTCCCAGCAAGTATTTCGTGTAGTAAGCAAGACCTACCAGCTGTTTCTTCAGAAGAGCGCTTTCAAAACATCAGTGGCCAAACAGTGTACTGCAGTCCCTGTATTGAAAATGCGATCTGAAATTCATGCCTGAAAACTTAAGGAAATGGATTGATGGTCAGATTTTCGATTGTCAACTGTATATTTATTAAATAATATACTAAAAAAGTAGATTGTGCTGTAATATTCAATAATCAACAGTTGTTTCCTGCAGAACTTCTTTTCTGCCAAATGATTCTGGCTTATTCCGATAGCCAACATCATTATTCCACTTTCTCTGTGTCTAGGTCATCATGGATTTGCCTACCCTGTGACTGGACATTAAAAGAGGAATTAACACTGCTATTTAAGATTCCCAAAGGAATCCTAAATATGAACTGCAGCTGGCCCACCTCTGTACTGAAATAGCCCCGCTACTAAAATTCCCGGCATTACGTGTCTATAAAACAGTACAATGCGGGTCCACGCATAGGCAGAGAGCCCACTGGTCTTAAGACACGAGTGATGCCAGGAGTTGAAGTAGCGGCGCTATTTCAATGCAGAGGTGGGCCAGCTGCATTTCATATTTAGGATTCCTTTGGGGGCCCAAAAAAAAAAACAGGACGCTGGCGGCCAGATTTTGACAGCCTTGCCATAGACACTGCACACTGGGCACAGACATACAGCCTGCAGGTTCAGCACTCAGGGTAAAGTTTTTTTTCCAGCAGCAAACTCTTTTCATTACTTTTCAGTAGATGAAGAGTGTGTGTGTTCAGGCACATTGGCCTTTCCTGTATCCTGCCCCATGTTTGTTCCTGTATCCATACCAGAAATAAAAATGCCTAATACACAAATCAGGTTTCACTTTAGAAGAGTACAGTATGTGCATTACCTATTACCCAGTCTACAGTGTGTGTGAGCAAACCCAGGAAGTGTATCTGCATTAGGCTTCCAGTGATCAACCACTACATAATTCTTAAACCCCTTAAAATCCAGCTTAAAAACCTTAACTCCTCAGTGGCTTGTCTATATGCTATGTGATCTGCTTGATGCCTATGCAATAATCCCTATAAACAGTCAGTAAAAACTCGAGTGCTTTAACATCTCAGTGTCCTGCCTTCAGTGTATATGCTACAACAATTTTTCTGCAAATGTGCATTCAACCACTAGGCATGTTAACAGAACCAATGTGTGCTAGTTGGTCTTTTGCTATAATGTGTGTGAATGCTCCACATATATGTACCTCTTGTTTAATCCTGTCAAAGTGAGAATTTGCTAAGGACAGGAGTGCTAGAAAAGGCAGAGAGACCATCCATTTGTTATTTTATTGTTGCTTGAGAAGCTGCTCCTCTGTTGTTGAAGTTGCTTTAAAATATAGGTTGCTGGCAAGAAAGCAATGGTTCCCCTATCCACAAGGTGATGCATATGCCACACATGCATAATGTTTTTCACTGCCCGATGTGTCCTCCAAAGCTATCCTGTCACTGGCGAGTTTTTGCCAGCAGTAGGATTACTAATTTGTCACAAGAGTGACAGTAGCCTGTTTTCTATTTCCTGTATTAACAATTACATTTACTTCTCCAAGGCAAATTTAAATCAGACTGATGAAAATGAGAAATTTTAGCCCTGGGAGCATATCAGACCTTTGATTCATTGCAGCTTCATCTCCCCAGACAAACACTTTGTAAAATAAGAGCACCTGTCCACACAAATGTGCTGTAACTGTACTGCAATGCAAAGTCTAAAAATGCAGGGAAAATAGTCAACAGTAACTATAAATGTGTTTATAATGTACAATTATTCCACATTTAGTCACATCACATGCCCATGACATCAGATTTATTTGAATAGAGGAAAAATGCATGTAAAGGAAATACCAATACTGCATTGTGCTATGAAGACCCAAAAGTACTTAATGCATTTTTTTCCATAAATATATTTTAATGGACTTGCAAAGAGCCTCTGAACCTATGAACACTGACATTCCAGAATATATCAAACATAAGCACATCACCTTTCCTCTTTGCCCTCTACTCTGGGATTGTCACATTACTGCTCGAGCTGGCATAGCCTTTCCACAAAACCTTTATTAAATGAGGGGTGGACAGATGGCAATAGAGTGTTACTTGAGTGAGGGTTCCAAATCTGCTGTCGCAAAATGCAAGAAGGTGGTGCCAAGCTGTAGTCTCTGACCTTTTCAATGTTTATATGGAACATGCCAAAAACACATTAAATGCATATATAATCTATAAAGAAAAACTGTGGTTGAAATGAATAGTCTAGTGACAAAATCTCTTTAAAATAATTGCAATGTATTAAAGTACAACTAAAGTCCCACTTTAAACAACTGGCAATCAAACAGGTTTTTATTGCAGGGAGGACTAGCCTTCAACTTTTGTTTGCTGCCAGGGATACCAAGAAATCCTGGCTTCCCTTGCATGTTCTGGGAATGAATGAAGACCCGAGTGGGGATAGGTGGGAGTTACAACGGCTGAGCCAATCAAGATGGCTAAAGATTGTTTTCAGAAAAAGAAAGGAAAAAAAGATGGCGACGCCCTACGAAAGAATAGGGACAGGCAAGTACTGCAGATTTAGTTCTGCTAAATTTGCTTCTGTTACAAATCACATTTGTAAACCCTCGAGTGTGAACAGACTCCAAGCAACTCTGTTAAGGTAAAGAACAGCCACCAATTTGCAGATTTGTAAAGTTTCAAAAAAATGTGCTGAAAATACACAATTGTCCTCCAAACTAATCGAGTTAGTTTAAAGCCCAAATCTTCTATAGGAATATAACAGATTAAACCTTGAACAATGAAAATTATTTACTGCAGTTTTTATACATTGTTGCAATTCTTCACCATCTACCAAAAATAATAAAAAAAAACACTACAGATTAGATCAACTATTCTCATCCACATTTTCCACGGGATTTTTTGAGCTTTGGCAGATGACCTCCCATCTGATGGTGCCTGTATAGTTTTGGGTTCCAGGCCACTGGGCAGAGCCATGAGTATCACCCGGAATTTCTTTTGGGTTGAACACAGAGTATGATCACCTATTTAGAATAATGTCCATTCCTCAATTCTGTAAGGGGACATTCCTCATATTGACAACCTTTGAATAAAGAAAATGGGTAAATATTTGGTAGTACAAGTGTAAGAGATCTTTTTTTTATAACAATTGTATTTCTGAAATTGTATACAGTGAGCAGTTATAGCCAAGTGACTTATTCTTTGTGATGATCTCTTTTCAGTTTCTGAGTATTCCAGTTCAGAAATTAATCCAATTCACAGGGTTTAACAGGATAAAAGGTTAACTAATCCCAGGAGATCAGAGGTAATTTTTTGGTAGGGTTTGTTCAAAATAAAGGACATTTGGAAACAGTTCTTCAAGTTTGTTTCAAAGGCCCAAATGATTCATAGACATCAGAGTAGTTATTGTAGTCCACAGTAAGCATGACCTATATGTTAAACCCCCCTAGTCGCTGTATTAGTTTTACAAGGAGCACATTTGTGAGACCGGGGTCCTCAGCTTTTCATGGAAGCTGTATGACATCATGCACACCTAGGCAAAAGGACTGGAAGCTGCAATACTCACCTTTAATCCAAAGCTGTATTTGTGGCACATCCTCTCTATCATAAGATGTTAAGTGTTACTGATCCTGGAAGACATAGTACTCTTCTGTGAATTCAGGGCATACTAGGCCCACAAAGCAGAATCACTGTTACCTATTATTAAATGTGTAGTGGTGCAGAAAATAACAAGTTCATCATATCAGCATCCAGCTTTAAGAAGAGAAGGAATATGAAAACATAACAACAAACACAGCCCAAGGTGGTTGGGGTTGATTCTTGCAGAATGGAGGAGAAAAAAATACAGTGCACTTCTCAGGAGCACATATTTTGTTTATTACAATAATGAAATAATACTTTCACAAAACTGAGAGATTTTATTAAACCAAAAAACTGTGAACAGATATGAAGCACTTAGTGATTATTCATACCTGCAGCAGCTTCCAATACCCTCTGCTTCATTCAATAGGAGGGACAGAGCAGCCAAGCTCCAACACTACCTGTTTTTGCAGGTAATGCTTCCAATCTCAGACCAACTCCTTCCCACACTGCTGTAGAAGAAACCTTGCAGGGCCTCCACTACTTATACTTGTGTGGCCCACTGTTAGGTACACTCATCTTGCATTTCAGATCAGTATAACATCATTTTCATCATTTTGAAGTCCTGATAAATGTGTATGTGATCTTTAGTTATCAGCCTGTTATAGCAGTCATTCCTTGTGGCGGTATGGGGTAAAAATGAGTTCTTCTCCTAACTTTGTTCAATGCAATATGTGCTGCTGATTATCAGTGCACGGACTGGCCAAATAATATGGTGGGTATTTGCAGAGAAAGGACATTTACCCCTCTATTTGAGCTAGTGATCACTGTCAGTAAAGAAGTGAGAAGCAATCCTACATTTTTGGAGTTGCCCCATAACAAGACATAAGGGAAAAAACTTTCAATAGGGACACCTGTTTTGGGAACAAGTTAATTCCACCTCTGAAGATTTCCTTTACTGTGTCTTTGGTACAGGAAGGTAAAGCACAAAAAAAACACCACTTACCTTAACAGGTGGTAAGCTGTCGATCCCTCTGCGATCGAGATATTAAAATTATTATTAATAAACAGAATTTATATAGCGCCAACATGGTCCTTGTTCCTTCTCAGAATGATGCTTGTAATTTATAATCCATGACAGCCTGAGATTGGACAAGGTGGGAGACATGACACCAGCGTCATTCAACATGAAAGACTGCTGACATCTAGTGGCTGGGGAAATCTACTGCAAGGACAGCTCTGGATTGAAGGTAAGTGCAGGAAATTGTTTATTATATTTTAAAAAGCTAATAATTTCACATTTTCCTTGCAGAGATAGATATAGACAACACATTAGCTGAGCATAGGATCCATAGCTTGGCTGCCCCCATACACATATATAACACAAACTCCAACCAATGTACACAGACACAGAGCATTATTTACATTTATATAGCAGAAATGACTGCACGTCCCCTTTAAATGTGACAGGTGGTGTATAATGCAGAAGCTTACCTTGCCATCCTTGTCAAAGGGCAGCTCCAGCTCCCCCGGGTCCTCCGAGCCTTCCTCTGCCTCCTCTTGTTCGGTATTCCCCGGGGAGCACGACGGAGGCGGCCGGTAGTCCGGGAAGGGGTTGACGAAGGAGCGTTCTTCCATCTCCGCCTCCCCGCCGAGCTGCAGCCGGAGTCTCTTAGACATGCCCTCTCCCATCTCCCCTACCGAGAGCCGGCGGGGACAAAAAGCAGCCAATTACCGCAACGCGTTCCCCTCAGTCTGGGCTGCAGAGCCGCTGTGTGCTCTGACAGAAGCCACTCGCTGCTCCTCCTCCTAGGTTCTGTCACACAAATTCACCACAAATAACAAATACTTCATGTCTTTCCTCTATAATATTAGACAGACAATCTGCTGCGAATGTTCTATCTGCTCCATACATCAATGCTCAGGTTATAGTGACACGGCCCAATATTGTGTGAGGGAAATATAACCAATATTCAGAATTTGTGACAGAAAAATAGAAAATATCAGCAATTATTTTAATGAATAATGTTAATAAGAACCAGTTCCAGGGCTGCTTTAGGTGAATGAGTGTCAATGTTTCAATATTTTACCATAATAATGATTAATATTGGTTTGGCAGGGATTCGGTGAATCTTTGAGGTGTCAATAACAGATTGCATTTATTCCTGCAGGTGATTCGGGCGCCCGGTGAGATCCTGGCATTTATGAAGCAGAATTGTGGTGACAAAGCAGAATCTCATTCAGCAGCCACATGGTACTGACCGGCAGACATCATCCACCACGCTTCCAATTTCTATTCCATAGCCGTAAGTCATCAGGAAACAGATTCAGGGTTGGCGAAATCCATTCCAGCATAGGAAACACAGTGACAGAATGAGACAAATGTTCCCGGGAGGTTTGATCACTTCAATCAGTTCACAATTCCATCAATTCTGTATCCTTCAATCCTTATGTAGAATCCAGCAAATGATATTTGTATGTGGAAATAGTATAAAGTGGTGTAGTAATCCAGAGATCACTGAATAGTCCTCACTGTTGCATCATTTGTTTGGATTCAGGTTGTTATTCCTAAAGATTCCTTGCAAGAGAAGGAGAAAATGCCCACTTCATTGGCGTTCAGCCTTCATTCAGCGCGGTTTTACCGTCAAATCAGCAGCATCATGTCAGCAACTGCTCCATCCTCCTCATTCATTAATTCACCTTGCTGATGAAAGGGAAAAAAAGAGCCCTGCGGATATGTAAAATATCATGCATAAACTTTCTACACATACAAAATAGCTTGGAAAAAAATGATAATCCACCCACAGCTTTTGTCTTTATAGCGGCTGTGTTGAATTTGTGTTACCTCCCTGTGATCCACAGATGAATAAATGGGTAGGACAGACTCATGGGAGGAGGGCAGCCACACACACTGCTTGCCATTGTCATACACATTGGCTTTCACCAGACTGTCACACAATCACCCGCAGCGACTGTATGAGAAACACAGCAGTCACGCCACAGCAGATGTTGCCTTTGTAATAATCCTAATTTGCTACTTCTACCTCTCCAAATAATAGCTGGCTTGTGATGTTATAATTCCATTGAGGGAATTATCGTTAGTGCCTTTGGAGTACATGACACAGGCTCTTATGGCAGTGCATTGGATGGTGCAGATGGCTACAGCATCAAGAAAGCAATATGGATGTGACAATACAACCAGGGAGCTGCTGTCACAGAATAATAGAGAATGGAGAATAATATGCAAAGGTATCCATACACCAGATATGAATTCCCAATTAATATTCCAAGGAGCACATTTTAATTTAATTTGACCAATACGAGTTGAAAGCACCACAGGCATATTGAAATAGATTTTGCCATTGTCATTAAAATAGAACAATTGAACATTTTAAAACATGAAGCATCCTAAAGATTTAATATAAAATAATAGCCAATCAGATTTTAGTTGGTGTACAATGGCCAATCAGAAACTAGGAAGAGCATTTCAGACTATAACATTATGCATGTGCTAGTGGGCTGATATTTGTTAAAGGAGACGTACAGTCAGGATAAAAAACAACTCATACAGATCCCTGTTTCATTTCCTTTGGATGTGAGCTGCAGCAGTACATGCAATAAATATACATCCGACAACTGGAAGGTTTACTGAAGGTTTGATGACTAGATGTGGTTGTCAATACATAGGAGCTTCATTGTAAGACACTGCTGCTAAAGCCATGTCCCAGAGTAAAACCGATAGGACATTTGTTCTCTTCCCCTTGGTGCATCCAGGTACAAAGCATCCTGATTGGCTCTGAATGTTGGCACTTTCATTTTTTTAATACATTCAGTTGTAGATTAAATTTTCTTTTTCATATCTGCCTGGAGTACAGCATGAAGTCAGTGCAATGCTACTATTTTAATAAACATCAGAACTTGGGAAAAGAGAATGTTTAAAGATATGTAATGACAGCAGAAAATAAAGGTACAAACCTACCATGGCTAAGCTAGAACTTTATGGAGGATTTTAGCTTGTCATAGGGGTAATGAAATAGTTTCAGTAACTGATTGGACCCCCTTTTACCATAAGCACTGCTGTCATTTTATTTTTTTTTGCTGGTATAATTTCACAGGGTTTTGGGTCAATACTGACACAATAGCATTATCCAGTCGCTGCTGAATGCACATCCATGATGTAAATCTCCTGTTCTACCACATCCCCAAGGAGCACTATTGGAATCTGGAGACTGTGAAGGCCATTTGAGTACAGTGAACTCATTTTCCTGTTCAGGAAATCAGTTTGAGATGATTTAAGTTTAGTGATATGCCGTGTTATTCTAGTGAAATCAAAAGTCATAATGGGTGAACAAAGTCAGCCAAAGTACTAAGGAAGGATATGACATTTAAATGATGCACAGTTGGTATTAGGGTCCAAGGTGTGCCAGGAAAATATCCCCCACACCATAACACCACCAGTCCGAAGAATTGATTTGTGCCAAATTCTTACGCTAATATTCAAATGTTGCAGTATGACCTCGGACATCAACATTAACATCAACATTAACTGACAGGAGTGGTGCTCAGTGTGGTCACCTGCTTCTGTAGCCCATCTGCTTCAAGGTTTGACGTGCCCTGCATTCAGAGATGTTTTCTACATACCCATTTTTTAACAAATGGTTGTGGTACTGTTGCCTTTTTATCAGCTCAAATCAGTCTGGTATTTTTTGCTATATGCAGAGCATTCTCAGTAAGCCCCAGGGATTGTTCTGTATAAAAGTCCCAAACAGATCAGAAGTTTCCAAAATACACCAGTTCTGCTTCCATTGACTTAATTATGATGCATTTGTGGTTGCATTTTAGTTGTTGCTAGAGGACTTATGGCCCATATTTGTATGTGGTGCAGTGAACTGCACTGCAAGCTCAATGCACAGTGCTTATAATACGTACAGTGCTGCACTTGTCAATAAAAAACTGCTTATTAGACTGTATGTCTAAAAGATGGCTTCAATCAATCAAGACTGTCCTCTACCTAGCTAGTCAACCTAGTTTTAGAGGACAGTGTTCTCTATCTATAATATGTGTGTGTAAAATGACTCCATTATTATGGGAAACGATTGCTTGCTCAACAGGCAAGTTCTTGTTCTTCCTGTTGACTTTTCCAGTCTTTTGTCAAAAAAAAGTAAATGGCTACTTACACACGTGCAATAAATGTCGTTGGAAAGGATCTTTCACGATCCTTTTCAACATCAAATGACTGCACGATGCATGAACAAGAGCTGTGCATACAGCACTGTTCTGCTCTATGGAGAGAGGAGGGGAAGAACGATGGAGTGGCAGGCCGCTGCGCTCCCTCCCCTTCACTTGCATTATGATCGGTCGTCGTCCATTTTCTGTGGACCCGCCAGGACGGTCATTCAAACGACGAGCACTGTACACATGCAAGATTTTCGTCTGATATCAGCCCTGACGAGAACCAATGCACATGTGTACGTAGCCTTAAAATGATACATATCCTAAGTCTTAAAATGATACATATCCTAACACTCTCTCTTATGTCTTTAGGTACTCTAAACGTGGCCACCCACATTTCACTTTGGTTCTACATAGTCCTTTCGATTTACTTAGTGTAAAGACCTATCTGAACATTCTATTACATTTATACCCATTCACGTAGGTATTTATTCCTAATTCACAATTAGACTGTAATAGCAGGTTTAGAGCCACTCTAGTGCGATTTCGTGCTGCTCCTGAGGCTAGCATCTTTCCAGCTGTTGGAGAACTTTCACAGCAGTGCTGGTTCAAAAAGAACTGGCATCTGCCCATGTGACATCTTGTAGCTTGTTCCAGCGGTACCGCTCACTGCCACCCCCACTCATTCTCTATGGAGCTGCCGCAGGGAGATAGTACATGTGCATTTCTCTGAGAGGCAGTGGTTCCTGGTGTGAGAAAGCAATAAAATGCAAAATGTAAAAATTTAGCCTATTGAATGTGGTTAGCTTTAGGGACAAGCTTGTATAAGCCTGTCATATGTAGAGATACACAAACACGAGGATGTCTGTACCGCCATCCCTGGTTCTCTAAAAATCACCTCTGTTTCTCTGAAAATCTATATAATATATAAAATACATTTATTAAAACTAAAATTATATAGAAGTAACTGTATAAAAGTGTAAAAGAATAACTGTTTTATGGGCAAAATGTGCTTGTACACTGCAGTTCCCTTCATCTTTCAGTGTTCTGTCCAAAAATAATTTTTAAGCTGGGTGGGTGTAAACTGTTTGTGGGTGGCAGCCCATGCATTGTGACCCAACTTTTCAGTAACCACCCAAAAACAGCCGCATGGTTACTAAAAAGTGCCAGGTGGTGCGCTCGGCTAAAAGGGTCTGGAGGGAACACTGTCTTTGGATTCAGCCAATGATGGTGTCAGACAAGTGTGACCATGTGACACCCAAAGTATCATAACAATATATTCCAATAAACATTTTCCAGCATCTCTGCATTACTATGGAAACCATGCATCTAATCTAAACATATATGGCAGGGAGTGGTGTTGAGAGCCCTTAAAAATGAGCAGTCTAACCATGGTAAATAACTTAGGAGATACCTTGTAACGTAAGAAAATCTGGTTTTCTTTTTGTATAAATAAATACTTTACAGATTAGCCATCATTTTTTGCTGTTGCTGTAGCTTTTTCAGCATTTCTGATCTGAAGAGTTGTAAAAAAAAAAAAACATACTTCCTGACATAAATAAGTTGCCGACAACTTAGAGAGAAAGTAACAGAAAGCTTACATTTCCTGAAAATTGAGTACTAGTTTTTCTCTTGAGTATGGCATCCATATGAGTATGAATGAACTCCAGACTTACCTTTCTTTTTGCACACTTTGTAGATCTTATTCTGTGCTGAAAAAGATAATATCCCTAGCCTTCATTTTTCAGCTATTTGCCTTCTGCCCTGTCAGGGTTGTAATACCTGTGGTAACCATGTGCCTGTACCTACACAAACAACCACAGGGAAGATGTACATACACTGGATGATTGTTTCCCAAGAAAATCAGTTGTGATGCTCTCAATAATCTAGCTTGTGTACAGCTATCATTCAATAACATTCATCAATCCACCTGGTTGAGCAGGCCAGTCTTGACCACTATACTTTCCATTGGAGGAGAGCACAGACAGTGCTCCTCACTCATCCTCTCCCTCCCCTCTCAATAGAACATACCAGTGCTGTGTGTACTGCGCTTGTTCCTTCTCCTGTCACTGGAAACAATCACAAAAAATCATTTTCAGGTACAAAAATCTGACGTTTCTACAAGGCTTATGGCTTTGATTTATTATGCTGTCTGGCAGTGGTTGAGGAGAGCTGACAACAAAGGTCGGGAAAAACTTTGAAAGTTGAACTCAGCATAGAGGGAAGGATGTGTGTAGCAAGTTTAAGGTTTAACTAATGTTTTGTGTTAACACAGGAAAAAGGGTTGTTTCATTTCAGTGAAACAGAGAGATAATAGAATGCTTGCACAAATAATGTACAGCATGCCTGTAGAGTATGTGCTGGTTGCAGGTACAAGAACTATGTATCGCTTCAGAGATAGACAGGGTGACTGCGCTCTTTCCTTATCTCTAAAACAACTGGCAACTGTAAAGCTGCGTACACACTTGCAATTTTTGTCCTTGGAAAGGATCTTTCACGATCCTTTCCAACGACAAGGGGCTGCAAGATGCATGAACGATGCTGTACATACAGCACCGTTCATGCTCTATGGAGAGGGGAGGGGGGAGAGCGACGGAGCGGCACCCTGTGCGCGCTCTCCCCTTCCCTTTCATTACGATCGGCTGTCGTCCATCGTCCGTGGATCTGGCAGGTCGGTCGTCCGGACGATGGACGACACCGACTGTACACACGGAAGATTTTCGCCCGATAATTGGCCGATGCCGATTATCGGGCGATAAAAATCTGCCGTGTGTACGTAGCTTAAGAGCTGGAGAGCAACACTTGCCTCTGATAGTTGCTGGCAGAGACTATCAACTCCTCTGGGCTACTAAGAATGGATCCTTTCAGCCCCTGTAATGATTTCATAGGGACAAAAAAGGGGGATTACATAGGACAGGGTTCAAGCTAACTTTTAAAAAGCACCACAGGTCATTAAGGGCTAATCTACACCAGAACATTTCCTTAAGGCACATTTATGAGCATTATCTATAACGTTACTTGCAACGTTTAAAATAACACGGGTTAACGCTGGAAAACACAGGTAAACGTGGGTTAACACTTCCATTGATTTCAATTGGGAATTTTCCCGCATTTATAAGCACTTAAAAACGTAAACTTGTTTAAAACTGGGGAAAACACGGCATAGACGTTTTCCAGCGTTTTAAGGCAAGCTTTAAATGCTAATAAAAAGGCATGAAGACACATAAAAACGCATATAAACGCAGTAGGAACGTTTACATGAATTTTTAAAAATGTCAGTATAGTGCCAGCCTAAACAGAAAAGAGAGGAAGGTTTAAGATTACTTTTACTTATATCATCCACACAAGTAGGCAGTAAGTTATATGTTGCAAATTGTATACCATTTACCTGTAGACGTTTCTTCTTTTTATTCCTGTATAAAATGCATCATCAGGTTGATTCCTGTGGAATTTCGAAAAATAGAGTCTTTTTTCTCAAAAAATTGTTTTAGTTTCAGTGGTAATTTTGCTACTGCAACATTTTGTCACATTATTCTTTCTTCCACTTTTATTGCATGTTACTTTATAAGCAAACATCTAACCATGCAGTAACACATAGCATTGTAGTGTGAAGTCATTGCTTCTGTATTTAATGTCAATGAAAGGCTTGTTTTAGAAAAGCACTGATTGAACAGCTTTTTTTGTTTTTATTGAAACAATGGAAATGATTGCAATATTTTGGACAACATTACAGGGGTAATAGTATTATTATTAGTCTAGAGCAGTGTTTTTCAACCTTTTTTCAGCCAAGGCACTTTTTTTACATTGAAAAAATCCTGTGGCACACCACAAATCAAAAATGTTACAAAATGACACGCTCTAGCTAATTTTCTTGTCTCTAAGAATAAACAAGGCAATTAAGCTACCTACTGCCACCCACTGACATGGAAGAGTATTACATTACCCTGCCAGTCACTACAGCACAGACACTCGACAATGATAATTGGATATTCTCCCATGGTACACCTAAAAATCTCTCACGGCACACTAGTGTGCCGCGGCACAGTGGTTGAAAATCACTGGTCTAGAGAGAGGATTACACCTTCCAAGCCCATTAGTAAGAATATAAAGTTAAAGAAAGAGAAAAAGAGGCTTTTTGTGGCACAGAAAATTGAGTGCATTGATAAACAGAAACAATGTTTATAATGGAGCTACATATTAACATAGTTCTCCTATGCTAACTGTGCTAGACATAGTTCTTCTATGCAATACAGAACATTATATTGGCAAATAAAATGTCTTGCCTCAGTATCCGACACGTTTCGCCTAAATAGGCTTACTCAGGGGATTATGGAGACATATACAGGTTGAACTGATTAACAAAAGTATATACAAGACTAGTGTTAGTACAAATATTATTGAGATCCTAATAACATATAGATTAACCCCATCAAAAGCATATTCATATTAAGGATATTTTCTATACATGATTGAGTCTTAAATAAGTAGGAAAGTGTACATGAACATCATAAGTGATACAAAAGAGTCCGTGTTACCAACAAGTAATAATATATCTAATGTGGGAGAAAACTAAAATATGAAGTGATAGAGTGCTAGATTAGGTTCAGAGGTGAACCTACAAGGGCTGTTTGACTAGTAGTGAGCCTAACATATAAATAATTTACAATTTAAAAATTGTATGTCGGTGGTTTTTTTTTTGGATGGAGAAAATCGAGCACAGAGCGGTCATCAAATTCCTTCACTTAAAGGGCCTAAACACTAAGGAAATCCATAAAGAGATGCAAGAAGTATTAAAAGATGATTCTCCTTCTTATTCCACTGTCAAAAGATGTGTTGTCGAGATCAAACAAGGTTGAAAAAGCCTTTGTGATAAAGAAAGGTCTGGAGCACCCAAAGTTGTCACAACCCAGGAAATGATTGACAGAATTCACAATAATGTCCTCTAAGACAGAAGACTGACCACTAGAAGCATTGCGAGTTTGGGGATTTCAAATGAAAGAGTTTACTACATTTTTACTGAAGAACTTGGAATGAGGAAACATTCATAAGGATGGATTCTGAAACTTCTGACTCCTGACCAAAAGAGAGAATGGGTGAGATGGTCCAAAGTCTTTCTTGAGCATTTTAACAAAAATGAGCAGCAATTTCTTGAAAAATGCATAACAATGGATGACACTTGGACCCATCACTTTGATCCAGAGACAAAACAGCAACAATTGAAACACAAGGGTTCTCCTACCCCAAAGAAGGCAAGGATCACAAAGTCCTCAATGAAGATCATGGCCTCTGTCTTCTGGGATATTCATGTCCTGTAGTGATGATTGACTTTCTTGAAAAGGGTCAAACAATCACGGGGACTATTTATTCCACATTAATAAGAAAGTTAAAGGAGAAATTGAAGGTGAAAAGATGGGGAAAGTTGACAAAAGGCATTATGTTTCATCAGGACAATGCGCCAGCACACAAGTCAGCTGTTGCAATGGCCACAATTCATGAATGCGGCTTTGAATTGTTAGAACACCCACCTTATTCACCAGATCTGGCTCCATCAGACTATTATGTATTTGGAATGTTAAATAAATACCTAAAAGGGAAGAAATTTGACACTGATTAAGATGTCATCAAGCCTGTTGAGGACTTCCTTGAGGGCCAAGATGTTGAGTTCTATAAAAAGGGTAAAAAAGGCCTTAAAAGAAAGATCTGAAAGGTGCATTCTGCCTTATGGGGATTATATTGAAAATGTATAGAAAATAAATGTCCTAGCTTTTGTCTTTATGGTTGAGGCTCATTACTTGTCAAACAGCCCTTGTACTTTGTCAATAGCCATTGTGTTAAAGTGTTAAGTTGAGAACATATGTTAGCGTCCACTATGGGGTATTGGAGTCCATCCAAGTAGTTTACTAAATGAGAAAAATATAGTTAAACAGTCAGTATCTTAAGAGCTACTAGTTGAAGGAGGACTAAATATGAATAGCCCTTTTCTCACAGAAAAGTGTCCAGGACAAAGATAACAAGATAGGATTCTGTGTGAAATAGGTATAAGTAAATGTTTTAATTAGTTAGGGTTAGATATAATACAAAGAAAAAACTTGATTAAAATAAAAGACTTGATAAGATAATGTTGTGGGGAATGAATATGGTGCTGAGTGTCAATTTATGCACCACTGGATGATAGTACATAGGATGGAGTAGAGTCCATATCCAGAGTAAGATAATACTATCTATTCCCTATGTTAATATGTAGCACCATTATAAACATTGTTTCTGTTTATCAATACACTCAATTTTCTGTGCCACAAAAAGCTTCTTTTAAGCTAGGTACACACTTGCACTAATTATCGTTAGACAACAAACAACTAACGATTATGCATGATTAGTTTGAATGATCGTATTGTGCACAATCCTGTACAAGAAGACCAGGTAAAAATGTTGGCTCCCACAATGGAGTGGCTGCTAACATTTTCCTACTAGTTTAGGTTTTAATAAGAGTTTTTCTGAAAATATCCACAGGTAGGAACTTTTTTAGCATTTAGTGAAAACATCATTTTGTGTAAAGCTCCCACCTTTTTACAAGTAGTAGTTTTACTAATTGTTACAATAAGAGACCCAGAGCAGAGCAGAGAATGTCTGTGACCTGAGTGACATCTAGTGGATGGTTTAGAAAATGCACTTTTATCAAAATTTTTGTAAAACATTACCATAGTAATGTTCCTGATAGTTTAGCAGAGTTTATCAAAGGGGGAAAAAAGATTAAAAAAAAACACTGTACTTTGTGCATCCACATCCTATCTTGTGAGTGCCGTAATAAAGTGGATCTCTCTTCTGATCACAATCATCTCTTCTAGTGCTATAACACAAAAACTGATCAGGTTTTCCATATTTGATTTGTTTATACCAGGGTTAGGAAATAACAGATGGTTTTAAATGTACCATTGTAGTTCACATTGATGGTCATTATATTACAAAGAAGCCTTTGGTTTTTTTGTTTTTGGTTTTTTTTTTAGCAACAGTGGAGTCACCCTTTAAAAAGATTGCACTTTACGTTTTGAACTTGTGTAGCACCTATGCAAATATACATCATTTACATTAAGGTAAACTATTTAAAAACTTTGTGCTTTGTTTTTTTTACAAATTGTGTAACAAATGACAGTTTAAGTTTATATCGCCAATGATTTTGCATTGTAAGCAGTTTTACTGGTGAAAACTGACATTTGGGGTTGGTTTACTAAAGCATTGTGGTTTGGTAAATAAATGAAGTGACTTATCATCTTGCAAGGAATAATTTATATACATTAGTGAATGCAGGGAAAAATACTTTGCAAAGAACACACAACCATGTGCAAGGAAATGTAAAAAAAACAAAAAAACAAACATATAAAACAAAACGCCGAGCCTCTTGTTTCCACATTTTGAGTCATTAACCCAGAACAAGCATGTAGATTGTTGAAAGAAATTCTGACTTTACTCTCACTTTCTTGATATGGACATTTGCTGTCTATCATTGACATAGAAAGTACTAAAACCAGGATGTCAGCATAAAGGCCAGAAAGTATTTTAGGATGAAAGTAAAGGAAATGGCTGCTCTATGTTTCTAAAAGGAAAGCTTTAAATTATGAAGGAGCCCTGGATGTAGTAATAACTCTTGAAATGCTGGATATTATAGAGAAAATTAAAAGTAGAAAAGAAAATTTAGTTTCATTTTAAGGGATGCATCCTTATAAAAAGCATGTCAATACAATTAGTGTGTTACATAGCACTTCCCACTAGATGGCAGACTGTTCCAACAAAAGAAAAGGTTTAACACTTCACAAAATTAAAAAAATATAATTCAGTAATTATATACAGTAAATCGTAAAAATCAAAAACCCTGAAAATGGACTGTATGGCAAGAATAGATTTCTAAAACAAAGAATAAAATGTAATAAAAACCAAGACATCATAATCAATCTAAAACTGTGATTATTTACCCCTTTCGTTTATCAATATAATTTATTGTATAATTCAGGCAAATGTGTTGTTCTAGCAAACAGTAAACAAAGCCTTAAAAACTGTGGCTTTATGTGTTTTTAGGTATATTATTACTGTAATTTTGTTAGACAGATTTTATTTCTATTCAGGGCAAATATATAGGATAAGGTTGGAGCTAATTTAAAAGTGGACTGAATTTTCTCTTTTTTCACTCATCCATGTATAGCAATCAATTTTAACTCCCTGACACCTTGGCAAGGCCAATGAATGATATTCTATCCTATCCTATGAGTCCTATCCTATTTGTACTAAACTATGGAGCTGCAAATTTTTGATACAGTGATAATTAATGTGTTTTATTTCTAATGTAAAAACATGTAAAGAATATATCATGTACATTGCTTTACAAATAAAATTAAGGGCTTTGATTTGCTGTTTTATTTACCCATTTACATTTTTTTTTACATATTTTTTGACACCAAAAACTATAACTCATTGTGGCCATGGGGTAGCCAGCAGTTGCATACATACCATGTAAAATCTATTTGAATTACAGGATTACAGGGTATAAACTAGGGAAATTCTTAATTGGAGCTTTAAAATTGATTATACATGAAAATCATATGAAAAGTCTGTAAATATTGTACCATATACACAATTAGTAAAATAAAGTACCAGAAGTGCTTTGATTTTATTGAGATATTCTTTGCATTTTACCTACTTTTGTATAGCCTCCAGTTATGCAGAGAAAGCATACATCCTAATTGCTACCTCTTTTACAAATTTGAGATCATGTATTACATGCCCATCATTGGCTGGAGCCATGCAAAGTGCAGGCAGTGGGTGAGAGCAGAAATATTTATACAGAATATAATATTAGAATATGATTTGGGGATCTGTTATCCGTAGACAAAAGGGGAATATGGAATACACATATGTATGTATAAATACATCTGACGTTGGATACATTTTTTGTAGGTTTAGTCTTGGTAACTACAAAACCACTAATAATATTCCAGCTATGTTAGGAATGTTTGGGATAGTAGCAAAGGCATTTTCCGAGGAGCCATTGTATTACAAATAAACTAAAGCTAAATCTTGCTTTTGGACCATGGAACTGTTTCATGAAAACTGGAGAAAAGAAAAAGAGTGCAGTTTTAGTTAGTTGTTTCCAAAGGACAAAATCTAGGTTTCAGGAATTCTGCTCGGTCATTGTGAGCAACAAGTCTGGTATGTCTAGATTATATAAACCAATCTCTCTGCATTTCCAACTTTTCATTAAACAGGATGATTACAAGACCATTCAAATAAAACTAAGGATATTGGAACATAGAAGGTAAAACCAGTTTATGTGTTACACATTATAGTTTATTTAAAATATTTTTTATGAAAAACAAAACTGAAAAAATATTTACATCCTTTTAATTTGATTTTTCCAAATATACAAATACTTAGCATACATACCAGCTAACACTATATCTATCGATACAAAATAACTTTATCCTTTTTTGTCATACAAGAAGTATTTACTTAAATGTGAACCACAATAATTCATAAACAATTCTGTTTTTTTACAGGATTATAACATGCAGAAACTGATGTATAATTGAGTTTTGAAGAACATGCAAGCTATGAAGTCCAGTGGTATTGTGTTAAAGTTATATTCACTTTCATTCACTTTTCACTTTCAGAAGGACCCAGTCCTGAAAATGGACTGGCAAATATTTTTACATGATAAAGCAGAGAACAATGAGCAGCATTCACCAACCCACGAAAACTAAGGAAATACACTGGTATAATAGAAATATTGTGCTAAAAGAAAACCTTTAATTTGTTCAGGCACATTGGAGCCTGTAACATGTGAGAAAAAAAATCAGAAGTTGGGTTGAAAAAAAATGATTATAACATTTCGTGAAAGCCATACATGATCTTGGGAAAAGTCAGCTAAATGTACCCCTGTACCCTACTGCCTCCCATCCCTGACATGTTGCTTTACTAACCAACAGGGAGGTTTAGGAAGTGTTAGGGGGTGAGGCCAACCTTGTCTATAACAGGAAAAAAGGAGATATATATATTCTGATAGCTGTATCTGTACTACACATTTTATCTGTGCTGTCCTTGAATGTAACCTCTGTGTATGTATTTGTAATCATTTGTTCAGTTTGTGTTGCTCAGTTTGGTTACAGATTCATTTTAGTCAGGATTTGTACATTGTAGCACAAAAATCATCTGCATATTTAGTTACAATAGATTTGTGTGCTTTGAATGCCAAGTATTATCCAAGTAAAAAAGGAAAAAAAAAGATAAAGTCCAGGTTAATCTACCTGGGTGTAGTTATGTGTACATATATACCTGCTCATGTGATGACATTGTGGGGAGCACCGCAAAAAAAAAAAAAAAAAAAAAAACATAGATGAGGCTTTATGTACTTTTAATAGGTTTATTCCTCAGTTTCTATATTTTGTAGAAAGCAGATAGGTGGCCGTGGATGTTAATTTAAACAGCATTTCTTGTGTTGTACTAAGGAAAGGGGAAGTTTGCTACTTTCTCAAAGCCCAAATAAAGTGTCACGCCTTTTGTTTGTTTATGATTGCTTTTTTGGTATGAATTATTTCAAATATCCTTTTTTCTCTTTTAGCTCTCATACTGCAGTGCTTTGTGCTAGCATTGAAGAGTAATAGCCACACCCTTCAGTATTAGCTTCCTCGCACAAATTGACCTTTCAAAGATGCTGTGTTTGACAAAGTCTGTTAGAATATAGATTGCAGGGGATCTATATTACTAAAACCTACTACTAAAACTTTATTTTGATTTTTTTAACCAATTTTTTCTCTAAAAAGCAAGACAAGTGCATTACATAATTGTAAAACATGGACTGGTAAAGAAAAAGGTTTAGCATGTTGTCACAAGTGGTTATTGACTTTACAGTCATACTTGAACATAAGGCATGGCTGGTAATAGCAATGTAGAAGTAAGATCAGAAAAATAGTGGTTGTTATTACAAGCTTATCTGACTGGGTATCTTTTTCTGTGATTTCAATTGGTCTTAATGCTTGATACTTAATATACTCACCCTATTCCACCAATCTTTGTTTGACAGCTTATTATAGAGCTGCCCTAAGCATTTATGAATAACTCACAGGTAGGTAAGTGACTTCTAATAGCAGTGCAAACAAGCCAGGCAGGCTGCAGTGACAGATGAAATGGCAGCATATACACAGTGCTTTAGTTCTCATAAGTGCAGCTCTCACTTTAAACAAGGAATAATCTAACCATGCAACCATCCAACCATGGTTGCCTCTCGCACTACTGTCCTGTAAAATAAAGAAACATTGTGTTTTAACACAGATGACAATACTCAGGGGCAAAGGTAAGATAACTGTGTGTGTAATAAGGTTGGAAGACTGTTGGTGGACTCCGGTATGTTTTGTACTGTATGTTATGCTAGACCTGTGTTTCTTGATTTCCATAACATGGGGAAACCTTGAAATAACTTCCATGTCTTCTGGAACCCCCTTCTATAAATACTAAATCCACACTCCACAGTATATTAGTTTAGTGGTCAGTGGGAAAAATGTCCCTCTTACAGATAGGCAAAAAGATTGTTGGTGTCACTTAAAGTGACCTGAGAGGTACAAATTTTTCATTGGGCAAGGAACTCTAGCGATCTCTGGAGGATTCCTAGTTAAGAAACATTGTGCTAGACTGTAATTCTGCTTTAACATAGCTTTATGCAATGCAACTATGCACCATATTACAAGCGTTTTCCATCTACAGACTGATGCAGAAATACATCAATTGTCATTGCACAAAGCAAACAAACCATAATATGAAAGCTTATATCCCTTGCACGTTTTTGTATTAATACCATGTTTAGACAGCTGACATTTTTTCAGCACTGACCTCCTAGACATCAGGCCGCCTCTACAGAAAACCACAACAAGAAGACTCCACTGTATGGATTCAGTCTTTATGAAACAATTTTTTTTTTACTGACAAAATAAAGATCCTCCCATGTAGTTAAAGCCACTGTTTGACAGCAAATTTCACTCGACTTTTACATTATTATTCAAATAATTTAACCCACCCACATTGCCACTATTGCTTAACTGCTATATAGGGATAAATTGTTTGCTTAAAAAGTTCATTTTGCCATAGCTCTTATTCCAAATATAAACAGATATGGTTCTTCGCTGTCAATGATTTGAAAATGTTAAAGAATACATATTGAATGTGGTGTTTTCTTCATGCAGCTGTTGTTCATGTCATGGCTTGAGCTCCAGAAGGAAAACACAGATGCTTTCATAGAACAGCTGGAAGAACACCACACTGTATACAGTTATATATGTTCATGCTTTTTAAAGAAAAAGGGACAGGCAGAGGTTTAGGTACAGGTCTTGCTTTAGTCTCTATAAATAAAGTGTGACCTATATGTAGGAAGCTTTCAATAACATCTATAAGGGGATCTTATGGAAACACTGCTGGTAAACCAGGGGTCCCCAAACACAGACCATGAGCTGTGCTGACTTGGGCCATGGTTGTCCTTGTCATGTGCAGTCTGCACTGTGACAGGAAGGACCTCTGTCCTCTATCTTGTCATTTTGTTATGCCAGTCACGTCAATTGGCATGATATTACAGGAGAGATGAGCCAGTTTATGTAAAATGACAAGAGAGATCACAGATTATTTCTGTCACTCCCCTGACCAGTTTCAAGGAATGCTCCTTTTGCCTGGTCTATGCAAAAAGGTTGGGGACTGCTTTGTTAAAGGACTTACAGGATATACCCTCATTCTCTTGGATGAGAGTTTCCCATGTAGTGATATGTGTACTCTTGAAGGCATAGTTCAAGGAGTACTTTAGCCAATGGAGTTACCAGAATCAACTTTTAGCAAATAAATCCTAGTAAATATTTCATTGTTAAGGGAATTGTTGGAAAACCATTGTAAGCAATATATAGTTCACATTGCAGGGCCCATCATATAAGACAAGGATTATTTGGTAAATACTGTCATTTTATATCTATAGGCAGATTAGAACCAGCAGAAGTAAATCAGATTCTTTGTACTTTATTCTAAATGACCAGACCTTAATCAGCTCAGAATTCTAATGTTTAATTATTAAATGTATTCAGTAATAGTACTGTAAACGTGATATTTGATTGCATCATCTAAGTATATATTTGATTAGTTTTCTTATTTATTTTCAGGTTATAACAAAACAATCAGGAAAATAGGTTACCTGGTTGATTGTTGGCTACTGTATCTCCCTGCATTTCCATGATAGCAGGTTCGTGGCTAACTTTTTTTACAGTGAATTTTTAACTATTTTAACTGCTCACCTGCATAACACAGCCATGAGTGTCTCAGAGGGAACCACATTTAAAAAAAATAAAGATATGTAATGCATACAATGCATTAAATACAATATACCACAAAGCTTAAGTAAAGTATAGAACCTTTGTGCATTGGCCATATAATTGACCAAATCATTCTACAATACCAAAACTTCATTTAATTGAAGTTTGCTGGTATTTGAAAGAGTGCCAAAGTAAAACAGAGAAACTTATACCTGCAATTTTGGAATAAATTATTTGTTGAAGAACATAACTGCAGCCTAAAAATATTTTTACAAACTAGTTATTCACAAATCATGTCCCTTTTTATGACTTTCAGTCTACATAAAAAAAAGTCCAGCACTAAATGTTCCAGTATATGGGGGAAGTATTCAGCCTGCCCCAAAGCGAAACTAAAGTTCTTTTACAAATGCCTGATCATGCAGGTCATTATTGCAGAAAGGGACAGGTGATGTCCCTTCTGCAATAATCTGTCTTAACTGCCGGAAAACTCTGGATTTCTGGCGATATGGCTGAGCTGCGCAATTGAGGTATCAACTCTGGTTGCCAGGGAAACCCAGCAATCACTGCGTTCCTTGCGTGTGCCTGGGATAAATGAATGTCATCCTGGCATGGCCAATTAAGATGACTATAGATTGTCTCTGGGAGGAAGAAGAGAAGAAAGATGACAAGGCTCTGCAATTGAACTTGGATAGAGTCATAGAGGTTTACATCTGCTTAAACTTTTTTGTAAAAGACATGCCTCTGGTGATACCTATCACAGTCTGTGTCATGTCAGGAAATTTAAAGCTCTCAACTGGCTGGTGTTATAGCAACTTTGGATCTAAATAGGGCGGCACAATCATTACCTGTAAAGGATAGAAGAATTTAGTTCTGCTTAATGGGTAAAACAGTCCTGTGTAAGTAGTGGAAACATTTTCAGTTATTATGAAAACCTATTTAAAGCAAACCATAATAAAAAGTGAAAAGATGGATAAATAGTGACATAATTCATGAGTATAGTAAAAATATGTTTTATGCTTTCTCTTGAAAAACACAGCACTGCGCCTTTGGAATTGCATATAAGATGAATAAAGAGTTTTTGAGTGGCTCATAAGTATATATAGCATCAAATAGACAAATGTACAAACCACATTACACAAACATAGTGAGGTATAAGTAAAGTACAGGTAAATCCATGCAGAATACAACTGACAGCTAAACTAAAGTGGGTTTGCTGTCTTGCTTACATTTTAAAGATAACTGACTAATATGGAGACAGGCAAAATGGTGTTAACTGCTGTGTTTTTTAACTATAAATTGGGAAACTACGACATAAACATAAAATATTTTAATTGGAAAATGTAGGTAGATCTAGCGCAATGAGACATTTAAAAATAAAAGTTCTTTTTAACATCAAATATACATTCACATATCCATTCGTAAAAATACAAATTGATTAAAACAAAAAAACACTTACTGTAACATTAAGATAATGCTTTATAATAACACCCTTTGTAACTAAAATTTGATTGATAATCAATCAAAACATTTTTAATGAACACCAATCGACTTATTTAACAGAGAATGCAATGAACAACATGCTAAATGCAACATAGAGTAGCTAGTGATGAGCGTTAGGCATTTACTGTTTGATTACATGATTCATTCCCAATAATTGCCCAGGATACTGTACTTTGCACAAAGCACTTTGCTCCTTGCACTGTTTTGAAAGCCTGATAAATGTTTAAGATAAGACAAGCTCCTGTATCCATGTTTAACACCATTCATGCACTGCTCCAATTAACAAAATATGCCATAGTGGTATTGCAAAAGACAGGGAGATAACCAACATAGTAACTGGCCCATTGGATAATATGTAAAGATTTGATAATGACAGATACCATATCCAAAAATAGGAATGTTAAGAAGATAGCTAAAATAAAAAAATGCATTATGTGGGTAAAATGATAACATGTAGATTGACATGACAATGGAGAAGGCTGTGGATCATCTAAAGGAAACCCCTGTTCAAACATAACTGTGCCTTTCCATTCTCCCTCCAGCCTAATGCCTGCATAGTATAACTAACATCAAGGAGTATGATCAACAAGGTAATGTCTTACAAGACAGAGCACATATATGGTGGATACTATACCACATGAATGTACAATCATTTGTTATTGTAGAGAGTTAGCCCAATTCACCTTTGGAAGATGGTATGATGAGACTCTTTTCTTCCTTATGTGTTTTAATGTGCTCAAAATCAACATAAAAAAGGCAAAGCAGCTTTGGGTAATTCAGAAAAAGTTTGAAGCATCCCTGGAATGACTCACTAGCAAATCAAAGCAACTTTGGAAAAGGTTAAAAACCTATGCAAGAATACTACCTTTGAGCTTGATCCCAATAAAAGGTTAGATGGCTAAATAAAAGCCTGTGGTGTATTCTTAGTAAATAGTGACAGCTGATACCCTGCCTCAAGAGCTTTATTCTTTTCCTATTTCTTTTCTACATATAGTTGATTTTTTATTTCCATTTATATTTCTTTAAAAAGATCATCAGTATTCACTGCAGGTGGTAATATACAGATGTACTAAAACTGCAGTACATCATATTCCTCAGTTTGTAATTTCTTAGCTGGCAATGATCACACAGCATTACATAGGTTACTTTTGACTAATTTACAGTACCAGGCATGAGTTTACGAAATGCTAGCTAGTAGTAGTTAGTCACTTTCCACTGGACTTGTTTTTGTAATGTTGGGGACGTTTCACAGCTTTGCCACTTTACCAGCTCTACCAGCATAGGAAGATACACTAAATGCTATCTGCTCTTGGAACTTTAAAACTTACTTTAGATTAAATTGATTTTTTGTTTGCATAGAACATTTAGGGTGATTTTTGGAACTTGAAGAAAATAAATACCATTTCTCATCCAATAAATATTTTCTTTTTTTTACATACACATAGTAATTATGTCTCCAGGTCCACCCATCTAACCTTATATGTATGTATGCATGATATAAATATATGTATGGTAATGCTGTGTTTTGCTTGTGTTTATATTTATGCACAAATTTACATTCTAAATACTCAAATATATACATGTCATCCAATGAACCAGTCTGAAAACAGATATATGAAATGTCACAGGAAAATACCCATCAATCACCAAATAAAATTTTAAGACTTAATGTAGTGCTAACTTCTTTTGCTGATACAAGACAGTTGAGGATAATCCTTAGCTTTACTTTAAACTTTAGTGAAGATCTCATGCTATAATTACAGCATATTATATATCTACTTACTTAGAAATATCCACAATACCGCTCAACTTGGACAAACACACAAAAAGACAAAAATGTGCAAGAATATCTATACAATATAAAAAAAAACCCACAGGAATTAAAAAAAAACTATTTGACACAAATTAAAAAAAAATCTTGCAGAACATTTCTATATATAAAAGTATTAAAGGTTTATCTTTGAACCACTGAAGAGAAATGCCAGTTTTGGTCAATACAGACTCAACTGTGCAATATTTTTTTAAAGTTCACTTGTAGTGTTGTAAGCTTACACTTATTAAACTAGGGTCCGTTGTTCCCAAGTGTTTCTTAAAAACCCAACTGTGTCCCAATAGGCAGAATGTTAGGAATGCTACCACCAACTTGTGGTCATGCTGAAGCTTCAATATAGTCACTCTTTGCAGCCAGTGGAAAATATTCAGGATTTTCGGCAGCAGGAATCTTAAAAATTCCATTGATTTTGGTTTCTTTTGGGAAAAAGTCTTGTTGGTAGTCAGGGTTGTCCAGACTTATTTGCTGGTTTATTTTTTGATCCCAGATGGATGGGTAGTCATTTTCTGGTTGAGTAATGAGCATCTGGCCTGAGTTCAGGTATTCTGGATTTATTACACTCTTTCCATTGGAATTCTGATAATTTCCATTCATAGGAGGCCTAATATTCCCAGTTAAAGCCAAATTGAGATAAACTGGATTTGCTACTGTTGAGGTTTCTGACTTTGGATTCATCTGATTGACGTATTCTGAAATATAGAAGTGTATCATTATAACCCACAATTTAAATAAATAAATGGTCAAACATCTTCAAGGTGCATTTATATGAGAATTATAACAATTTCAACATATCGACTATAGGCAAAACAACTGGGTTGACTTTTATGCCCCCTGCCTAGCTGCACAATCTTAACTTTCCTTTACTACCCTAGCACTCTATTTAGCACTCAGAGTCAAGCAAATAAAATCAGTCCAGTAGAAGCATACGCAGAGTTTAGAACTTAGCACCCCTGGGTGACAGTGATGGACAAACAGTCAAGCACCACTTTGTAACATAGGATAAGTCACATTTTCTTCCAGCAGAGGAGAGGTGATACACTGCAGAGGGTATTTAAACAAAGCTAATGATATGCCCTTCCAAGACAAATCACATGTTTTTTTTAAGATACATTAATAACTAAACTGCCCTGTTTAAAAAACCTGTAGAAAAAAAACATAAGCAAAAATAGAATTGTTGATTATATTGACCAATCATGTTTCTTGTTTTGTTTTTCCTATACAATTTCAGAGAAAACCTGACTTGCCAACTATGAACAATATGTCTCCCATTTTCTTTTCTTTGATTATTATAAATAGGCCTCCAAAAGTTTTTTATTACTGCAATAACATTTATGGGTACATAATTAAAGTCATAGGAGAGTATGGGAATAGATCATGTGAAACAATGTCCCATCCAAAATAAATTTAAAAACCTACTGCCACTGTCAGGTAGGAAAAATCCTCTTTTATCACAGTTAGAGACTATGCTAGAGATTTCTTCACTTCTTGTCCAGTAAAACTTTTTCCTCAGAACATTGGGCCTGATTTAATAAAGCTCTCAAAGGCTGGAAAAAATTTACTTTCAACAGTGAAGCTGGGTGATCCAGAGAACCTGTAACGGGTTTTTAAAAGTCATTCGCTATTTGTTAGCAAATGTTTTCAATCCTTGACCAGATCCACTCTAGGTTTGCTGGATCACCCAGGTTCACTGCTGAAAGTGTATCCTCTCCAGCCTTAGAGAGCTTTAATAAATCAAGCCCATTAAGTGAGGGAAAACTGCACTTTTACTGGAAATTCTAATTTTTCACCGTTCTATACAGTTCTAAAAATGTTTGGGTGTAGGTACATGTTAATATAATTACCAACCTGGCGCAGGATGGAACTCCTCATCAATGCTGTCATCCAAAACCACAGTTGGGTCTGTGCTGTATCTTTGAATAAAGCTGTTTTCTCTGGCAGGTGGTCCCTGTTGAGAATTGGATAAGAACATTTTAATAAAAGGTTAATTTTTTTAATAAAACTGTCTAGCTAGCCATTTTCTTAAATTTAAAGTCAGTCCTGTGACACCAATAATTTCTGTAATAATTTGGACAACACTTCAGTGTCATCACACTGGTAGTTCAGTAGGTGACAAGAGTATGAATAAATATTACCATCAACTTGGCTATGCAGTGTAGAAGAGATGCACAATTTAAGGCTGGATCAATAGAAATACAAAAACCTTGAAATGTAGCTGATTATTTAGCTGGTTGCCAAACATTGTGCTAAAGCCAAATTAGGAATGTGTAATAATTCTTAGAGAAATTAATAGGAATTCCACTGCTCATGTGCTGTCTGGCTGGGAGACAGGGAAGAGGTAAAAAATGCATGGCCATGTAAGTTTAGGATTTTGTGGTGCTTTTAGGGAAAGATGGAAAATATTTAAAGGATAACTTCTAAGTACAAGTATTCATTAAAGCAAACCTATACTTGAAGTGTGCAGGCCAGAGTTTTCACTTTGGAATTCGGATTGTTATTATTCCCCTGGTGGGCAAGAAAGGTATCTAAAAGTATATATGGCATACATTTGTTTTCTGAGTTCAGTTGACTCTTTCTAGCATAAGCACCAATACATTTTAATATAAAGCTTGTAATGCTGTGCTAAGTAAAAAAAAAAATGAGTGTCTTAAAATAGATATACATAATTAAGTATGGTTTTCTGGTAAAATCTGTGTTACTGCAACATATCACATCAGACAAACATTAACATGGTAATAGAGTTGCTAACAGAAAAAAGGGGAACGCATGCCCCACTTTAAAGAGAGAAATAAAAAAAGAGATCTCCACAACGAGGCATAGCCGAAAAAGTTTGAACTTTTTTCTTTTACTAAAAAAGTTTTGGCTTTACAAATGCATTGATAGCCTTATATAGTAATTACTGTATCCTACTAGAGTTTGTGCTAGGGTATAGTCCATATAAATAATATTTACATTTTTAGTTTATTGCAAGTACATGCAATATGTAAATAAGTGTTTAATCATTCATACAAACTTACCCCATTTCGAGTGATGCATACATTAGGTGAATTGTTGCTAGTAGTAGAACTCTATAAGGTAATACAAAATGGATATCAGTTAATCATTTTCAAAATGAAAAAAGGATTAAAAAAAATACATACATTTACAAAAAGAACAACTGTAAGTATACCATGGTGCTCAGTAGTGGAGTTCGTGATGTTGACGGACTATTAAAGAATCCTTGATGTGGGATTAGATATTCTTCAGCATCCACAATATCTCCCATGTCATCCTCTAATGCTCGATGAAACTTAGATTCCACAGGGCTGGGTAAATGCATTCTATCATCTCCCTGTCAAAAAAACATACAATGCTATTTACGCGTTGCAAACTATAAAGGACAAATATAGCAAGTCCAAACAAGTTAATTTAATAATTTTCCCTGTATATGTATTGTCTACAAAATGTTTTTGATTATCAGTACCAATAGTCTTATAAAGTACCCCATTATTCTAAGCCAGGTAAAGACCAGCAGAACAGGTAAATGCTGTGTGTAATAGATGTGATCCCAGCAGAGCAATTTCCTCAAACTTCCGATGGGTCCGCGAAATTTCGGCGAACTGATTTCCTGAACCCATCGGAAGTTCAAGGAATCAGTACAGGAGGATTTCCAGGGCTGCATTCATTCATGCAGCCCTGGGAATCCTCCTGTGTGCAATCCCCAGGCACTAGAAGGTAATTAACCTCTAGTTTCCTTTCTCCAGCCAATAAGAGAGCACTGGAGGTTTTGAATGGGGAGACTTGTCCCCATTTAACCTCTAGTGCCGGGGATTGCACACTGGCTGCATTGGCTGCATTCATTGATCACCACAGCCCACGATTTTTTTAAATTTAAAACTCGATCTCGTTTGGCTAATTTACACCCGCCGTTCTTGCTTACAATTTTGGTAAGTGAGAACAGCCGAATTTGCAGCAAGATCGAGTTTTAAAAATTTGCTCACTCATCACTAGTTGTAAACTTGCAGACTTCAGTGGTGGAAATAGCAGTAAAGGAACTGTTCATACACAATTGCAATTGCCTACCCTCCTAACCACTTTATTTTTTTCTCATAATCCAAAGACAAAAAGGTAACTAAAAATGGCTGACATTGTTTCTGTTTTATTCATCAGCAGATCACATTGATGAATTTCCATGGCAAATGAATAAAACAAGCAAATGTAAAAGTAAGAATTTTACTTTGTATGACTCTGTTGTCCATGAACAGATTTTATAAACACTGTTTCTGTTGACTGCCCATATTTATCTACATTAGAAAACTCTTCTATTTAATATTTCTATTTTATTCATTCAAAGTGTGAATACAAGTACATCTACTATAGAGGTTTTGACTGTTCCTGAAAGTGCCGGAGCAGTTCATTTTTTTCCAGTGTTTTATGAATGGACAGTGGGCCCTCAAGTATATCAGGTGGTTATGTTATTCAGTTTTGGAAATGAAGTGAGAAAGGGATAGAAGGGATCTAAATGTTTGAAGCAGAAATGTTTTTGACTGAAGTTCCACCTTAAATCGAATAGCATGGGGCAATATTAAAATGTTTGATGTTGATAAAAATTCTTTGTGAAATGTATAACAAACAACTTACCTGTATGACAAGATAGCGAGATGGATCACGGGCCATCTTAGTAAATTCTGCACTTAATTCACGGAACTTGGGGCGACTCTCTGCATCTATCATCCAACCTATAATGTCAAATTTGGCATGTTACTAACATAATGATCAATGCAATTTTAGTAGTTACATTTACATTCACTTCAATTTTTTGTTTTTTTAAAAATAGATAATAAAACCTGGACCATTGGCAAGGCTGGAATAAAAAAAAAAAATGTGAGCCTTGTGCTCATTATACCTCCTGGACTCTTTCCCCCCTGGTCTAAAAGTTCTAGCATTGCAAAAATCTGAATCTTTAAATCATGGCCCTGTATAGAAGTAACTATTGCACCCCTCTGATGGTGGTCTGGTAATGGGTCTTTTTTACAGAAAGCTCCAGTAAGCAAGCAAAGTCTCATATTGCTGTACAGATGTAGACACAATGCACACAATACATCAAGATTCAAGTATGCTTATTTACATCCAAGTTAATTTCTGGAAACAAAATGGTCAAAAATGTGTCTGTGCTTAATAAAGAATGTTTATACAAAAGATCCCTGTCTAGTGTCTATACTTATGTTTTATATGTCTGGTATCTATTACAGATGACTAATGCAGTGCTTATACTAAATGCTATATAAAGTACAATACATTATACAGTACTATGTAATCCACTCTTTACAGAGTATTAAATATAATAAAGAACAATTTTTTATATAATAGAAAATGATCTAAAAAAACATTAAAAACATCTCAAAGACTCTTAATGAACTTACATTTCACCATAATCATGTACACGTCAATTGTACATATGGGAGGTTGAGGAAGACGTTCCCCTTTTTCTAAAATGGTAGAGATTTCACTAGCTGGAATTCCATCATATGGTTTAGATCCAAAAGTCATTAGTTCCCATACAGTGACACCTGTAAAGAAATTTATAACATCCAATAAATGTATCTAACATATGAGTTAAGGGATTAAACCAGTAAATTAATAATATATCTTATGGTTACACTTACCATAACTCCAAACGTCACTTTGATGGGTATATATTCTGTGCAAAATGGACTCCAATGCCATCCATTTAATGGGAACCTAATAGGAGAAAATGAAACCACTTGTTTACATTTTTTTTTTAATGTATCCTACTTATTAAAAGTATAAACCTAAATAATACCAAAAACAAATACATGTAAAAGATGAAGAAATACATGGTCTACTAATATTATCTAGACAACAATGTAACTATGTTAAAATGAATACATTCATACAGTGTACATTATCCTACATTCTTTATAAAGTCTTGCACACATGCACAACAGGGCATCTAATAAAACTTTGATACCTTTAGGTAGAACAAAACTAATATCAAATTTAAAATTGAATTACAGTTATATATTCTCAAATTCTTAAACATACCTTTCCTCCTTCTGCGTGGTATTCTTTTTCTTCTGCACCCAAAAGTTTGGCCAACCCAAAATCTGTGATCTTTACATGCTGTGGATTTTTGACAAGGACATTCCTGGCAGCTAAATCTCTGTGGACCAGTCTTCTTTCTTCAAGATAACTCATTCCCTTTTAAAAAAATACAAGGGAACACCATATTTATCTTCTCTAAATTAACCAGACGTCTTTGTTTAATTGCAAGCAGTCATTAAAATCAGATTTGTTCCATATTTTTTTCTAAAGGACTCACTGATTACTATAATAATAAGGGGACCTCACTGCATTGTGTGTGAAGTCAATACCAGATATTTTCAGCGCTATTGGACAGATAAGGCAAAGAAAGTGTTGAAGTATATGTCTGGCTAAAGTTTTTTTCACACTTGTTGACAATGTTTTACCAAACATTAAGTGAGGGTAACTCCCAGTCCAGTAACATCACCAGAAAAAAAGCTTTTGCTAACACGTACTTTACCTTTTTGAAGTCACGGACCACTAATTTCACACACTACGGACTACGCACGCGCGGGGAGCCGTGTGTCACTCAAAGGGGAAGAAACTTCCCCCAGAGTGATGTCATCATACCAGAACCCGCCCACTCTCCCATCACAAGTTCAAGCTTGCGATGGGAGAGTGGGCGGGTTGTGTCCAGAAACACAACCCGCCACCTGCGATCAATACGGGAGACGTGGTTTGTGGCTCTAGCCGGTGCGCCCCCCAGCGGGGTCCTTCTACTTACCCCGCTGTGGGGTGCACCGGCCAGAGCCGCAGACCATCAAAACTTTATCATGGACAACTGTTGGCGACCACTGCTTCAAAATACAATTTGTGAGTGGATGTCTCAATGAGGTAATGCCTGTTCTATCACAATCTCAATTTTACAAGTTTGAATTTTACCTTAACATATTCTATGTCCCTGTGGTCTTAACCATATTTTTAAGTCTCCTTTGTTTAATTTTGCTTAAAGTAAAATTATAAATTTTTTTCCTTTAGGAATCCAGAGAAGAACTTCCAGCATTTAAAGACTGAATATATACCTCTCCTCCCGTATCACTGTCTGTATTAGTCTGTCATTTGCAATCCCTATTTAATGTACAGCGCTGCGTAATATGTTGGCGCTATATAAATCCTGTTTAATAATAATAATATTATTATTAATAATAATAATAATAATAATACCTCTCTGGCACAAGTCTGAACACCACTTTGAGTCCTCCAGCACTGCAATTGTTGGCAAATCTTTAGAGTTATACACTTTCAGAAGATTTGAATGCCTACTTTCCTCCTGACTGCCTCATGTCCTGTAGTAATGTAGGGTGTGAGGGAATAAAACACAATGCATGGACAAGCTTTTGGTCCTCTAAGTGTTAAAAAAACCCCAAAGACTTTGCTAAAGGTTGAAGTGCTGGAAAACAGAGAAGAAGACACAAGACTTCCAGACCACTGTAGAGGTAAGTATTCCTAAATTCTAGTACAAGGGGCTCTACTTTAGATTTTTTGGGATACACAACGTTTTGTCATTACTATAATGTCACATTTAATCAACTAATTGCTTGTGACCTAAATGGACCCAGGTAACTGTTCTTTAAACATTTATTTTATCAAAGTTCATCTGTCTTAAAGTATGTGACAATAGCTCATTCATAGTATTCATAGTATAGTCATTCAAGTATTATACTTCTAAAAATGATGAAGGAACATTTCGTTATAGTAGGGTGACTAGATTCCTCATACCTTAGCAATCTGCACACACCAGTTAAGAAGATGTCTCGAGCCAATATTGTCTTTATGCTCCCGAACATAGTCAAGAAGACAACCAAACGGCATAAGCTGTGTAATAAGCTGGACAGTTGAGGTCAGACAGATTCCAAGCAAACGGCAAACATGTGGGTTCTCCACACTGGCCATGACATACGCTTCCTAAAATGAACAAGCAAGGCAAAATAAAAAAATTAATAAATCTTTTCTGATAAAAAAAATGCTATATATAAAATGGTATTATTGAAAGAAATCAAGCAGTAATGGTAATCATGTTTTAATTTCTCATAATGCCCACTTTAAGCTTTCTGCAGCTTGTGAATTATGGTAAAAGCTGCATTTTTCATTATTTAAGATCTCTGCTTTTATCTGAAAATGAAGTTCAACCCTTGGAAAGCAATATTTTTTTATTTCAAGCACAGGATAAATGAAAATAATAAACAGGTGTATAAATGCAAAACAAAGTTTAATGGAAAAACTCCAGACAGGTATAAAATCTCCCTTCAGAAAGTAATACTAAGGCAGAAGTAAAAATCAGGCAATTTACTGTTAAGTAAGCAAATGGTAAAAAAACAACCTTTATTTTACCAAATGTGTTTACTGGTAGCTTGCGAAACCTGACATTTACCAAGAACGTATTTACAGGCATTGCCTAACTTCATGGAAACTTTGTCATGTGAAGACGACATTTCTTATGTTTCAGCTATTGTTTCTGTATTACTTGCAACATGTATTCTGTATTTTCTTTCTCAACAAGTGGGATATGCTAAATATGATAAGTAACATGTATATAAATGCTATATTTTGACCCTATCTGACTGGGGCTTTCTACAGCTTATAGTAGATATGGTGCCACAGATCTCTTGGCAATGGTCCTGCAACCATGAATTGTTTGCATAACACTCAGACATCTGCAAATCTCGAGGCAGGGCTGGCACCAGGCTGCATTCCTAAGAAACATCTTCCAACACTTGTTTCAATGTGTACAACAGTTTTCCTGTAATATGGCTTTTTTTTAGAATAACACTAATTAATCTTTGCACAATACCTTATAGCAAGCACTTTATTCTATATGCTTAAATCACTGCAAAAGCAAATTTAGAGTGGATCCATAAATATCTGCATTCAGAGGGTCGAAATGAAAAATCTTATCAAATAAATAACGTTTATTGTGCTTATATTTTGGCTTTCCTGGTGCATCATTTCCCCCTTATCAAAGATGTTAAAAACCCTTTCTGTTTGCATGATAAATTTTATTTTTGAACCTTGGATCTCTGTGTGCAATGCAGGCGGATAATGGGTGGTGGGAGAAGCCAGCAGGGTACATTGCTTCCTAAAAATATAACAGAACTTTGACACCGTGCTTCTGCCCTCAGACCTGATGCCAGCAGTGGGCTGGTTCTTGGATGGATATCAGTCTGGAGGAGTAGGCATTGCTAGGCTGGCTGTACTTGCATTAGGAGCACCCAAGGTAATGCTCATATGTGATTGAAAAAAAAATGAAATTTAATGCATAAAAATAGAATCATGCATGTACATCCTCTAGCAAGGAGATGAGGTTAGCTGTATCTGACTTTGGGTAGCTTTTAATGCACACTGTCAGAAGCTCACTGAATGCAGTGCCAGAACAGGAAAGGAGTCTGTGCAATTTTGCAAGACTTGGGATAAGGCTGGAATTCAGCTTTAAGTTGTCTGAAGAAAAGGAATCATATAGTATTTAATTCTTGGCTGGTGCTCTAATTTGACTGCTGAAATTTGGCTCATTTTTATCTTTTTTGTGTCTTTTATTTTGTTTTTGCTGCGATCAATTCATTTACTTAATATTTCATGTTTTGTGTATCTACCTATTTCTTTGAGTGTAAAGCAATTTCCAATAATTCTCCACTGAGCCAAAATCTTGTGTTCCCCTTTTTGGTAGCACATACCAGTAAGATTTTATGCAAACAACTACAACCAAACTACAGTCAAAACACTTTATTTTGAACTGGATCGAGAGCATTTACCCTGCCAGAAAAGGAAGTGATAGAAATTCTACAACAGTCATCTAGACAAGAACAGATTTTCAGTTTAAAGAACAAAAAGGTGTATTTAGTGCTGTTTTTTCCCATTGACAACTGCAACCCCTCATTTCAAGTAAAAATTGTCAATTTGACAGGAAATAAGAAATGTTTCTAGAAGGGTCACAGACAAAAACAAAAACAACATAAATTTTAATTTGTACCCATGCAACTAAAAATGTCTAAAGTAAGGCTTAAAATATTGTATACAGTTATAGCTTTTATCAACTTAAGTACTGACTACTATAGAGTGTACAATCTCATACATAACACTCATAAAACTGCTATAAATCTTACAGTAACCAGGTATTATGCAGAGAAAACACCATATTTACCCAAGAAAAGCTTTTGCTGGCTGCTTCCTGTGGGTCTAGATGAGGTGTTAGCATACTAATTTTAGAGGCAGCAGAAGTTAGCAAAGCCATATTTACTGGAATCCTTCCTTTTATGGCTTACTATAGCAAGAGATATTGTGGGAATCAGGTGGTTAAAATTTAGTATGTGGGTTGGGAACGGCATTATGTGGAGCCAGTCCAATACATTAAATGTTTTACAAATGCTGCTCACATTTATACACTGGAAGTAATCACCTTCTATACTGTGCCACCATCTAACCATACCTACAGGTTTCCTAATAAACAGTCAACATTATATAGAAAGACACATATTTAACAATCCATATTTCCTCATATTTCCTTCATGTAACTACAATTTGATGTTATTTAAAAATCTTACTTTCACTCGATATACAAAAGAAACTCCAAAGCAAATTCATTCTAGCTTGTAACAAATATATAAAAAAAACTACTGTATGTGTGTTGCCAATCATGCAATTAAAGCTATTGTGTTACTTGCAAATTCTGAGACTGATCAAATTACATTCTAGGTATTTCCATTTGTGTAACTCTAACCATGATGAAGGTACAGAGGTTAGCTTTGGTATTCTCTAAGGTGAACACTGGGCTATTTCTGTTGTTAGTTTTATGCTTTTATTTAAATAAATATATAGTGTTTTTTTTCTAGAAAGTGCATGTGTTCAATTACTAATTTGGTACTTATCTAAGAGGAATGTATAACGGTTTTGTACTTTATAAAGTTAAGTAAAAGTAAAAAAATATATTTTTTTTTAGCCAGGTAAAAATAAAATATACATTGCATATACATGATATGTAAGCTTCTATCTAGCATCTTTAGAGCCCTTTTATACCCAGGGTAACCAGATCTGTGGTACAAATCTTCATAGAGCAACCACATAGTCAAAGGTAGCTTTTTGCTTTTGGGAACTACGCTGTGATTAAAATTACTCTCTTTCACTTGAATGAGAATGGATGGGACTGTGGCTAAGCAGAACACTGCGGCTCACGGGTCTAAAATGGCCCTTAGTCTATTTTACACATCTCTTTACCACCTGATAGTAGTTAGTATTAGATATTTAAAATAAATACCTAAAAAAAAAAATAAAACTGTGTAATCTGTAGCAGGATGGGAGAAAGGGTTGGGGTTACTGATTTAACTTGCCTGGTGATAGGCTTCATTAAGTCCTGGGATTTAAAGGGAATGCACTGATGTCTGTGTGGGCCACAGACCTATAGTATGGTTCTGCAATATGTAGTGAGAAAATGTTTGCCTGATGTACAAATATAATTGCAAAGTTTTTATTAAAAAACTTTTCGAAAATAAGACACACTGACAATATTATTTACATTCAGGCGATCTCATGCGTAAACTAAAAGACTATGACCAAAAAAAACAACAACTATGAAAAAAGCCATTTTTCTTTTTAATTAACTATATTATTATTTATAAATTAACTTTAAGCAACAGTTACTATAATGCAAAAAAAAAAAAAAACTCAGTAAAAATTTGTTTTTCCACCTGCATGTTATTACACTGCAAACAAAGAGGTATTCATTTTCCATAGTATTGTGTAGCAGGCTTGACGTATTGCATGGAATAAAGCCAGCTAACCTTCCACTGAAAACATAGCTTTTGCACCCTCAACACTTCAATCTGCAGAAATATGAACAAAACTGAGTCTTGTTTGCAATTGTTTAACTTGGAAATGGTGAAGGTACATTGTGAACTAATGAAAGTATGCCTGGCATTTGGTTACAATTCACTGAAAAATGCCCTTCCTTAAAACAGCCTATGGGAATTAGGGAATTGTGGTTACCAAAAGCTACACAGAGAACTGCAACGTGTTTCATTTGTCATTAAACCAAAAGGCGTATGAAAGAATAACATTGTTTAACCAAGTATTAAAAAATAATTAATGAAAGAATATTTATCTTTGAATGTGAGGTTTGCATGAAACAAAAAATTCTTATGAACCAACAGACAAACTTTAGTCAGAATGCCCATCATATCTAAGACACTCACATCCAAGATTTCCTTGTTGGCTTTTGGTGATGTGGCCTCCCGTAATTCTTTAATAGCTACAGGAATTTTTATGTTCTCTCCTTCTGGAATCCAGAGTCCCTGTTAATACAAATCCATTTATTTAATAAAAGAAAGACATTATTATAAAACATACAAGTGTTATAAATGTATATTATCTAAAGGTTTTATCCTGGAAAAATACATTCTTTCCATGAAAGGTTTAATACAGTTGGTTTTAGAGAACAGAGTAGCTCTTCACGCTGGCAACCTACCATACCAACCTGGTGCCTATATTTACATTTACAGCTGACCCCCCCAGTTCTGACCCCCATCGTTTCTTTGTTCAGTCTGATACTTCTAGGTATGGGGGGGTCATGTGACACACAATCAATTTTCCCAAAATTAGGCAATATTAGGCTAAGTGGCCAAGCAGCAGGCTCCAGTCCCTTTTAGACAGGAAATATATAATTCAGTATGTACTAGTTGACAGTTTTAGGTACTGCTAACAATTGCTGATAATTATGTAAGGGAGGTTACATAGTAGATGGAGCAGACAAGTTGCAAGTAGACAGAAAAAAAGTTACTAGAATACTCCCCTACCTTCCCTAAAGAAACAACCATATGTTTGCCTAAATTCCTAATTGTGTGTCCTACAAGCACATGCTAATAGGCCAATCTTTTATTAATGATCCTTTGTAGCCAGATTTTTCAAGCCACCACTAAATGAATATAGGCACCTTAAGCAAAACTATAAACTTCCAAATGGGCTGCAATGCAGTGATAAAAACCAGAAATGAATCCTCAGTTATTTGAATCAGACAGTAGAAATATTTCATATTTATTCTC
This sequence comes from Pyxicephalus adspersus, assembly GCF_032062135.1. Lineage (NCBI taxonomy): Eukaryota > Metazoa > Chordata > Amphibia > Anura > Pyxicephalidae > Pyxicephalus > Pyxicephalus adspersus. The sequence goes on from NC_092862.1 coordinate 98,419,750, forward strand.
TTCATCTTGAAGAATAATGTCTGTGTATAAAAACTCTCCTGAAATATGACCAACAAACCTGTCTACTGGACGAATGAATCCCAAACTATAATAAACATTTCAAGCCATTCCTCGTCAATAATGGGTTTTGGGGTATAAAACTTTATCTTACCTGATATACTGTGCCAAATGCGCCAGATCCCAGTACTTTAATCTTCTTGAACTCTGTCTCCTTCAAAATTCGAAGAAGTGCTTGGTTAGGTGCTTCACCACTGGGTGTGATAGGTTCCACGAGCTAGAATGAAAATTGTATAGTTATATTGGCTATTTTTTTCTTAGTTGCTTTCAGTACAATCCAAAGCAATTTATCATAAAAAATAACGTTTGTGGAGTTTCTATCAGGACTGACATACATACCTTTCGATTTCTTGATAAGTGTACTGATTTCAAACTGAAAAGTTAGGTAAGTTTGTTAGGTAAACCCTCACAACTTGAAACCCACAAGCAAAGCGAGGATGAGGGTAATCCACTGACCCAAGGATAAAGTAAAGATCTGCATGATTCCATATCCCATGTTTTGGAGCTTCTGGGGCTCATAAAGGATATCTATAGCTATATGTAGGCATTTCTGCTCCAAGGTCATTTACCTACAGGGACTATTCTGAGGGGTATCACCATTATGACATGTGAGTAATTTCAGTTTCAAACACACAACATTATATATCTATATTTAAATGTGAACTAAATTATTTGTATACCTTATAAATTTAATGTGCACATGATTAGCTATGTGATGTATTCAGCTTTGATCTCTACTCACCTCCCTTTCTTGTAGTATCCTGCGCAAAGTGCGCTTTCTGTTAATCCGATTCCGACGGATGAAGAAGAATGTAACAAGACCAAACATAACAGCTGCAAGGATGCAACCAACGACACCAGCACCAATGTACGCCACTTTAGATCTACAAAAAACACGACAGCAAATTATATCAGTTTACAAAAAATGTGACATTCTAAACAATACCTAAAATTTATATTAGGGAATTACTGTAAATGGGCAATTTTTATCAGCATTGAATTTCATTTTGGATTTTAAAAAGGTATAGTACAATAAGCAAAGTTATGTAAACCTTAGCAAGCATATTACATAACTTATTGTTTTGACTTTATATATGAAATTTAGGTTGTTTGCTATATGTTATTGTTTTTTGCCCATTGTCATTGCTGTATATACAGCCTGAACACAGTTAGCTTGTAGGAAACATAAAGCCTACATTCACATCTCTGCATTTTCATATGGTGCTTTTTAAAGTGTATATTTTTATTTAGTTGTTAATGAAAAAAGACCTGACAGCTCGGGGTGTAATACCCTAAATTCTAAGCTGCCCCCCACCGTAACTCTTTTTAAAGCTATCCTTAGTCTTATAGGTTGCATCATGACCCCACTCCCTGCACTTAAAGTGATGCAGAGGGAAGTCCTGAGAATGCTATGTACCGTAGGTTCCTTTCTCTCTGCATCATTCCAGGACAGATGACGGCTAGAAATTTACTTGGGGGGAAGAGGATCCAGCATGAGTGGGGTACAATGCTTAGAGATCGAGCTTTGATGAATCTTTCACATGTGATTCTATGCATCCCTATGGAAGATGCACCAAATGTGAATTTATTTTTTAATGCACCATAGCTGCACAGCACCAAAATTCAGTGGTGTAAATAAATGAAATAAACCAACAAAAATCAGATTGACAATACCGGTATATCTGGTTGCATAGACAACCTCAGTGTTCAAAAAGATAATTTACTAATCTTACCCAGGAGGTTTACATCCTTCAATTCCTGGACCTGTGCACCTGTTGGAACAAAATATATTTACTTTACATTTCCTAATAGTTACTGTTGCAACAATATTTCATAGCAGTGGCAAAGCTACTTTATTTCTCAGTTTTTTTCCTATTCATAAAACCAAAAACAGAGAAATGCCTGAAGTGCCCATAGGGAAGAAAGAGTAAAACATAATTCCACCTGTTTAAATAGAGATTTCATAAAAAGAGATAGTCATAAGGCCAAGAACCTAACTATATCTATCATAGACAATACTAGTGCATTGTGTCCCAGGACTAAAGGGTGCCCAGAGCTGTCTGGCCCTGCAACATGAATTATAAATGGGGACACATCACTCAGCAAATATAATTACATTCTTTTTTATCATTTAGGTAAATTTTTTACTTTGCCATAAATCAAATATTATTTTGAATTACTAGATAAACTGCATTTGAGATGTCATAAGGCCAATCCTATTGTTTGTAAATTCCCCCACCTACTAGATTGTAAGCTCTTTGGGGCAGGGTCCTCTCCTCCTGTATCACTGTTAAATAAATCCTGTTTAAAATTATTATTATTAATAATAATAATAATAATAATAATAATAATAATAGTAATAACTTGAGTTATATTCGAGATACAGGGTACCAAAACTGTAAAATGTTCTAATCTGAATTAGATTTTGGAATATTTACATGCACTTAACACTTGCTTTTAATTTACAATTACAGATTGATCATGAAGGGTGAAAATTTTTATACATATATTTTGATAAATATTTATTTTACATACTTATACATATAAAAAAAGAGGAGCTACACAAAAATCAGAATATGCAGATTGACCTGTTCCTACTTTTTTGTGTTTATTGTAAATCAGCCAGCAGAGGGCAGCAGTGCTCAAGACATTTTAATGTACTGCTACCAATGAATCAGCCTTCAAGTGTTATGGTTTGGAAATCATTTAGGATGATTTTGTTTTCCCAGAAAAACAATAAAAAAGAGCCAGATAAAACATGGGGGTTTCTGACCCCACATGTATGTTTTATCTCCTAGAGACAAGATCATAAATGAGGTCTTTGTGTGTGCCATATCAGCAGGTAAATAAAGTGAAAATATATTTAGGACTAAAATTAAAATAACTCCAAACAATGATCCGCTATGGATGCTAAGGCCGCCACCAATTTAGGAGCTGCATTTTTTATTTATTCCATTTTACACTTACCCAGTCTTGCATTCTGGGCTACAGAGCTGACAGACTCCATTCTGATCGGGATATTTCGAGAATATGGCAGTATTTCCATCGTAGAAAGCCGGGGGACAGGTGTTGACACAAGTGTCATCGTCAATATAATTGGCACATTTTATACACTGATCGGCACCCTGAGAACAATTCAGTAAAAAAGATTTAGTGCAACATAATGGGTTTGTAAGTTACATTTTTCAATTTTCTTAAGTTACAATGTACACTATTTTTATTATATATATATATATATATATATATATATATATATATAAATATATAGAGTGCTGCTGTGAAAATAATGACATGACTTTGGACTATGTAAATCTCTGTGTAATGTCTGGTCTATAAAAAAAAATTTTATACCATAATGAATAAAATAATCAAATGCTATTTTTCAATTAACTAGATCTAAACATTATCTAGATAACATTATATTTTCTAAAGAACATTTTTTAAATACTGTTTCTGCCTAACTACATAATTACTGCTCATTACTCTCATCTCATTACCGCTGATTTTTTTCAGCCACATCCTGTCTGCATGCACAAGCCCCAGCATCAGCAGTACATTGCTCTAGACTGGCATCCAAAGAGTGATAATAGTGAACAATGGATGTTTAATGGGCTGACAATGCTGTTCCTACAAATACAGGTATATAGTTGTAAACTCATATGTGCTGCTAAGGAATGCTAGAAGATTTAAACCATGAGAATGACTGATTGCTGAAAGAGAATACCAGATGGCTCTTAAGACCATAGAGGCAAAGTGATCATATATGATGATTTTGCCATCATGATGCAGTGATTAGTATATCTTAGAACATCTTCTGGCATTGTCAAAAACACCCAGCAAAGACCAGTATAGACTTGTATTGAACCATGAACCCTCTACCCATATCTCTACCTACAATCAACTTTAACTATTACATTTACTTGCACAAGCAACCAAACCTGTTAGTCCAAAACACTCAAACCCATCTTTTACTACTGCCATAGTGAGATGCTATATCACACGATACTGCCAAGTTACATAAAGACTGCCAAGGGCTGCCAATGCTAGACATTAAAGACAATGCACAATGCCTTCCACATGCCACTATCAAAGACTGCCCACATTAGAAGGAGAAACAATGACTGTCATTTTGTTAAAGTTTATGCCATGGACTGTTTGTATTAGCCTGCTAAGGTGGGAGATAGTGCCAGATATTACCACATGGTCCAAGACTGCCTATATTAAATACAATGACAGCACTACAGGGAATGCTCAGTGTAGAGAGGCTACCAAAACGTGAAAAAGTGGCCATGTACAGTAAGACTACACATATTTGCCAGCTCCAAATACTGGTAATCTTAAACTGCCTGAGAATAGAAAAATATATTGCAAAGCTGTACTGTAGAATCATATGTAGTTGGTGTTACAGAGCAGGCCAGAAAAGATGAGTGTTGAATTTAGTCCCATCACTAAGGCTGTTATAGCTGTGGAAGATGAAGTAGAACCCTCTTTGCTGAAGAATGGCACATGAAATAATGGTGCTTACCATGTGTACCTTGTAGGATCAGGAATGACTAGGAAATGTCAATCTACCTAGCAAACTCGACTTTCCTGCATTGTTCTGCATTACCACCTACATACTAATCAGGACATATCTTATATTGTACAAATCTCTACTCTCTTATTCTTTATGATTTACACTTCCCATGGACCCAAAACCAGTCTAGGCAGTGTTCTGTCTGAGTCTATTCTAAAGAGACTCCTCGCAATGATCTTTAGGTAAAAGCAGTTAGGTAAGGTTAAATGTAGAAAGGTGTTACCCAAGATAACTGGCATAGAACATGACTGCTATAGTCAAAGAAATGTAAAATGATACAAACCATTATTTCTTTTTAATATGTAAGAAAAAAAGGGTTTTGAACATTTACTTTAATGCATTCATATCTGACCACTATTTATTATTTCTGTCTACGAACAGCTAAGCCAAAAGATATCTCCATCATCTATACAGTTTGTAGGGCATACACTTTCCTTAATGTAAAATAAAGAACAGTCATCACCTTTGTATTCAAGTATAACTACAGACTAATAAGATAACAAATAGAGAATTATGAATACCTTTCATAAAAGAATGGTGAGTAATCTCTGAACTGGTTAATTCTTTTCAACATGGTCTGACACAGTGTGATGCAGATAATGCTTTAGACATCTGGTGTTCCAAATTTGTCCAGATGTTAGTCTTCAGCATTACAGCTCTGCACTGTGCTCCACAGAATGTAATGTGTAATACTATCTACTTCCTGGGCTGATTTAATACTTCCCATTGATGAACAGTGCAGTCTTATCAACTTCCGAGAAAAAATATGAAAAGCAATTAGAGTAATGTTTGAGGGATAAGATAGAAGAATTCCTAAATGGCTGTGGATGTATAAAAAAAATCGAGCATACAGCCAGAAAATATGACATTGATAAAAAAAAGTATATTTTTTCTAGTTGTTTGATTAAGGAATAAACTCCCTCAAATGTTTCCTAGTTTTCTCAGCAGTCTGCTGAAGCGGTATAAACATTTTTACACCAGCAAAATGCTTACTATTAAAAGAAACTGAACTAAAAATATGCTGCTATTCCTCACTTCTTCTGAAATAGTTAAATCAATCATATAGTTAGTAAAGTCAGAGAAAGGTCAGAAATCTAAACTTGCATCAGGTCAATGACTCAAAAATCTTGAAGCCCTTTCAACCAATATAATAATAACTATCAATCAACATTTTAAGGAGATCAGCAACAGCAACCTTTGCTCTTTTTGTACTCAGTTTCTTTATTGGTGTACAGGAAACCACTACCAAATATTCTTTTCTGGACAACTTTCTAGATTAAAGGATTAATCAGTGGTCCGGCCAATGTTGTAAAAATGAAAATAAAAGGTTATGCTGACAATTTACAAGAATTTAGTTTTTTATTTTCAAGTATTTAGGCCACAGAGTCCTGTAACATTGTATTACATAGAAAGACTTCCCATGACCCCAGTTTGTCACATTCTTGAGTTCAGATGCAGTAAATCATGAATAGCAAATAAAGGCTTTCTTCATTATAGGTAGAAAGGGAAAACCTTGTTAAACATTGGACTCAATGTGAACACCTTGCTTTCTATGCTTTCTACCCTTTGTTCTTTCATCTTGGAGAGAAATAGTTCTCTTGTATTAGTCTTTCAAAAAGACTAGTTAGCTAATTTATCTAATTATGTAGCTAATTTACTTAATAGCTTCAAAAAAAGGGTTGTTTTCAAAAGCACATGATACAGTCATCTACTAAGTATAGATAAGATGTTGATCCAAAGATTATTAAAATGACTTTGAAATCCAGGATGGAACTTATTCCAAGGACAGCAAATATGCCCACATATTATACTTTTTTGGGTGGATTTGCCAGTTTAGGGTTTTGACTGTTCAACACAATAATTATAGGTCTCTTTTTTGTTTAAATCTTGTAGGTGTGCCCAAGGGTCAATGCAGAAAAAGCAACACACATTTCGGCTGTGTTAAGCTTAAGCAGGGTTTGCAAGTCCCCCACCCAAAATGTATTGTGTAGCAATCTCTAGGACCTCCATTATGCATAACCAAAATCCCAGAAAAAAAGGTGAAAAGTTTGTCACTTTATATTACATGATCAGGACCTTTTTAATCTTTTCTATAGGGCTAAGGATAAAAGATGCAGCCTGAAAAACTAGCAAAATACTCTCACAACTTCACTAAATGCAAGTGAATTTTCCCATAGGGAATCATATTGTAGGTCACATTGAACTACCAGATTTCTTCACCAAGTAGTGCAACAGGTAAAATCTAAAATGATATAAACCCATACAAAGAAAATCCAAGGCTAGGACATTTCATGCAAGATCATTAATTATCTACTCTTTAATTATTACATCTTGTATAAGCTACATAACGGTCAGCACAGCTAGCTAGAAAATCTACTGGTGTGAATTTGATAAGGAGAAGCAGATTTCCCACAGTCCACCATTCTTTTTAGGGGGACTGCCTATGTATAGCCACCTTCATTGTTAAAGTTATGTTAAGTGGTGGGATCCCTGTGGAATAAATACGAATATAGTTTATGTTTGGGCAATTACATTCTTATGTTGCTGCTTTAACCTCTTTGTGATTCAGTGATAACTGTAAGAAAGGCAAACTATTTTCCTTAAATCCATATGGACTTTGCTTCATGTAGTTACCCATAATCTTTATGAGAAACATCTTTCACACATATTAAATGTACTAAGTTAATCAGTTTTCTCATCAACATACAAGAAATAAGAATCAAATTTAATCCTTCTTGGAATTCATGATTCAAAATCTCTAAAGTCTAACGTGATATGTGCTTGGAAAGAGCCATAGTGTCATTATAAATAAACAGCTGAGTAAATGACTGAACCCACCACAACGTTTTTTTCCCTTGCTTGGTCCTATTGAGACCAGATGTGCAACAATATTTGCAAAGAAAATAAAAAAAGTAATGAAAAACAGTTATCCATCCTGTTACTCTTTCGTCTGTCTATCCCACCCCAGAATACAGGAAGTTTAGTTTCTGAGAAGTTAGGCTTTCATTCTTCCCCCTTCATCTTTCCACTGTTGCATTAACACAGTTTTTGTAATCATGCAGCACATGTATCATTGTTACCATCCTATGAATCATTTTATGCATACCATGACTTAAACATATATTGTGATGAATTCAGCATACTTACTGCTCCAATGCATGTAAGAGAATTATTCTGTGGTAAGCACTCAGAGTGGCATGAGAAACAATGGTCATTTTCAATATACTCTCGAGGTTCCCTGCAATAAAAATTAAAATCTTGATATCTTTTTTGTTCAACTAACAGCAAACACTTGAGAATTTACACAACCAGATTTATAGCCTGTTGTCCCCATACTTGATAACTCAGTTTGAATCCCCCTATGCCACAGTTCTGGGCTTCCTATACATCCTAGCACCCCCCTATAACAATTCTCCGGTACTTTAACATAAGTGGTATCAGGTCTCCGACCTTCACTTTCAGGAACGACTTGAGCAGCTTGCAAAATGACGTCACTGGAAATATTGTTATTAATTTTAAAACGTTTGTTTCTTCTTCAGTTACTAATGCTGAATGGCAACACAGCTGTTCTGCTTCTTTTAATTAATAGCAGAATCCCAGAAGCTAAAACAGAGATTTTACTAAAAAGAAGAACATGGTGAACTGGAAGAGATTGGACCAAAATTGAAAAGCCATATGTCTGTATTGTGAATTTGTAACACAGACCAGCATTGTAAACTGTTCAAGGTATACAAAGGAGGTATAATATCTGATGTTTTTACAAGTGTTATAAAAACTAGAAGGTTTTATTCTCATGTGCAATATAGTTATTATAATTTGGACAGGTAATTTAAGATGTAGGAATTCCTCAGAAAAAAAACAGATGTGAACAAATGAAGCTTTTTACCCTCCAAAATAAAAGACATATAATCACTTTAGTGTTTATTTAACCTTAAAGAGACCCTGTCTCCAGACTATTCAGTTGAAACGCAATTTTTCCATTATACATGAGGTCTAAAACTACATGGCTGCAGATGTTGAAGTGGAACTATGACCAAAATTTTTACTTGACTTTTAAAATTTGAACAGCCCTTTTATGTAAAGTAAAAATGATCTTTTTTTTTTCTTAATACCCTTTATCTTGAAAAAAAAAAGAGTGAAGCCCTTTCCCTTTTGTTTTTATTGCAGCAATGATGAAGTCAGAATGGGAGCGCAGAGACTCCTGGGATTAGGGGAATCCTACATTAAGGGAAAAATGCAGATTTCACGCATGCACAGTGAGATTGGTGCTTATTTTCCTCCTTTACAGCAGGCTATGTTACCTGATCTCATGCCTGCGCAGTGCGAGACCAGGTGACATAGCCAGAAGAAGTTAGAAGAAGTCTTGAAGATGGAGGGGCAAAGGAGGATTACAGGATGACGCTGGACCCAATAGAGGACAACTCCAACGGGACTGAGGGATCTGCAGAAATTTAGGTGTGATTTTTTTTTCCAGTTCAGTTCCACTTTAAAGTGATGTGAACTGAACCGCAAAGGGATTACAGGCCATCTCCTGTCCTCTAGTAACAACCTCAACTCAACCATATTAAACCAGGGCATACTATGGTTGGAACATGTCCTCATTCAAGACAATGGAAGCAGCTGCCTGCTTAAGGGCAGCCAGAAACCACATGTTGCATCCAGAAACTGTGCCGCAAACCACCACATTGTGAACACAACCAAGTACAAATGCATGCAGAAAATGGTTCTTACTGCTCCAATACAGTTGAGGGCACAGTTGCGGTTTGCATCACATCAGAAATGAGTATAAAAACTATCACTCAAAAGTTCTAAAGCACACTGCATGTGAATAAAAAATATTGATGGAAAGTAAAGCATTAAAAGTACGTGATTTCTCTTCATTTTGCCTGCAATTTCTAATTCAGTGGCAGGGTCTCTTTAATATTATTTGCATTATCATATTTAATTCCCTCTGTCTTAAACCTTTTGATAATTAACAGGCAGTTTTGCAAAGCTGGTTAAAGTAATCATAGGATATATTTCTGTTAAAGCAAAGAAAACAGCCAAACAAATCCCCTCAGACTAAGAAATGTAATCCCTTATAAAATAGAAAAGCTGTTCTCTAATTATACTTCTATGCATTTACTAAATCTTGCTGATGACACAGAAAGCTAGATTTCCAGGAAAGTTAAAGGTCTGGATAAGACCTAGATTAAAGGCAGTGTTAAGGCAATCAGGAGTTATGTGTTCAGTTCATCTAGGGCATTCTGCGTATTTTGAACCTAAACACAAAAGCTCTTCTCCTGAAACACCAGCCAGGTATTACGCAAATCACCACGACACTGACTGCTAAAATTAGTGTTCTAATTACAAAGTCTGCACTGAAGATTTTGTGGTGGTGTCTGAGATACATTATACTATGGAAAAATAAAATCCCGGGAGGAAATACATTTTCCATTTCTTTGTCTCTAAGCAAGTACTTGCAAAGAGGATGTACTGGGTGAAATAAATATCAAGAATAATTAAGTAGCTGAGCCATAGTTTGACATGTTCATTTGACATGATTAGGTATCCAAATATGTATATTGTACATTGTACTGATTAATTTGTGCCCTTTAATTCCAGTTTTGGTGCAGGCTCCCAGCTCACTCCTTTCTTACCCCACTGCTCTCCTGCTGTATATTTTAATTTTTTTGTCTAGACATACCTTTTTTCAGATGTGATGCTATTAACACCGTTCTTTGCATCAATATGGTGTGTATGACACCCTGCACTCATAGAAATGAAGATGAATGCCATTTAATGTAAAGCACTAAGAACATCTAGTGGTGAAAAAGAATTACTGCATAAGACAGTTCTGGAAAAGAGGGGAGTATTAAAGCCCAAGTGGCTTATGTTTTGTTGGAATAAACCCATGCTTGGGGAATATTTACAAAAAATGTTGGGATGTGCTAGATGGAAAGACTCCTTTATTTCTTGCCCACTGGCTCCCCATGTACCTAATTAGTTCACTAGTCCTTTGAAGCCTATTTTATTCTTTTTTTGCAGCTCTATGCCGCAGACTATGGTGGACCATGCCTGAACAATGTATCTCTGCAATGCAGAATGTACTCTCAATCAGGGATACTGAAAAAAAGTTTTGAAATTACATCAACACCTTTAACATCACAAAATCAAAGTTTTTATTAGCATTTAGTGACTGGGTTTAAATCTGTGTAAGTAAAATTACCCTGTATTTATGTTGCAGGATGGTACACATTCTTTTCCCCGTTTATATGCTTGACATGAAATACACTGGGAAGGCCCAGGTCCCCAACAGCCCTGGTCAGAGCATAAATGATGGCAAACATTTCCTTCCAGAACTGCAAAAAAAATAAAATAATATTGAAAAAAAAAATTGCATTCCACAACACATTGTTTATTCTTGGCTAATAATAAAAAATGTATTATAAACAATAAAAGCCAACCATGGACAACAACCTTTTTTTCCCTAGCACTGCATTTACATGCTTATTTGTAACAACATGGGATATATATTTATGTTCCTAGAAAATATTATACTTTTTCTACACTTTTCTTAAGTATGATAGATACATACGTTGAAATAGTGATAGTAGACAAAGACCAATGGTCCACCCATTCTAACTCGTTTTGTTTGGTTTTAGATCTATATTTGTCCCAAACATGTTAAAATTCAGTCACTGTTGACTGACTCATTACTCGTGCTGGTCTGTTCTAAAGGGCCACCACTTTTCAATAAAATTATCATTATTGAGCTTTTGGACTTCTCGTTTAATTTCATGTGTCCAAGTTCTATATTTCTGCTTGATTTTAAAAATGCCCTCAAGAACCCTTTTTACACCCTTAATACATTTAAACTGCACCTGAACTCAGATTGTCCCTTTTAGATCTTTGATACATTGCCCTGTGTATTAGTATTATAAAACATCACTTATTTGTCTCTCAGTAGTCCCATTTATTGGATCATTTTTAGTTTTTTAATTCTCATACAGTAGTCGGTGCTAAACATTAGCCACCTCCCTACAGTATAATTACTTGTTGACAGTCACTCCGTATTTAGAAATGACAGGTAGCCAAGCCTAAACAAATGAAGAATTAATTGTGTGATGCCTGAAAGAACTGTCAGCATTTGCAAAAGCCAATGTGTCCCACAAGCAATATATGGCAAGTGTTCATTAGTTTACACTTGGCTTTATTCCAGAAAAATTCAGGACAATATGTGGCTGTGACTAAGAGTGATTCAAAGTCTACACATATAGAAGGGCAGGTTCTGGGCTAGCTCCTGAGAGAGAGACATGCAGACTTCTGGTTTATTTTTACATTTTTATTATGCCCCCCACCTATTCTTTTATTAGGATTGTTGAAAGGAAGGCATTTTTTACTCTGATAAGGATGGATCAGCCACAGTCCCAAAGTGTTCCATTATAGTAAATTCTGGCTCTAAATACATTATTGTCACAAATAAATCCAGGCCCCTACAAAAAGGTGTGCACTATAGGTCAGGGAAGAGTGCTATGGTTTGCAATAAAGGCATTTTATCCTTTTTTACAAAACTTCATGTTTTTGCATTACTTACTGCAATCTTCCTCAGGTCTGTTTCCTTCAAATTTCGTGTTCTGGTTTGTTCTGAAGATAGATGTCCAGTTGATTGAATTAACATAGCATAGATTTTTGTTTCCCTTAAGTATCACATCGCCATCGCTCACTTCCTTGAGGGATTGGAATCCCAGAGATTTTATTTCTTGGGTCACTATACCTAAAGAGTATCTGCCACTAAAATAAACAACACATTTAGAACTCTACTATATTCTTGTTATATGTACATCAACATATTATCAACATTTATATAGGCCCCCTTTCCTAGCTTTAGCCTGACAGTTGTAAGTTCTGGCCACAGTTGGGATTTACAAACACACAACATCCTGACTTGTTTCTACTGCAATGAACACAAGTTTTGCACTTCCTGAATTAGTAACTGGACAGTGAAGGAGAAGACTGATGAGCTCATCTCTAATCTCTCTGTCCCTCTTTTTTACCTCATATCAGCGTGTCCATTGTTAGCATTTTGGCACTGCCGCGCTTGCAACAACTGGTTTGCTATTTTTGCTACCTCTGCTCCTCCCTGTCTAAGTTCTATGATAGCATGATTTGGAAGAGGCGTTACCAAATCAGATTAATGTTCTTACAGTGCTCATATGTAAAAAAAATATATTGATCATCCTCTTTGGAATGTATTAATGAATACAGGGCTGTACAACTTTTTGTCTTTTATACAAGTCTAGAGTTCGGCTTAATTTTTTAATGATTTTGCACAAACTTTTTGACAACACTTTCTTTAAATCTAACAAGTATTTTTTATAGGACACACCCTTCAGATCTTTATAACAATCTAACATTTGCCTAAACATTCCCTCTTGGGAATCAAAGACTTCCAATGGAACACAGGGACTGGAAGATAATGTTTGAAGAAATGTCAGATTTCCTGTTTTATAAATAGAGCCTGAAAAAGGCTTTCCCCGTCATGGTGTTTTTAGCACACTATCTATAGCCCATGAATGCTAATACTAATTACGTCTGTTTATAAACAGCTGATTTAGGTAATATATCACTAAAATGACTTTTGATTCGTTTTTTCATCTCTCAACTGTGCTAATATTTAAATTTACTTACTGTTGTTTTGTCCTGCCTCTGATTATTTCAAGATTTTCAAAAGCACTTAGGTCAGTGTAATTGGATGGCCAGTACTGAATCAATAGGAATCCTATAAAAGAAATTGGAACAACTGAAATATTTGGGCTTACAAATACCAACAAAAGTTATCAGGTTGTTAACGTTTGCATGCATTTTACTACTCTTTATTCTTTACAAGAACTACCTTGTAATCCATAAACATAAATTCCAAGTAGAAAACTTCTACCCTCTATTGTGCCCTGAAGGCACTGTGGAAAGAATGTTGTAGAGTATTCCCTGTATTACTGCGTTCATTCCTAAGTTTCCTAAAATGTGAATGGGTCCAGGAAAAATGATGGATAAACCTGTCAACTCTTTCAAACTTTAAAAGTCATTTTGTTAACAGACTTTCCTGACTATGGGAGAAGAGGCTAAATGGTAGGGTGGTGGAAAAGACAGAGAAGTCAAGCCCCTAATAACAAAGTCAAACCAGTTTCAAAGGGGTGTTGTAGAAGGTGCAATGTTATGCATCAGGTGGAACCTATTTTGAGGAAAACATCTGCTCTCTTAAAGTATTGTTGAGGTATAAAAACAAAATAAATAAAGAATACATTATGAAGCCTGTTTGCTATGGCCAAAAATGTTTTTCTGTTGTCCACGTTTCATACATTAGGTTAGCTTTTTAAATATGCTGCTAGTATTTTTATTAGAAACAAAACCTTATGTTCTCTTTAGGCTTACTTAACAAACATGTAGTAAAAAATGCTAAACTGGTGTCAATATTTATGTCTTCTGGTCCAAATCATAATTCAAACAAAACAAACTCATAAAGATCATGACACACCCAAAACAATGTGATGACCTTAATATCTGCTTTCACATTATTCACATACCTGTTATTTCTTTGATAGTTTTAAAGATGGTCAGTTTTTCTGGATTTAATGGTGGTGTGTTCGTAAAAGTATCACTAAAAAACAAATACATTTATGCTTAGAAAAAAGCAACAAGTGACTCATGAAAATTGCAATGCTTACAAAATAAATAACTTGTGTAAATGCCACTATGTTTTACTTCAGCTCTGTCCTGGATCTGCTGCTACTTATCTATATGTAAAACAATCTGGTCTAAAAATAGCTGCTGGGTTCTTAAAGTTCTTAAAGTGGATTTTAGAAGCTGCCATTGCCTGCATATAGGTTTCAATGGTTTCAGTTGCACACCTGAAACAGGGATGCAGATAACCGCGGCAGAATTATTAAGTGAGCCACATACTTATTCTGGGACAGTGATTTAGGCCCACTTTGGAGAATTTAACATAGGCAGAAGACTGTTTTCATTGGGTGCAGTAAATGCAAAGGTGAAAATTTAGACTGAAGACTTAGAGATGATTTATTTCCTTAAGGGTATTCATAAAGCTTTGTGAACCCACCAACACCCACTCATAATTCACTTACTTAGCCTAAAGTAGCCACCTTTTATGTATATGTAAAGTCAGAGAAAACAAGAAGTGCATAAAGTCTAACTCTTAAAGTATTTGTAAACCCAACATAAATTTTTTAATGTGATTGACAGACATCATGCCCTACTGTATGCAGTTTTCCAGAAGCTGAACTACAAGATTTTGCTAACTTTTAACTTTTTCCTGCATCATAAGTAGTATGTAGTTGATTAAATAAAATTAAGTTTACATACCCAACTTTTGCCACCCAGAGAATACTTATGCTTCCTTGTACTATGGTACAATTCACGAAAAAGTCAATATTTGTAGCATTAATGGACAATACAGACTTTAGTTTTCCATGTCCAATTCCATCACATACTACATCTAGAAAAGAAATTTCAAAAATGAGTAATATACAAATTATACAGTATATGTGCACATTTTAGATGGTTACCAGCTTTAAAATGTCTCGGTCTTATTTATATGTAGGATGTGAAAGTCAACAAAAATTCATCATGAACATATGAACTTTAGTTTAGAGGTGAAAATTGCATTAAAAAAAGAGAATACTATTGCTGATCACCTTTAAAAATATTAGTTGACAGCCATTATACAGCTACTAATCTAGGGCAAATATGCAGCTCAGGAGAGTCAGATGTATTTTTTATATTTGTTCTAGATAAGAAATTTATTATTTAAACATTTAAAGAGACCCTGTCACCAGACAGTTTTTTTAACAAGAATTGTCTCATATTTTTGCATGTTATTTACGTGTTTACCCATTCAATCTCGTTATGGTATGATATAGGAAGCCTCGGCAGACTCAGGTGATACTCAATATTATAATTTGCTAAGTTCCCAACAGCTACACCAAACGTTATGTAGGATGGAGAGGTGATGGGGCAGGGAATCTAAGCACAGTTATTACTTAGAAATTCTCAGAAGAGAAGAGGGCTTAATGTTTAAGAATAAAGGAAGCTCTGTTTTTTTTTCAAACCCCAGGTTGGTGTGGTGTTTTGTTTGGTACAGTTTTATAATTTGTAATTTTTCTTTATTACCTTTATTACATGGTCCATCACATTTTTTACAGCTGCGGACACCATTTTCATCTACCTCATATGAACCAGAATAGCATGTCCTGACACAGGATCCAAGATCTGTTACTATGTAATTATCTGTTAAAAAAAGGTAAAAACATTATTTTATATATATATATATATATATATATATATATATATATACGTTTAAATATTTTAATTGGCACAGAGAAAATAGAAAAAAAACATTAAAAATCACCATATACATGATTCATAAGATTCTAGATTCTCCTGGCACTAAATATTAGATTCCTGATTGGAGGTGATATCATTGATTTGTTCAATGACATTACCATCCAGGATTCTGACATTTACCCAGTGGCTTAGCTATCAGTGGGCCATCAATCAAAAGCTTTGTCTGGTTCTAAAGCCCACCTACATTAAATTCACAATTAGCTGAAATTCCAGATCAATTGAATTATTGTTACTTACGTGGACATTTAGCCACACAGGAGGCACCAAAACTGTATTTTCCCTCAGGATTGGGTTCCATTTGGTATGTATTAGGGTTATACACATGAAGTGGAGGACAGCTTTCCTTGCATGTATCACCATCACGAAATTTGCGACATGCCTTAAAGAAAAAAAATGTTTTTAAGTAATGAATAACAATATTTACATTCATACTATCAGCACGGAATGCAAAAATATATAGGAAAATGTTAAATGATGTTAAAAAACATTAAACAAAGATAAAGCCACTCTTGTATAGGCTTTAGAAAAGAAAATAGGAAAAAGAGAATACAGTGTGTGTGATTGACAATTTTTGGAGGACCAAGGGTCGCTTTAACTATTGTTTATTGTTGGAAAATGCATTTTTTTTTATTTAAATTTTTTATTTTAATGTTCATCATTGTTAATATAGTGGTTACAATGGTCGCAAATTACCAGGCAATCTTTTTCTTTAGGTCCTGTACAGCCGGCTGCACATTGGCTGTGACAGCAATCATTGGGCATCGGCCCCCTGCACCGTCCAGGACACTGCTGAGCACAGTTGAGTTTTGTAACTGTAAGAAAAAATTGCAAGATTAGGATTTAATGTACAGCGCTTCGTAATATGTTACATATTAAATACAGTATTATAATGTCAATATTATTATTAATGTCTTCCAATGTATTGTGATAAATATGAACAAAGGTAATACATTCATCAGTCATCGACTAACACTTATGCATTATACACAGGAATAAGATATCAAATAAGGCACTGAAGTACATTTAAAGAAAGTGCCCATAAAGCATTTAATGTGGACAACATAGGTTGTGCCCCTCTTACTGGTTAACAGCTTATGGGACTCTTAAACTTTTGTAATGCTATAACAACACACTCAACACTCTATCCATATTAATGTTGCTCGCTATATTGCTCCTTTCAAGGGAGAGCTTTTGTCTTTTTGCCAGAAACTGAGTTTCTGCAGCGATTTGGAAAATAGGTAGCAACATCGATATCTAAGCCAAGCCACATTTAGAAAGCAATACATTATAGCTATCTAGCTAATTGATTAGACATACCGGTATATGTATATTTCTGCTACATTTAATATTAGTCCCAACATTGCTATTAGTATAGAAAATCTAAACTATGGAACAGAATACTTACGTATCTGACAGTTCTCTGGGCCAGGTCCCCAACACGATTCATTGCAAAGTTCTGCATCACATTTGGGACCTGAGGTTTTAAAGGACAGCATTTAAATGCAATGTTTTTAGTTTATATCAGTTTTTTTCACTCTCATTTTGACCAGATTACAGTTCTCTTTTTATATTAGCCAGTTTAAAAAAATAAAGGAAAAAAACTCAGTAAGTATAAATATACATGACTTTAAAATATAATAAATGTGCTGTATATATGATACATATATGATTTAGTGTCAGCTCCAGTAATACAACGGTGAAATGGTCCATTGGTGGAAGACAAGACATTTACAGATCAACATCTTCCATTTTACTAAATCAATCATTTAAATATTCTCATGTGAAATCTGAGAAATCTGCTTTATGAAAAGGAACTGTATTGGTGCCTGTCAACAGCTAGAATTGTTTCAGCTACAGTCTTTATTAATAGGGCAGACAAGAGTTCTTACGTTTGATAAACCCCATATGTAAGTATGTTTCTTTGTATGTTTCTTTAGGTTTGAAGAAAGCCCCTTTCAGACTTTTGGTAAACTGCGCCATTGTACTGCATGATCTAATGTGCCCACAACCACTCCCATTCAAGTGTATGGGAATACTTGGGAAAAAATTTGTTTGCACAAAGGTGCAATTGCATTGTGATGGGGTTGCGGCACATTTCCATTCGTGTAATTAACATTTTGCTTCTGGCCATGTTAATGCTTTTCCTCTTCTGGAAGAAGAACTGCACTGCCACTAGAAATACAAGGGCAATGGGTTGATCTGAGGTGTTGTTTGCCACATCCTGGTAGAATAGCAGCAGTTTGCTATGTGGCAGTGGCTAACTGTGTAGTTTTCAACAGCAAGTCTGAAAGGGACCTAAGTTTGCTTTGGCAATTTAAAAGCATACAGGTAAGTGTACACAAGTCTAGCCCCATGATTTAGGTCTACAGACCTACATGTCCATCTGTGCTACAGCTTATGGTACTTAGTAATGTTTCTGTAACAAATCAATTGAAAGTATATAAATAAATACAATAAATACATATTTTGCTTGACAAAATTAAAAAAAAGAGAATTGTTCTATATTAAATAGGGTCACAGACTATATTACTTTTTTACAAAAAAATTGGTCATGAGTTTTATTGGGTCCACCTGGTACTTCTGTGGCCTTATCAATCCTACTACAGAAAAAAATATATTCAGCAAGCAGTTTTTTTTTATACATGTATACATACAGCGTGTTGGTGATGAATTATATATAGAAATATTTGCGTTTTCTTGGTTTACAATGTCTTCCCACTTGATACTGTTTAAGTGACAAAGTTTGGGATTTCTTTCCATTGTAACTCCACCTTGTACAATTTCTGTGAAAAAAACATAAGATAAAAAAAATTGGTTCATGCAAAATAGAAAACACATCAAAACAAAAGACCATTATGTGGACATCTGCTATCATCACACAAGCACTGACTGTCTTGGCTTGGTGAGAAGACAAACATTAGGGCAAAGAATTCGTAAAACTCAACAATTAATATCCCTAATTTTCTCCCTTTTGGTCTATTGAAACTCAAAAAGAATATAAATGTAGTAAAATACAACATTTAACATTTTTATTTTTGGATTTAGATATTTACTTTAAATATTTATTTATTTACTTTTAGTAAATCACTCCCATTGTTTACAACATGGACTGTATCAAATAATAGGGGTTTTTGGTTTTGGTTGGGAGGGGGTACACAGGGATTTCAACCATTTTCTACTACATAAAATTTAAAATTTAATTAACTAAAATGAAATGATTTGGCTATACAAATTAATATATATATTGTGTGCAATAGATAAGCTATAGAATGGAAAATCTAGGCTTATACCTTTTAGGTTTCTCATTGGGAGCTCCTCCAGGCCTTCATTCGATAAAATAGATAGAGAAGCATTCTTATATAAACCGTTTCCTCGGATCACCTGAAGGTTGGTTAAGGGAATGGATTTGACAAAGTTCATGGCGATGAGAACATAACCACCAACCTCTCTAATGTCCTGAAATAAAATAAAAAATCAAACCTGATTATCATATCCTGCAATAACAATAAAATAAGCAGGACCAACATAAAACTAAAAATATTAATGACTTATGCTTAAGGGTAGCAATATATTAGAATCTATATATATTAGAGATAATTCTCTGCTGCATGTTGAGGGGGGTCAAACTTTTCATCTTGGACTGTGGCTGCTTCCTGAAGACAACACACTAGGACTTTTCACACTTGTTGTTTTGATGCCCCTGGGATGTATACAATTACTTTATACCCAATTAAACCTTAAGTGTAAATACAATAAACACATAAAACAACATTTAATGTGTGTTTAATGTGTCTTGTTTGTTTTTCTTTACCATCAGCTACAGCTTCAGTTGAAAAGCCAATCCCCTGCCAGAATTCTGCAAAATGGGGCTCTTGTTAGGGAAGAAGTGATCTGGCTCTCTGTCAAGTCAGAACTCTCCAATCAACTTGAACATATGGTGTGTAAGACAACTGCTTAGAATATGGCTGTTTTAAAAAGAAAATGAACCATAAGACAATGAACACCTTTTGCTTTAATTCGCTTTTAATGTATTTATTTGATTTACACTTAAGGTTTAGTTGGGCTTTAACAAAACCTGTGTTTTGCCAATATAAGCAAAAATCTATTACAATGACCGCCAAGAAGCAATTAAACCCTAAAAAGAGTTTGAACACTTTACCATTTTACACTTTATTTTATCCAAAACTTCAGACACACTTTAAAGTCTTGTGCTGCTGGCAAAAACCAATCAGGTCTTCTTCTCTTTTGCTTTCTACAGGAGAATCAATATCTGGGGATATGGGGATAATCTGATTTTTATGGGAAACGAGGAAACTTTTACCGCCACTTTCACATATTTTTCTAAATTGTTTTTTTTTACTGAATCTCATAAATATTAATACCTTGATATATTTACAATTGTAATTGCCCTTAACAAGATTGGGCATTTAAAGTGACCGCAGCCTGGGTTTATACCAATTGTTTAGCAAAAATTGAAAAAAAAAAAATGGCTGGTTGCACTGGACAACACAATCACTATTTTCATCTTGGTTGACCTCTTCTTTTAATTTTTAGACCCATTGCTCCAGTGATCTTTGAATCATTGATCTGGACCAGTATAGAGACACTAATCTGCTGCATGCTTTCCCCGGACCTGATCTAAATCTCAAAAGTAGAGAAAGGTGGCACAACAACTGGTATTTTCATAATTAAACTGCTGGTATGCAGAAACTATGCACCCTGCTGGTCTCTCTCATCATCCATAATCCAGTAATGGAATCCTAAAAGTTTCTTTATAAGTAGATAGGAGTAGAAATAAATATAACATTATCCTCACCAACATCACCAAGTGGGAACTGCACATATAAACAGTGTTTAACAATGTACTTTATTACATTTTTCAGAGAAGCATGTGTATGTTATGCAAAATCCTGATGATTAATATTTCTTATAGCCATGTGTGCTCCCTGTGGGTATGACATCCTGGGATAAGCATTGTAGAAAATACATGAGCATGCAGAATAAAGTGGGTGTATTTAATGACAGTCATATGAGTTATTTCTTTTAAGTAGGTGTGACATTTCTCTATATAATGATACTGATTTAAAAGTATATCTGTACCTTGAGGAAAGATGGGTCATGACTGTGACTTAGGTGGGTGATTTCCAGATTTCCAAGTACAATTTCACAGCCGTTATACATTTTCTTCAGACTGCTGTAATGCTCTTCCACTGTCCCCAGCTGTGAGAACCTATTCTCATTTCCAAGGCAAACTGGAAAAAAATAAACAACACATGAGTAATGAAATCAGCCAATATATAAGTGCATATTAAATGCTCACATCGCATACCATATACATTACATCGTACATAAAATGACTTACTCATTACAATTGTATTCATTGCTATTCAAAATAAGCCTGATGTTGATATTTAAAAGAAATCTTACTAACAATTTTAGAAGTCAATAATGGAAGCTATCAATATTACTATATATAAGTACAAGTTTTCTTTAAATTGAGTGATTTTTATATGTGGGCAAGCACACACTTCATCTTATCCCCACAATCACACCTATGATGCTGGAACTTTAAGGGAAAATAAATTCATTTATAGCTGTGTGTAAAATTTGACTAGCTGTTAACCCAGGTCCTATATGACCACCTGTCATCAAAGATCTTATATATATATATATATATATATGTCTTGCTGTAATTCCAGTTTCTAAATAGCTAACTTTCAGCCCAGTTCCTAAGTATATAGATGTCATACAAGGTCCCATATGA
Source organism: Pyxicephalus adspersus (assembly GCF_032062135.1). Taxonomy (NCBI): domain Eukaryota; kingdom Metazoa; phylum Chordata; class Amphibia; order Anura; family Pyxicephalidae; genus Pyxicephalus; species Pyxicephalus adspersus. The sequence goes on from NC_092862.1 coordinate 98,441,547, forward strand.
CCAGCCATCATACCAGGTCCCATATCACTAACCTTCATCTAAGGACCAATTGACTACCCATTTTCAAAAGTCCTATAGGACTAGCCTCTATCCCAGGTACCATATAACTAGTTATATGATTTGCTGGCAACCCAGGTCTAATATGACTGGCTGTATTTCCAGGTTCTATATGACTAGCTGTTACTTTAGGTCCCATATCTGTTATCCCAGGTCCTATACGACTAGTTGTTGTATGGTCTTTTTTGACTAGCTGTTATCTCAAGTCTTGTGTGAGACATCTTACTCAAAAGCCTTAAGCTCCAATAAAAGAAATCCTGCGTTACACTACTAAATGATGTATCTTCTATAAAAATAGTTTACTAACATACTTATGTGACAGTTTGTTGACAGTTCCTATTAGGACTGTAAAACCCTTGCCTAGAACTTTGGGAGTAACACCAGTTGTTTAAACTAACCTCTGTTTTATTGTCATGAGACTTAATTCACAAAGATATCACACCCAGATAAAGATCATTATTTATTTATTTAAAGCTGGAAAAAGGACATTGAAAAATAAGTTAAATTTGAAATAAGGAACATGGCTGGAAATAAAGATCGTTATACTTGTGTTAAAGCTCGGTTAAAGGACTGACCTCATGCTTGTTTTAAGGGTTTATCACAGTTGTAATTATCAACATAATGTATCAAAAGTGACATTAATTCTAGTGATTTAAAATACCGTCCCAGCTACGCCATAACAGAACTACCTCCCCACCACTGAACTATTTTGTGGCAACGCCAGCAGATTAGTACCTGACCTGTTCAGACTCTGAAAAACATAATTATTATTTAGATTACAAAAGTAAAAACAAATCAAAAACAAATACTAAAGTGTACTTTCCCATAGAAAACAATCTTGCACTGTTGTACAGACTCATATATTTCGTGGAATTGCCTACTCTGTTTTCACTGCACACACTCAGCTTCTCACAGATTGCACTAGAAGCTAGATGGAAGGAGCTCTCATCATTTCCTGGCTGAAGAAAATATAGCAAGCCTTCTTCTCCCCAGCCATACTCTCCCTGGCCCATTGGATTTTAGTTCTTTAAAACATGGAGGCTCAGTATCACATGTGGTCATTATCTAGGGAAGGTTACATAAGTGATGTGATAAAATATTAATGGGTCTAAAAAAGGTATGCAATGAAAACAGAAAGCTAATGTATAAATAATATCCTTAGCATGTTGATGAGAAAGAAAGGAGGAATCAAGGGAGACAAAATATCACCAGGCTAATCTTTAGCGTAAACAACCTAATCTACTTTGAGCTATCATATAATAAAATATAATAAATATTTCCAAAGTTTTTCTTTTTATCCCATACAGGCTATGAAAAAATAGTTATATACTACAGTTCTTTTTTCATTTTTTTAATGTAATAAACATATAGGATCCTTTGCTAGCATATAGTATGTAAAACACTTAGGACTGACTGCTGGCTATTGAGAGTTGTTGTCTAGCAGGGCGCACCTATTATAGGAACCCCCAAGAACTCTGCCATTGACTGACCCATAATTGAGGGCTCCTGGAGAAAATCATGCACAGATAGAGGGTATTCCAGCACCTGACTGTGAGGAGCACAAAGACAGGAAATAAAAAATAGATGTAGCAGTAGAACTGGACATCCTACATACAAGGAATATTTTTCTTTAATGGTAGAAAACCCCAAATCTAACCCTTCAAACAGATAGATAGAGGCAGCATCAAAGACAAACATGATTTTCAAAAACCTCTACTATACATAAAATTTTTTATCTATCTATCTATCTATCTATCTATCTATCTATCTATCTATCTATATATAATATATATATATATATTTTTTTTTTTGGCTTACCATCATGATTATATGAAAAATTTATGTTTGCGGACAAGGCTTCGATCACCACTTTGCCCTATTTGAGAGTGTTCTTATTGATAAATAAAAAAAAGAGCACAGTATTGCCTTTAGCCAAAATTGACCACACAATTCTGGATTCCCAGAATAAACAAAATGCCCTCTAGCAACTTACTTGTCAAAGAGCCAACAATTTATTTGATGGAATACTTATTTTGACAAGCATTTTACTTATTTTTCCTTAAGCCCAGCAGGCACTGTTGACTATAGCAGCTGAATAATTGCCTGATAGGTTACAATTTCATTATTCAACACAATAAAAAGAAACCTTTGGCAGTGGTAAACTAAAATTGATACAGCATAGCACTGACTAAGTATCAGAAAATAAAAGTCATTATTTGCCTCCTCCATACCTATATATTGCAGTGCTCAAGCAACGCATTGTGAGATGTAGGCATGTAGGAGTTTTACACGAATGAGTTTTACATGAATGGCAACACGAAGGAGTTTTACATGAATGGCAACAAATAGGGTGAGATCGAACTTGACATCTAAAAGTTTTCCATATATGAGGTCCCATATATGATCAATAGTTTTCCTTACTGTGTATTTTATTTTGCCTGCCATTTTTTTTAAATTTCTGTCTTGTTTTACTTTTTAACAATACAGTACATATGTGCAATAACATTTTAATATAACATTTTGGGATGTACCTATTGAAATTTCCCCAAAGCATTAACGTGCAAATCTGACATAATATCTTCTTTTGGACAATTATTAAGGCTGCTTTCTAGAGAGAATAAAAAGAGGAATTGTGTGAATGATGGTATCTTTGCATCCTTGAGATGTGGTTTTCAATTCCTTCTGCAGGTCATATACTTTCCTATATGCACAACATCATCTAATAACTAAAAAAGAGATTTTAATCCCCAAGGAAGCTAGGTATGCCAGGTTTTATAATTTTTTATGACTCTTGGCTGTTAGTAATAATAGGAAGCAGAGGAGGGGAAGAAAATGTTGCTCATTTGAACTTTTCTGCATCTCAGGAACTGTTAGCCATATGGACCCATAAAATATTCTTTTAACAGAGACAGGGATGATGTTTCTCCAATACTGGTTTTACTTATTTTTCCTAATATTCTACATTAAATTTAACATTTTTATTCTAAGTGATCTCCTAAGACACTCAATCATTGTAAGAAGTGATAATTTTACTTTTCACAGAATCTTTCGTATGTGATCTTCTAAATTGTCAGGCAGAATAACTTACAAAAGGGTACTTGCCAAACCAGAATGAAGGAACAGACCTTGTTATATCCAAGAAACAGTAATAGGCGCATTGATGTCAAATTAAACGTGTGTGTCCGCATTTTCTGCGGTTAGTACATGGACTTTCCTATATGTTATTACTTCTGTAATATATCAAGTTTAAGGAAACACCAGGCAGCAATGGAAGTCTGTAAGTCCATCAACAATTGGCAGTTTCAGCTAGTTTCCAATATTTTTTTTAATGTATAAAAGTTCATTTTTACAGCCAGAGATTTGTAAATTTATCATAATATGTAACTTTTTATCCTCATATTAATTTGCTGAAAAAATAAGCTGGATTGTTACTGCTCCAGGTCCAAGCATCATTTGTTTTATGTTCCTATTCCAAGACAGAAAGTTCGAATGATAAATACAATAAAGCAAAATGTAAACCTGACATGCAGGTCTTCAAATAAATTAATGACAACACAGTCTGACAGGGCTTAGAATTTAATTCTTTATGTATTAGCTAACAAAGAAATTTAATTAATGACAACATAAAATTTTGAAACAGTATTTGGCACTTGGGACTTCTAGAATTTGCTTTGTAAAAGAGGGTAATAAAAATATAGTAAAACCGTGTGCACTAAAAAAAAGAAACAATATATTTAAACAACAGGCAGTACAGCTTGTAAATAACCAGTTAAAATATACTGAAATGCCATATGGCTTGATATAGGAAACCTTTAAAAACCTAGAAATGATACGCCTGTTTTGGGTTCCTTTAATTACCCATGGTGTAGAGACCACCTCCAGATAGAATAACTGTTACTTCCTTCCTGCAAAAACTAAAAGCCCATGCACCTTACTATTCTAAAACCAGCCACTGTGGCTTGATAAGATGAAAGTTACTTATCCATGCCACCTACCAGAATGGATGTCCATCTGAGCAACAAGCTCTTGAACTGGAAATGTAATGTCCTCACTATCAATAAACTAAAGAATATGCTGAGGGTATGCCAAAATCGATTAATGGGAGATGTGCCGCTATAGACAGTCTAAAGGGTTATTATCTAGCTGTTGCTATAATTTATAATAAAACTGGACTATTTCCTATTCATTTCATTAGTTGTATTTTAAATAATAAGGAAAAAAAAGCAAAAAAAAAAAAAAAAAGCTTGCAATTAGGTCGATTGGAATTTAGAACATTAGATAGCATAATAAACAATGCACACTCAATACACCCACACACAGACAATATTATTACCAATAGATACAAATATGAAACATATATAAATAATTTATATATAAATGAATACAAGAAAGCATCATAAACTGTGCAGTGCTTTCCTTTCACATGATTGGGTATCTAAAGTGAACACAGCCTACATTAGCCGAAACATTCTCAGCAAATCAACCCCCAAAAAAGTTTTACACTAAACTATACATAAACCTCACATGCAAGTAAATAGAATTATACATAACATGCATGCACAGCAACAAGGTAAACATCCTAATAAATTTATTATATGTTGTAACCTTAGTTAAAATACACTTTTTGGTAAATTAGGCTCATCAATCAGTTAAACTCAAGCACTGTGAATGGTATGTAAACAGAGTTTACTGAACAAACCAGTACCTGCAATAACACTAACTGACTGGAGGGCACAAGGTGCAACACTCTGAATTATTCAGGAAGCCAGTTCTTCCCTCTACTAATCATTCAGACTTGACAGAGAGCGATCTTTGATCCCTTGAGTGTTAAATAGAATGAAATAGCAACTGGATGAGGGGCATGACAAAAGGCAATGTATTATTAATTTAAAAGGTCTCTCTCTGCTGCTTGCTGTTTGCATGTCTATTAAGTTGTAACACTAGATCATTGTAAAAGGTACAGAGCAATTGTTGACAATTGGTTTTATATCCTGTATGTGTAAACACACACATATATATATACATACATTATTATTATAACGCTGGCGTAATATTATTACGTTTTAGAGAGAGGATTACATAGCTTACTTTATGTGACCAGGCAGCATCACCCAATGCTGTCACATGAGGAGTCCAAGCCAACTTTTGGAAGGGAGGGGCAAACTGTGCAATCACCTAGGGCTCTTTCTCCAGGTCCCAAGTGGTGACAGGAGCTGGAATGCTGTGCTTTTGGGCCATACATATACATGAATGATTTCCTTAAGCTATAACGTTAATGATTTGTAATTTACTTAAGGTTCTTCTTTACTACCCAACTTTTGACTAGAGCAGCAGGTGAGGGAAAGGAAAAAACATTTTTATTAGGAATTTTTTTCTAGGTCCACCAAAACTAGTATTTCAGTTTTTGTCTTTTGAGTTTTTGGTTTTGATATTTTTATATATATATCAGCCCTGTAATGGCTTATATAATAGGGGATGAATGCTCTGAATTTTATTTTTTAGTGGAGAATAGCACAGGTGCAATTAGCCCAAATCTGACTGAACTCCAAGGCTCACTGGAACTGAACCAAGGTATGGAGAACTTGAAAATGGAAAGGAATCAGTGACTGCTTAACCTGATTCTCCCTATAATTGAAATATTATTTCTGGTTTCACTGATCCTTTTAACTTGTATATGAAAACATGCAGCATATAACCAAATTCATGGTTCACATACTGTGTCTGACAAAACCTAGACCAATATAAATATTTATGAGTAATAATTAGCACCATTTACCAATTCTGTGGAGCCAAGCAGGCTCACAATGCAGTACTGTTTGTTATAATTTCCCTTAAAATTGCATGCACTAATTTCCTAGTCTGATTCACAGACTTTTAAATGACTCTGAACGTTCAGATTGCAGTGTCTTAGTATTGACCTAGCCAAGACATCTGATACACAGCACGATGGAAGAAGAATGGTAAGATGTAAAAGTGATAAACATTTCAGTTCTGCTGGGAGAGATCTACATTTTTATTCTTAGTCTTGTTTAAAGTAAGAAAATGTTAAAAAAAAAACTGGTGAAGCTTGACTAAGATTCAGAACCAGTGTTCCTAGATATGTAAATACTTATTTTATGTTTGAGATCACGCTACATCATTTTTTCCTTTTTTGGAAATACTGTATGTTTTTAGCTATCATCAAGTACAATAATAAATGTGAGACAATAATATTCACTGTTGATTCTTGGCTCTAGAACTCTGTGCTGTGAAGCAATACTTGAAAAGTACAAAGTTTATATTGTGCTACCCAAATATTGGTTAGCTCCCAGCTAATTACAACTACAGTTGATTCACTGAATAATGACTTAATCTTATCCTTCATTCCATAGTAAAACACAAAATACATTGACATAAAATTTAATTTACTGAACTGGAAGAGGGGAAAGAAAGTAAAAGATTCAACCAATACTTTTTTCCAATGTGAGAATAAAAATATCCTGTGCTTTTCCATGCATGACAAGGCACATACATTGTCATGTACCCATTTTCATTCATACCCATTATCGTGCTGATGTTTGGTGTAGGCTCTGATTAGAGTATTTGCACTAAATTCATTGTGAAGGGTGCAAAATCATCAAAGTCTTTGGGCTGTATTTACCAAGAAGGACATTCACCATTCTCTGGTGGAGAATTAATCACTTCCATTGAAAACACATGGATCTGGAAGTTACTCTACCAGAGAAAGTTTTTTGAATGTCAAATTCACTGATTTATAAATAGACCCCAAGCATCTCCTTCTTTGAGAATCAAAGAGTTACAGCTTCTGTCTGCAGTGTCTCCATTGAGAATTTTTTTTCTTGACATGTTTTAAAAGCCGCCTGGGTTTCCAGTAATTAGATATTTTTCCTATTTTCTGACATGAAGTCAGAAGAAATCTCCCTCACAAGCACACATACAAAACTAAAATTTTGACACAGATTTGTATTCTCTCTGTAAGGCATGTGTCCCTGTTTTTGGGATAAATCATCACTTTCTCTTTTGTCCAACATCCATCAAATAGTCATCTCCTATAAAGGAAGAAACATGCAGCAAGAGAAAAGTAGATATATATATTCTAAGACATGAGGTGTTTAACTCCAGTCCTCAGTGGCAATATACAATCTAGGATTTTCAATTTCTGACTTTTGATCATCGTACTAAATTTTCTGTTCCCAGAGATAGTAAAATTGTGTGCAAATTTGGACCTTGTTGAATGGAGTTGGAGATACGTGTTCTTCAACTTTCACACTAAAATAAGTTTTGGCTCCTGTAGACTTTAAAGCCCAATTCCAGTTTTTGTGAACCCTGATGGATACCAGTGCATACCCAAGGTTGAATTATTGCTATAACCCATGCCAGTTTTTATGTTTCTAGACATCATCTACCTTTACATTGCTAAAACATCTCCAAATATCACCTCTAACAATCTTAAATCATTACTGTTTTTTCTTTGTGTCCTGAAGCCCATTTATTCACAGAAAAGATAACATTTATACATAAATCAAATGCATCTATGTGTTGCCTTGCATTTTAACCCATTTGCAGTACATTATAAATGTGCCTTGTGGTGTGCGGTGCACATTTATTTACAGGTTTCAATTGTCAAGAAAATACAATGCAAATAAAATTTTTCCAGAATTGCAGTTGCATCTTTACTCCTCCTAAATGCTTGAAAAACATTCCCATTTAAGTCTATTGAAGCAAATCGTCTATAACATGCAACTCGCAGCCTTAGGGAACACGTTTTAAATGCCTGCTAAGCTGGTTGTGTTTTTGAAGCAATTGAAAGGCATCTCTGAAGCATTTAGAAGGAAGTACAAAGAAACCAAATGTTTCCCCTTCCTATACTCTACCAGTTTTCTATGCAAAACCCCTACAATGCTAGAAAACCATCTCATAAGCCGTTTTCAAGCATTTCATAAACTGTTTGGGTGCTTGGAACTTGAAATTTGGCTTTCTGTAAGTGGTAACTACATCACAAATTGACCATCCATAGAAAGGAAAAAATCCTGACTAATAATGTTTTTTACTGTTTTAGCACACCAATTCTATAGTGTGCAATGTCACACTGTAGGTGCTAAACATTTCTACACACCTGATCATTGGCCACACAAATTATTAAGTGCAAGTATATATCTTACAACTTAACAAAACTGAGGTTTTAGATTTCTTTGAAGTTCCTATCCTTGTTTTTCTGAGCAGAAATGCGTGTATTGCACAGCTGCTGGGACTACACAGGAAGTTTACACATGAAAATGTGTATACATACAGTCTCACTACTTGACCTGGCATCAGTAAAGAAACAGAATCACAGCTGGGAATGACCTTTTTTTTCCAACTATGAACTGCCAAAAAATCCAATTCAAAAATATATTGTAATCAGATTTTAAATTGATGATTTTGTTTTGAATTTGTGTTGGGATAAAAAGAGGCATGGGTCAGGAAAATACAGATATTACCTAGACAGGTGAATATATGCAGACCTAGAAAAGCACTGGATTCTGAAAGTAAAATGTCCCCAATGTAATTACTATGCAATGCAAAAGTTAAAGACAAACTTCTTTCATCTCCCCAGGGTGAGACAAATCCTTTTTTGATTTGTGTCCCCCACATGACCTCTCTGAAACTTTGTGGCTCCCTGAGGAAGGTCATTAGCAGCAGAGGCGGTACTGTCAATCCGGATGGGTGGTACTAGGTGTGGCCAGGTGCTGAATGACATGCTGCATAGGCTTATAAAACAGCGGTATCAATGCTGATAGGCAAAATCTTCCTAACCCATTGTAATGAAATCAAATGCAGCCTATGTGAGGGTGACAATGCTGCTCTGACTTCTGAAGCAATGCTTCAGTTCCATCACTCCATCAAAGGATGGGAGGCCATAGTACTATTTTTCTACTATTGTCCTTTAAACCATGCAGAAAAGTAAACTCTCACCAAACGTATTGCTTCACCAGTAAAAAGTAAATGTAAATTACTTTAACACAAACTATTGATACAAGAGGTTCAATATGATAGCTAGCATAGTATATATAGTAAGTATTTTTAAGCATTTTTAATATGTAACAGATTTGTAATTACACCATTGGCATATGCATCCTTTACATGCCTCTAGATAACATTTAAGGAATGTATTACCTTCTTTAAAAAAATAATTTATCCTAAATTGAAGTAAGAGACTGAAGGGTTTTTCTACCCAGGGAGGTGAGGTAACATTAAGGTTGCCAAAGCCTAGAGTGTGTACTCGATACAGATAAAGAAAAGAAATAAAGAGTGGCTTTTTGAAGGCAACATTCAAGACTTTTATTAAATAGTGAAAAAGTGGACTCCTGATAATATATAATATATATTTAAAAACATTAAAATGTACAACAAAATACAATACTATACTGAGTCCTTGTGTGTTTTTTGTCTCTTAATCCCAACGCGTTTCTCCCATTGGCTTCTTCAGGGGATGTTTTTTGGAGACTAATATTGTATTTTGGAAGTGGATAAGGTGCAGAAACAACTTTGTTAGCTGATGATTTAGGTATTCTGGCACTGGTAGGATGTTGGAATAGTTCCTCATAAGGGATTATGATCAGGTGGTTTTCCAAAGGAAGTGGAGTTTTTTGAACATACTGTCATAGTGTTTATAGATGGTGGGTGTGTAAGCAGTCCAATCTATAGGGACTGGTTAGCTTTGCAGGGAGTTTTTTTTAATAGTAAAAGGTGGTTTAATAGATAGATTGAGGGTCTAATTTGTGTCCAAAAGATTTATTTCACCCGGGGGGAAGAGGACTTGGATATAGGGTTTCCTAACAGATGGTTGCCAGAGAGGCATTTTATTTCTTCTCTTTATCTGTATCTTAAATTGAACTTAAAATCCTAATTACAGCTACTGTTATACAAATATCCACATGCTATTTTTATGTTAAGTGCAGTGTTGAGAGACTGAAATGTTAATAACTGGTAAATGTGATTCATTTCCTTATACACACAGCATTCTCATACATCCCTGCCTTTGAGCTTCCTGTTACATCACCACCACCTAATCACACCTGGTCTAGCCCATTTCGTGGAGGAAGGCTTATGTTACGTTGCACATTTATGGTAGGTGTGCTAGATTTGCACAGTTAAATCCCACATGCAAACATTATAAAACCATTATGAGATCTGCCAGACGTGCCTATCACAATGACGCTACCTTTGTGCATCACCAGCTTGGGATGCACATTCTCTGTTGTCTTCATTCAGCTGTGGTACCTGTCAGTATCTTGTTAAACATTAACCTTTATTAACATTCTCAGAACAGCAAATATTTGCCAGAAAAATAACTGTGGAGATAGTAAATGTTGGCACATGGTCTAAATGAAGAGTTTGTTTTTTATAAAAACATTTTTAATTGACGAATCACTCAATTTTTTTATTATTCAAACTAACTGCCCCCTCCATTTTTTTGGTTTTGGTCTCCTGCCCCTATTTTTCTGCTTTGTATTTTTTCTCTTTCTCCACTTTCTATAAATTTTTATAGAACACCATGGATGAGAAAGGAAATCTTAATCTACTGGTATAAATCACAAAAATTATTGTTTTGGTTTTGTTACATATGTGTCACAGGTGTATGCGATTCTTCATTTTTTTCCTTCACGTTTGCTCTCAGGTGAATAGATTTTTTTTTATTTTCTGTATTTTGTACTCTTGGTGTTCTGTTTAAATAAAGAATTTAGAAAAAAAATCTGCTCCACTGTTCACTGTTTTCAAGTTATACTCACCACAACATTGGCAACAAGTTCCAAAATTGTGCTGAGTAAGATGTGGTCTTCACTGCCTGTAAAATGATGAATGCCGTAAAAAATAGCTTTTGGCATCATGCCTGCCGAAAACCAGAACCACAGTGTTTCTAAAGGAAGGCATAAAACACTAGAGCTTAGCTCTAGGTAGATATAATAAAAGCACAATTTATTGCAGCTCTCTAATTATTAACGCACCATTAAATGTATTTTGCAAATGCAAGCAGTGTAAATACCCAAATTTGATTTGGTATCAGCCTTTTGCCATCCTTGTACAGCAGCGCTAGGGTGTGAGAATATTAAGCAGTACAAGAAGCCAATTAGATCATGTGCTGACAATCACCTTGCTGATAGGAAGAAAAAGAAGAGTGACAGAGAAATAAGCTTATCACTGTACTGCTTTCCATGTGACTAGGGCTTAGAGGAAGTAGGTGGAATTATGCTAGCCATCAGCTTGAGAACATCCAGAACAGAATAAAATGCATTTCTGGAACTAAAATAGTTATTGCATAAGTTGTTTTTTTTAACCTTTAATCTTTTGTCATGAGACTGGTATTCTGCATTATAAACCCCTAAAACTACTTGCAGTTTATTTTGTGCAAATAAAACTTCACCTTATTCAACACCTTATTCAATGTATGTATGTCTGATAAGAGAAAAACCTGTGATGACCTTGATTCTTACTAAACTGATAGGTTGCATGTTGTCCTAGCTTATTAACCAAATACCTTTAACCTGTTCAGGTAACAATTACCTTGGAATAAAACCTGTCACTTTTGAATTGTTTTTTTTTTAATCTTCAATGTTCAAATAAGTTAATTTATGTTTCTGATATATGATGAATACCAAAAATGTTAACTTTTGGAAATTTTTCTAATGAAAAAGTGGGCCTTATTCTTCATTACTGTGAAGCTGTCCATTTGTCCAACCCCAGCTTTCTCCAGCTGTAAGTGCTCCACTAGGGGAGAAAGGATTGGGTAAACTGTACCTAAGGCCTAGAAAAGATTAATGCACATGGATGACTGCACAATGACACACCACATGCCCTTGGTGTGGGTAGATGCTGATGGACATGTTTAAAGATTTCAACAAAATAACTGATGTGTATGACATTTCAAAATGAAAAAGCAGCTGCCTCCAAAACCATTATATCTATTTTACATGTGTATATGTAGTTTCATCAGTCTTTTTTGGAAAAATATTTTAGGACCTTGCATGTACTTGCTTTATTAACATTGTGTAGTAGTCTTCTTCTACATTTGAATGGTTGTGTCAAGCAAAGAGAACAAGTGCTTACAGAAAACCACACTGAATCAAATATCTGTTATGTGTATGCTTGGGTGAACTTGCCCGTAAAGAATACTTTGACTATAAAGCTTTATTTGAGTTAGCTTTTTCGGGAATTTTGAAATTCCACAAATCTTTGGAATATCTAGCTGTGTAAAACTACCACCGATAAGCTCACAAACTTGTTTTCCCAGCTTCGTACACCATAGTTTTACTGAAATCATCTTCAAACCACCCACTTTTTTTTAGGCCTGACATTAAAATTACTATGTAGAATGAGCTGTAATAAAGCCTTGACTGTCGCTCTACCTATACGTTCTTCCAGTTTTTTTTTTTGAGGAAGCTGTAAAAAAATTCAGTTCTCACAGCTTTGAAAGTAATAAAGCAGAAGAACAAGAAACAATGTGTAGGTGTGGGTTCAATGTGAACGTTTAGTTATCATTGTCTGCAGGCTTCCTTATTTTTACTGTGAAGAACTGCAGATTTTTCCTAAGAAGACTTGCTCTGTATTTCTGACATATCTGTTATATTCCCAGGTAAACTGTTATTATAGTTTATTACAGTGCTTTATTTCCAAACCCTGCAATTCTACTAGTCAAGCAACAGCATGCATGCCATGTTGGCTTTTCAAAGTCATTAGAAAGATTTCCTGCTATTTACTATGTAAATTAGTAATGGCAAACAACTCTTTAACGCTAAATAAAATAAACAAGCATCTGCAATATTTAAACATAATTTATTCCCCTCCTAACTAGGTGCATTTTGTCCTTATTTTTGGGCCTTTGTGCACTGAAGCTGGAGCAACCCAAATGAGCAGGAAACTGGATTGAATATTTTCTTTCCTTCTGTTAATGCCAAAGAAAAGTGCTAATAAAGTAATTTAGAGAGATTGATGAACACATAAAAGGCTGGGAAGGTGAACATTGCATTACACTACAATATACTAATGCTGCAATAATACAAAAAAAAAAAAAATCAACAGAAGGCAAAAAGACCCCTATAAACCTAACTTCAGAATTCTATAGTAATGAGAACTACATGGAGGGTGTAAAAGGAGTAAATTTAGTGTAAAAATAGGTAAAGAAAGTTGTTCTTCCACAGGGAAGGATAGTTGAACTTAGCTGAACATGTAGTTCAACACTTTATCCTGACCTTAACACTTAACTCTTATTTTCACCGAAAACTAACCCTACACATTTAATGTTATCCCTAAAACTTTGTCTAGCATTTAATTCCCTAAAATTTCTACCCCTGACTTGGTCTATAACACTATATTGGTCCCTTTATTCTGTCCTTGCCTCCCCCAAGCAATCAGTGCTTAAACTATACTTTTATGTATATATAAAACCAAACCATTTTTGCATAAAATAATGAAAATGGAAACTTTAAGGCTAACACTCTCTATAAGCAGCGCTAAGATCCCAGGTTCAAATCTTGGCCAGAACACTATCTCCATAAAGTTAATAAACAGTATTCTCCCTGTGTTTGTGTTGGTTTCCTCATAAAACAAACTGGTAGGTTAAAAAGCGTCCTGCAAAAAATTGTCCTTAGATTATTAGAGTATTTGACTGTGGTAGGGACATTTGAATGTGAGCTCCTCTAAGGAGCAGATAGTGACATAATTATGTAAAGATCAGCATGTTATGTTCTTGCTATATAAACTCATCATTATAATAAACAGAAAATTAGTGATTAGATGATTACTGATCAGGTAACTAGAATAAATACTTGTATGTTCAGTGGAAATCTTGCCAGAGTACCCATGAACAGAAACTGATCCCCTTGTGAGGACCATCCTATTTGGATGGACAAGAAAACAAATGTAAAAAGACACAACTCACGAAATATGTCAGAGCTTTTTAGCATGCTAGCAGAAATATCAGTTTTAGGTGGACTGACCATTTAAATACTTTAGCATATGCCTGTACAAATGTTTTCCGTCTGCTTCCTGGCCTTGGCTAATCATAAGAAGTTAGCAGTAATGGGATCAGTAGTTGAAATGTAGCCAAAAATTTGAAACTTTCTCTGACTGTTTACACTTGTCTTACAGTGCACCCATCCACTGCAATTCTGGTTACTTGAATTAAATTACATACATTACTGATTTTACAAAAGAAAGTGTGTAAAGAGATTAAAAAGAAGAATTCTGTTAAATGCTAGAAGTATTTGATTTTCTTTTCTTTGTTTATTATTTATGGCAGGCTTAAATGAAATGCATAGTAGACTGAGCACCTGAAAAAACACAAATCCCCTCTCAGCTCTCTATAGGAGAAATGTGACTTGCAGACTCAGACACAAAGATAATAAAATATATTATGCCAAATACAGAGGTTTCAGACAGAAACAAGACCTAGAGTCTGCATGCTGAACTTGGGCCCCACTGAGAAGTATTTCTGAACTAGGTCTCTTAGGAATGTTCATTCGGCTGTTGTACTCTTTTTATCTATAAAATAGAAACCTGCAAATAACAATACAATAACATATAGTATATATTAATATGATGAATGAGGTTAGTATACAAAATATGGATCTCTATAGGATGCTGTTAAAATTTGACTATTTCTATAATATGCAATTTAGGGACAACATGAACTTCAATAAAAGTGTGCTGTACTGCAAACCTCCTGAGTTCAGGTAGCCTGAGGGCTGCTCAGGACCATGGCATGCATGTGTAGACTTAGATCGAGCCTGCCAAGTCCACTTAGGTGGTCAGGGATCAGAGCTTCAATCAAACACATGCATTTCAATGACAAATGTAGGATTTAATGAGAAAAGGCTGCATTTAACCTGCTTAGCTTGCAGGTTTTTGGCAGAAGATGGAGAGGAGCAAAGTCTCTTTTGCCAAAAACTTTTCCATGGCTTCTGGTGGCTTTTTGTTTCTGTTCAAATTGTAATGCACATGCTCTACTCAATGTAAAGTATTAGAGGCTTCATGGGATAAAATAATGACAGGTTCCTAGATCTCTCATCACTGGAGGGCTCATACCAAAATGTAAATGTGTGCCATATTCAAACAAAAGCTTACCCACACCAATTAAAACTTAGTTTTGCTTTATTAGAACCTGCATCTACATGCAAGCACAATGTGTACTGCCAAATAAAAATCATAGGGACTTTGCTCTCCTGCATGCCACTGCTGCATCCCACAATGCCTCTATCTATACTGCTGACTCTCCCGGGCCCACAATGATTTTCAGTTCTATTTGCTCTTTAACTAGTGTAATGAAAATGTGCAACTTTACAACAGTCCTAACTGTCATAAACACAATCCCATTGTCTCAGAACTCTAGTGAAGTTTAAACTCAGCAAGTTAGAAGGAAGACAGTAAACGTTCAAATACTAAATGGGAAGCGATCTAAAATAGGATTATTTTTGAATTTGGATGTTAAAAGAATGTTTTATGTGTCCCAAAACCAATAAATGTGACATACAAGCACACAATTACCTCTCCTTCGGATGATTTCCTAAAATAGGTAAATGAGTGAGTTGGTTTTGTACTAGGTGGAATACATTTTCAAATTTTACAAAAATCCAACTTTGTTCTAGGTACAAGTGTAAATATTTGGGTGTAAAAATAAAGCACTCGGCCGGTTTAATGCTAATATCAAATAACCCTTGAGACCCTTAAAATCACATTGAAAACAGTAGCAATTTAATTTGATAAACACTTGGCAGTCACCTTTTAGCAGTATGAGTAGAGTAGAGTTTTATGGATTTCTTTATGGAGATTTATGGATTTCTTATTTTTTTTTCAAGATTTTTCTTGGTGATTCTTCCAGTAACAGACTATTAGTTCTAGCATGACAACGCTCATTCACCATACAGTATCGAACAACAAAAACGAGATAAGACTACGGAACCCTACCCCTCTCCTATTCTTTATAACAGGGGTTCTTTAGAAGATAACTGGAAACAACATAGTTGCTAAGAGTTAGGAAGTTATCAGCAAATAGGATTTCTGGCAAAATTAAAAGTGATATTTTGAACGTATCAAGCAGACCAAAAAAAAAAAACATTCAATTGTGAATTTGACAGACCAAAAGAGGCATTACTAAATTAGTCACCTTTTAGCAGTCCAGAAAATTCCAAAAGTTATTAATAAGAGAAATAGACTACATGCCTCTGCATTTTCCATCTTGTTACAAACTAATTCTCCATGTCTGGCATATTTTGGCAAATTTGCATACTGAATATACAGTATATGAGCCACTTTAAACACTGGAAATGGTGCACTGAAATGCTATTCCTTTAAGTGTAACCCAATTGCATGCTAAAACTGTAATGAGAATGAGCAATAAGAAAATAACATTTATATTGCTTAGTTTTCTGGCTCCACAATAATAAGATGCGACCCAAGGGCTTTCTACGCTGTGTGCAGAGAGGGAGTATTTCCTGTGTAATTCCTGTTCCCTCTTCCCGTACTTCTACCTTCAGGATAAAGTTTTTGCCTTATATCTCAGAGTAAGAAATACATCTGTTTTAGTGCAGCCTAGGAGCAAATCTCATATTACTGTAGTAAAATTGCCACTCTTTATATGTATTGTTTTCTCATTTAACCACGCTGATTTCTTTTGGCTTTTAAACCAGACATGTATACACATACAATATCCTGATAACTTTGTGGTTACTAAGCAGGTGAGCAAAAAACACTGAGTTATTGAACTGGAATGTCCAGTTTATATCCAAAATGCTCAATATAAATTGTGAAATGAAAAGGCTGGCTGAGTTAGATATCATTTCCATTATTAAAAGGCCTCTTGTGATGTTTGTGATTCCTTTAATGTACTTATACTGGGTTAACCATTATCTTTAGCCCTTGATGACCAAAAGTAGAACTCTTGTCTTGGCTGGGCATAAAAAAATGCATAATAAATCAGCAATGGTAAGAATGGGCAACTGGTATATACAAATTTTACATTAGGTAGTTTTTTTTTATAAAAGTATGGTATGTTAACCACATCTTTCTGTATCTGTATAAAAAAGTGCCATTGAGCTACAACTTTCTTTTTTGTAAATTGTATTTGTATTAGTCCTCACCTAAATTTGAACCCTATGTAGCCTTACCCCCCAGTTTGCACAGCTGTAGCTGTACTGAAATTGCTTAATCTGATTTCACTATAAGGGTATCATTATGTGCACTGGAAGCTGCAACAACTCAGATAGAGCCTGCTTCAATTGAAACCTACAAGAGGAGGCTGCGCAACAATTAAAGTGGACCTTTGATGATCCCTATTTAATGTACAGCGCTGCGTAATATGTTGGCGCTATATAAATCCTGTTTAATATTAATAATAATAATAATAATAATAATAGAATACTTGGGGGTTGCCACTGATAACCATTTAAAGTAATTCTAACACCTAACTGGAAGACAAGCAGTTTGTTAAAGCATTGTATATCAAATGATCATTAGTTTTTCTTTTATTCCTTTACTGGATTGTAGTGCTACTAGTCTCTTGCAGTCTTTCTCATTTACCACTCTGCATGCATTACCTCAATGCTACATATCATGCTCTGGATTGGCCTTCCTGTGCTGTGATTGAAGCCTGTGCAATGCCACTTGAAGACTCCATTAGGGTGCATGTTATATGGTGAGAACACATGATCACAATTAAAAGATAGTTGTTGTTCTATAAAAATTAATGCTTTAATAAAGCAGGCTTATCACCACATTTTTACCATTTTTAAAGGGTGGCTAACTGGTGAGTGGCTCTTTTTTTTCTACATTTTCTAGACGACACGTCACTCAATTTTGCACCTGCCAATGCAGGATTGGGTGAAGAACCTGGAAGAAGAAGAAAGAAGGTGGCTGTGTCTGCTGTTCTTTCCGCACTGGAAAGAAGAATGAAGCGGCAGGACTTACCGGCCTTTGTTTGCTGGTAATGCCTAATAGAGATTTTAGTGTTTGGTTTAGGATCTATTTTTAAATAGCCATGGGGCCATTATCCTAATCCTGCCTTTAGAACCCAGTGAGTCTCTGTCCTGAAACATGGATACAACCTATAAAGTCCAAAAAATCCTAACAATCTAAAATTGGTTTGAAAGGTCAATGTCAGGTACAAGGTAACAGCTACAGAGTTTGCACCTTGAGAAACAAGTTGTTAGTTATAGCTCCCACAGTTCCCTCCCCATAGGCATAATAAACAACAGGTCAACTCCTAACGCTTCATCCTAATGAGGATTTGAGGTCAGCAAAATTGTATTTGCTTGTTATGCAAGATAAGTACGTGGTTGCATCCTCCACAGAAGGAACCTAATATACCAGACAGAGTGAACTAGTGCTGTGCTTTCAAACTACTATGTCATATGTGCCCTGTTTTCTAAAAACATAAAGGGAGTGTTGTGTGGGATAAGTCACAAAACTCACATATATCTGGACTGTATCAAAATACAGCTATAATGGCAAAATCAGACATTCTGCAAAGCATGTACTCTTTGATACTTTGAGGATTACATTGATTTAAAGGTGCATTTTTAATCCAGGGTACATGTAAAACAGCTCTTTTCATTTATCATTATTAGATAATTCCTTAGGGAGATAAAACTGAAAAACTTGCTTCTTTTCCTTGGACAGAAGAAATTATTAAATACTATGAGACATGCTCAAGAATTTAAAAAGTATCCATATTTCTTTACTATATGTCTGAGATATGTAAAAAGTATGGAATTATGGTAACCATAATTCTATCATTTATGCATTTCGGAGAGAGGAACTGGTATTTTTCTATGCTTGCAGAGTTTTGAAAGGGAAAATGTGTTTGTACTATATTTTATTTTGCCCTGAATTTTTTTAACTCCTTCTAGTATGATTTTCTCATGGCTCTCCTAGCGTTATATTATACTAAAGAGATCTGAAGACCTGATGTTTGGAATGAACCTAAACATACACTTTGATTACTCACATTGCTTGATAATTCAATATGTTATCTTTAATTTCTTTTTTTAAGCTATTTGTTTGCAGCAAATGTGCTTAATTGCTTTTGTTTTTGTTGTTGTTTTTGTAATTTTGTACTAATTTCCAAAGACAATACAAAGTCTCCCATCCCTGGGGCTGCTGCTGGATTCCTTTACTATCTCAGTGGAATGGAATGATGCAGCTGTGTATTATTCAGGGGTAAAATAAGTGCTGAGCAGTTCCACGAAGGATAATATGATGATTGAACTACATGGAATTAATTTGTTAGTATAGCTTTTTTAAACTAACCTTTACACAAATCTAGATCAACAACACGTAAATAGTCAGTGGATTGACAGTCAGCATTTTAAAGAAATAATGGCAATGTAAAGACAAGTATTTTAAGAGGAAAGAAATGAATAAATAAATGGGAAATCTTCCATTTTTAGTTTTTAGATATGATGCTTGGCTACTATATCTCCTCTAACTGAACATATTTAAGTTCATTGTCCACATTGCTCAGGACAAGTAAATGGTCTCGGTAAACTTTATGCAATTAAAAAGAATAACCCTGGCAAAATACAGTAAATAACCTAGTGCTTGACACTTACATATAATTAGCAGTTAGATGGCACATGTGTATTGTTGGCTTAAAAATGTAAAAAAAGTATTATACAGAACTTTCAAATCTCTCTTGTTTTGGTGTGTTTAAAAAATACTTTAGAACAGTGTTTCTTAACCAGACAGCTTTCCAACAAAGCAGCCTTATAAAGGATGTTGCATCGTCAAAATCCATCAACAGCAGTTGTACCCTAAATCCTAATTATTACTACAGCCACTCATTCTCAAGCTTAACTTGCAAAATCTTTTTAGTGCTAGTGGACCCTATGTAGTAGGTCTCCATTGACTTAAGTCCTTCAACCTACAACTGAACTCTATTTTCAAAGGCACATAATGTCCAAAATCAACAGTCTAACATAGATAAATCAAAAATTACCCCAAATACCCTAAACCCACACAGATTATTTAGGTTTTCCCTTATAGATAACTAGGAAAAAAGAATGAACAAGAAAGAAGAGTTTATGAGTTTCGCTTAGTCAAAGTAAACTTTGCACCAAGGTATAAAATGTATCACTAAAATACGAGGTAATTATACTCCCGTCTGTAGCAAGGCAACATACACAATGCATCTTACTGTAGAGACTAAGAACACCTTTATAGAGTATATGGGGTGAAAAAGAAAGGTGGCTTTGAATGGGAAGCCATCCATACGAATAAGTAAACATTTATTGGACGTTTGGTCTTCCTAACATTTCAATGGTAAGATAAGGATATTTACAAACTAGTGTTACAAATTCAGGTCTGCACACTTCTATGATTTGTATAAAGAAAAAAATATATGTTGATTCTGTACAAATAACCCATTTAGATTAGATTGATTTGTTTTTCGTAGTCATTTTCATTTATGACTGGTTTTCTGGAATTCTACCATGATGCATATTACTTTGGTACTTTGAACAATAAATTTGGTGACTCATGCTTTGATACCTGATGACTTAAGTGCTTACATTTTGTACTTTGCTTCACTTTCTTTTTCCTTTTAATGTGATTTGATTTCCTTGTTTCCTTTTGTTACTGTATATGCAACAGATTATTTTTATTATTTGTGCTATTTATTTTTTACATGTACAAAACATATACATGCAAACATGTTTGCAAAAAAAAACTTTTGTAAAAAGGAATATATGACTTTAGACTTAGTTTTATATATTTTTTATAATATTATTATTTTTTTTAATATTATGATTTTTAAATTGTGATCCACTTCTTTATTTATTAGGTGTGTTTTTGTCACAAAGAGGATTATTTCATTTCATCTCAGGAGGCTGAAAGATATGATCAACTCAACTATATATAGATTTAGTTATATATATATATATATATATATATATATATATATATATATATATATAAAGTTTTTAATGTTGTGTTAGAGAATAAAATGGAAAAAATAACCTTGGGAAGTAGAGACATATGGGCATGTGTAACATCTGTCCATTGGTTGGCATTAATAGACATTCCTTTGCAGTATGTATGGGTCTATACAATAGTATAGTATTCCTATGTATTTATACAATACTACCCACACAATTTCTAAACGTTTGCTGGAAACTCAGTTCCAATCCATCTTCATTTTTACAAGCTATTAGACATGTAAATGTCATTACAAAATACTTTTTTTATGTTTTTATATTTTATTTAGTAAAAAAAAGATAAAAATAATCAACAATGGTCTGAACATTGGCAGTATAATATCAAAGTATATTGACATCAACATTATTTTAACCTTTGTGAAAGCATTGCCCTTTCCACACAATGTTTTCTGTGCTCTTCTGATGCAACCCAAGGCTGAGCCAGAACTTTCAAGGATGCCCTCAGTTATCCTTTTATCAGTCAGCAAAGAACAAATATTAACTGTTCTTTTTACTCTTCATTGTGTAAATTGAAATCAAACTGGAGAAAGTTACAAGACTGGAGATTGAACTCTACAGCTGGTTGTTTGTAAAAAGATTTACAGGCAATTTGACAGAAAATTTCACAATAACTAGTTATCATCAGGCAATGCAAACTATTGTAGCACATGGCATCTAGGCCTTCTGTATGATATGGTGCATGCTTTTTTGTAGTTAAAAATAAAATAATAGCTTTTCAGCATATTTTAGTGTGGCAGTTATAATACACATGTGCATGCAAAATATAAAACTGTAAAAAAAAACATTCAGGTATTCTGAAAACCCCAATGGTTTTTCATATCTTGACATTCCCAACAGAAAAGAGGCACATTTTCTAGCAATAAATGTTGAAACAAGAAACAAGAAAAATTATTGCTGGAAAAAACTTCTCTTATAAATCAGGACCTTTAAAGTAAATATTTATAGATAAGTAACCTTTAAAAAGGGCCTGAATAAGACTACAAATAGATGAATAACTACAGATTTGAAGATTTCAGCTCTTTATTTAGAATCCAGGTTCCCAGTGGCTTGACTGGGTGGGCCAATGCACTCAAATCTTCTGCCAGGGCAGGAATTGGATGTGGCTCTCCAGCACCTGGCTAAGCATATTAAAGCGACCAGATCCATTCCAGGTTTGCTGAATCACCCTGCTTCACTGGTAAAAGTGTATTTTCTCCAGATATGGAGAGCTTTCATAAATCAGGCCCAGAGTTGGAGATTGTGATTGAGAAAGAGGTTAGGTATGGTATATTCTCATAGGTGGCTCAGGTGGAAAGTCTGCAAAGCAACTCAACCTTCAGTGGGTTTGTAGTTTTGTCCCAATGAACAGAAAGGTATATTATAGATTAGACCTTGAAAATTGTTCCTACCATGCAATTAATTTGGTATGCTACATGATAAAATTTTAGATTAAATATCACTTTAAACAATAAAATAGAATATTCAAAGGCATTTGTATCTATAATGCGATAATCAAAGACATCTATAGCCTACTAACAGAAAACAGTGGGACAGCTCAGATTTAGTACATAACTGAGTCTTTCTTTTGCATGTTTTTAAAGTTCAAGGTTTTGTGCGTAGCATGTGCACATTCTGTTACTCTATATGGCCTTTACAACCCCCTGCAAGGACATGCCTTTATTCAGCATGATGTAAGTAAGGTCAATTACAAATAAACAGTGCCTTTAGCTTTCTACTCATCGTACAAATATTTAGAAAAAAATACTCAACTGAGATCAATAGAAAGTACACCCCAAGAATTAAACTAATAATGGCAAACTCCTAATTTATGGGAAATTGCAAATCAAATGGTATGCATATTGTTTTCTAAGCAAAATACCTATTTAAAACAAACTAGTATTATTTTATGTTTAAACTTTTCTCAGGATCAGCATTAGCTCTATCCAGTAGCAAATAGTAGTTGCCTTTTAACATAGTAAAACATCATTAAACATGTATACAAAACACATATACAAAACATTACATTACATTATACATTATAGAATGAAGGTTGTCATTGATGACCTCTTTATGAAAATGCTACGAAATTGCCCTACAGAGTTACTAACTAAAAAACAAACATACAGCTAGTGAACTCGGAGAAATAAATGTCTGTATTCCTGACCTGCATATTTCATTTGGGTCAGTGACTTGGAAAATGTTGAAGTCTGAAATCTGCAACTTGAATATCCAGGGGACTTAAGCAATAGAAATGCAATGAAAAACAATATAATGTATTTTGCAGGCAATGGGCCTGATGAATCAATGCTCTCCAATACTTGAGATGATAGGCTATCATGGGAGAACCTGTGTGATCCAGCAAACCTTAAATGGATCTGCTCTAAGAAATAAAATTTATGTTTGCTACACCACCAAGATTCTCTATCTTCTCCATCTCTACTGCTGATTATATATTTATTGCTTGTAATACAAAAGTGCCACAAACATTCCTGAAAAGTTTTGATGTAATATATGCATTTAATAAAATGTTTTTTTACCTAGGGGTTTAGCATATGCAGAAGCAAAGTGCTTCATCTTAAAGCTAATCCATAGGATAATTTCACACCAACCTTTCACCCTATTTCAACCAACCGTTGGAATAAAAGAAGAGAAACTAGAACCTAAACCCAAAGTCACATGATTCTTCTACCCTGACCCTTTCTAGGATTACTTTAGCAGGGTTCATCATCACGTATCTATGCCACTGCCCGTTTATTATAGATATTTCTTATGTGCTGTCCAGAAGTTGTGTCCTTTGTGTATGGGGAAGTGCATGCAGTAGAAAGATTTTAAAAAATGTCTTTCTTCAAAGGTATCATGAAAAGATTTGACAGGTATTATCTGGGATGGGCTGTATTTTACATTCCTTCACTAGGCGGTTCTGGGCCTCAGTACAAAAATCCCAGAATCTTGTTAAGAGTTGTCAGTAACCAGGCTGACTACATTGCATTGAGTTTTTACTTTTCTGCAAATATTAGAAACACATTGTCAAATTGATTGTTTGCACAAGAAGCTCTTCTAGCCTCTGTGAGAGTTAACAAATCTTGAGTTATGATTCACTTCCTCCCAGCAGGGCAATAAAAAGGTCAAAATGACATCATGACAGAGGGTAACACTAGGTCTTGCTGTTTTTGAACTAATACGCAATTAATAAATAGAATAGCAGCACATTCCCTTGGAAGAAAAAGCTGAAGAGTCATACTTTCACTGCTTCTTTTATAAGTACGGTGCTCTTTTGGCAAAAGTAGAAGAGAACTTCCAGAGACACATTGCTGTCGGGTATGCAAATCTGTACATGTTGTTTGCTGAACAGTTACACAGACAGAAGACGGTACATATATACACTTTATATAAACCTAAAGCAACCTCATAACTAAGTGCTGTTCTGAGATCATTTGTGCTGACAGAGAGATGAAACAGCACTCTTGGAAATGTTAAATTGAAATGAAGTTCTGACAACCACCATATGAGACAGATGATGATGGAAAACTCGCACCCTTGTCAAGAGGCAACTAAGAAAGTAGCTACAGGATAAATATTCAGCTAGTTGATGACCTTTAAAAAGAAGCAGAATTATACTGAAATAATACTGCTGGGAAAATGCTCAGCATAGGTTTAATGTACAGATGATGATTGCTGATTCTGCAGAATAATTTCGCCTATGAGGAATAAATCTACAGTGTTCATGGTAACCCTCTAGGTAGCTCATGGACAATATATAGCTTTTGTCCTGGGTTTGGAAATTGATGTAACTAGGACTACAATAGGTAACTTTACTATTCAGAAAGGTGGATGATCTGTAAGGAATGTGTCACAGGTGCACCAGAAATTTATGATAAAGGATTGTATGATGGTTATCACATCAGTATGGGTAAGGGCCCAATAGTTGGTGTGAGGGCCTTGTGACCACATGGTTTAAAAGTCAGATATTAACTAGAGTATGATGCATTTGTCGTAAAATGATTAAACAGCATTCAGAACACGGGGGGTATGTAATAAACCTTTGAAAACTCAGGTTGCTAGTACTGGGGTTTAAAAAAAGAGCTTGAAATATGACTTCTGACTAAATCCCATATTGGCTCAGCGAGTACTTCTCGAATGGGAAGCTATGAACTATTAGCAAGAGTTTAAGCAGCCAGTGGAGGCATAGTAGTAGTTAGGGAGTCTGGTTATTGCACACTGCATAAAGACATAAAGGAAGAGTTGGAAGTCTGATAATCTGACTTTAACACATTCTGATCTCTTACTGAAACTAACTCGTTATGACTTAGTATAATTAGTTCTGATTGGTTGCCATTAGCTAAAGCCTCCTGCTGAATGCTCAGTTCACTGGATAGCCAAAGAAATATATATATAGTTAGAAATGTGAAGGTCAATTCTTTACAGCCAGATCCCTTTAAATCTCATCTAGATTAGCTATACGAATTGTATAGCTGAAGCATTGCCAAGACATGTAACTTAAGATAATGTCATAAATTCTTTTCCAACATAGCAGCTTGTTCTATAAATATGACACACTTTTATTAGATCCAAAACGAGTATCAAACTGTGCAATAATCAGTTTGATAATGTGTTTATCTTGCTAAACAAAGCTCTATTATACAGCTGTATCATTAATAGCTGTTCCTTTAAAAAAAAATACTGTTTTGTTCTAGTCACTCCAAATTAGAAACAGTGTCCTTGTAGCCACTAGGGAGGACATGCGAGTTTAGTCCACCATGTGTTTGACTAGCGTCTATGCAAAACTTTGAGCAGGCAAATGCTGTCCAATGTGTACCCTTTACCAACTGACTATGTGAATGTGATGAAGCACCTACAGGCTATTTTAAAACATTCACAATCTATAATCTTGAAATTGATTGAATAAAGATATATAGTGTATTCATTTTTAATAAAGTTGAGAAGAATAGAATCTTTGTAAGGTTTTCCTGGGGATTTTCTTCACCTGCTATCCCAAGATACAGAATTGTATTCAAATAAGTGGAAATCTCATCTATGACATGGGAAGAAGTTCCCTATTGGTAGTTTTTTCCCTCTACACCATTTTTAATAAGAAATATAACATTTTTGATTCCCCATCAATTTTTTTAAACTGATAATCATAGCCTTCGGGACAAATAATGATGGTACAGTCTGAAATATAACTTGTGTCAATAATACACAAAGCTAGGGAAAAACTTTTGCCTAGATTTATACTTTAAAACAGTCTATATGTAAATACCCAAGTACAATTGCATTTATAGTACCTATATACTATTTTAAATGAATGCTGCCTTACATTTTTAAAATTGTATCTATGTAAAGAAATCAATCAATACATTATTTTAAATACCTTTCTTCACACCTTGCCCATTTGACAATGACATTCTGAACATAGGAATATTCATTTACAGGGTGATGTATTGTACATTAAATATAAAACTATAGAAGCTGTAGAGAGGTGTCATTGGAACGCTGATACCAATCATAAGCAAAGCTTTAGACCTGCCATGTGCACCTGCACTTATGTCATGTATGTGTATTCTTTGTCACGCAATCCTTATGTCACTCATCTGACATGAAAAGCAGCAGTAATAGACATATGTCAGAGATTTCAACCCATTTTCTACTTCCAGAACCTGAAAATGGAGCTATACTTAAAAAAATAAAAACATTAGGAGCATGCAGCTTTCTTTTGCAGAAATGACAGGCTACGTCTCTTCGGCAATCAAACAAACATATCTGTCTGTTTGCAATCTTCTGTTGAATGTATACTTAGCAATGCATGTACGGCTCAATTTACTATCCTGGCATGCATAAGTGATGGAAATTAATTAATTCCAGCACTCATGTGAGGGAGTTAGGTCAATTTGGCCTGGATGATCAAGATAGCTATAAACCCATACCTAGGAGAGGATGTTGGAGCGAGGAGAGGTGAGTTTAGTTCCACTTTATGTATCCCTGACAAATCCAATACAATGTTTCTGATGGTTGATATTCTACAAGCTTACTCACTGCTTAAACCTCAAAGCCTCACCCAAACAATGTGTACCATTTGATAAGAGTAAGTAAATAGTGTCAGTAGTACAAAATGTATAGGTTACAGGTAGAGTAAAACAAAATAAATGTTTCAGTGGTTCTCTTTAGGACAAAAGGAAATAAATAGTTGCCTGAAGTGCTTATGTTTATGAAATACAAATAAAATTGCTAATATTTGGCTAAGGAGTAACTCAGTCTTGATGTGTACTTGACATCATGCAAACCCAAGCACACCCTACTCCCTGGGCCTGATTTACTAATGTAAATGTACAAGAGCAAAGAGCAATCTCTAGAGGAACTATGGTCATATGGTGTGGGCTTGCATGAGTGTGTGGGTGATTGCGCGTCCAGGGAGTGCAAACCCTTTATTAATCTGGAAAAGCACACACAGTAATAAAATGCATGTGTTATGAACTTTGCTTGTATGTTTTTGAATATCCAGATAAAGCTCTTATTGTGAACAGAATTTGCAAGAAAGCTTAACTCTTAACAGATTTTTAAGATGAAAAAAAAAATGCATATCAGTATTCATAAATACAATATAAATGCATTCTTTAAGCACAAGCTGTGTAAGAACCTGTATATGACTTGCTATTAGACTTTTGTTGTCCATTTAACAGAATTGGGTGGGAGAGGAAGCACAAGGAGCCAATCAGTTTATACAGTATACTGACAAGAATGCTAATAAGGAAAGCCAACTAACAAAGAAAAAGTTCCATACCGTGCTGTCTCTGCCTCACTTTCCAGGCACAGGCTGGGGGAAGGTCCATGACAGCCTGGGCTCAGAGACAGTGGTCTAAATTATGCTGGCTGTCATTCACCCTGAAAGACTGTGGACAAGTGGTGCTGCTGGCAACAACTCCAGATTAAGTTTAAACAGTTGAGTTTAACGCTAGGATTCTTTTGACTGTTTTTCAATAATAACGTACAAAAAGAAAAACAAAAGGGTATCAATTTACAATATTCCAATGGGGAGTAATGGACATATTTGTTTAAAAGGGAATACTCAAAAGTTTAGTAGAATGATCCAGGGTAGATAATTTTCATTGTTAAATGTGTACGATACAAAGAGCAAATAGGGACACAAACTATATACTGGGTATAGTTTACTGTAAAGCTACGTACAATGGTTCTCATCTGATAATCGCCTCAGGGCCAATATTGGACTAGAATCTGGCATGTGTACAGCGTCCGTCGTCCATTGTCCGAACGACCGTCCTGGCAGATCCACTGACGATCGACGACGAACGATCCTATTGCTAGGGAAGGGGGAGAGTGGACAGCAGGGTGGCGCTCTGTCGTTCTCCACCTCCCTTCTGCATACAGCAGAACCGTGCTGTATGTACAGCACTTGTTCATGCATTGTGCAGTCCTTAGTCGTTGGAAAGGATCGTGAAAGATCTCTTCCACCGACAATAATTGCACATGTTTTCAGCTTTAGAATAGAGGCTGATCAATTTGTGAATGTTCAAATTCAAATGTAATGATATCAGGTAAGATCTATAGAATGCTTTAGGAAAAATCTGGATTCTTTATTAGAAGCCCAGGAAATTAATATTTAAAGTTTTAAAATAAACCCAACAGAGACTGTTGATCCAGGGAACATCTAATTGGATCAGGAAAGTTTTTTCGCTTGTTGGAGCAAATTGAATATTTCCCTGGTGGTTGAACTTTCACTTTGGTGGTTGTTTCAGCCTAACTAACTATGTAAGATAAAAGAAGACTCCCTACATGCAGTAAGCCGACTATTGGATTCAATAAAATGCAGCTTGTTCTTTGATAAATTTGTGTCTTGTTGCAGTGCTGCAAAATGCAGTAAAATGCTTTGTAGACCAGTACACATGCCTGATATTTGTTGCCTGAGATGAAAGGTCTTGAAAATCAGATATGTGTACTGTAGTCCCCCAATATAGTTATTCAATCTGCCTGGTGGATTGATGAACAACCAAGCTGGAATAAGTCCTTTTTGTTCTCATAAAAAAATCACAGTGGGGTGCCACTCCCTTTTCTACAGAACAGAATGGTGCTGTGTGTACAACTGTCATTTGTTTATCCATCAGAAAAGATAATTTCCTGAGACAAAAATCTGACATCCATATGTGGCTTGTGGCATAAATCAGTAAAAACAATAGCCTGAATTATCCCACAAAGGAATATTGTAAATGTACCCTCTCATAAAGCTGTTGATGCTATAAAAGAAGTCCAAGAGCAATGTGCTAAAAACAATGCAAATTTATAGATTTTACTATGTAGATTATTACAGAGAATTGTTGATAATTTGAGCAGTTAGATACAATGTATTCGAACCTTTAAAATCTCTTCTTTTCTATATATCAACTATATTTACAATGTAATGATCAATGTAATGAATGTCCTTAGCACAGTGTGTTGGCTGCCTGTCAGTGAGGAAAAGATTCTGTCCTTTTGTAAAATTGATGGAGGACATTACTGTACTTCTTATTCTATATTCATCATTTGAGTATATGTGTTTACCAAAAATCTTTATCATTGTAAAAAGTTTAACCAGTTCATTCATATTCCTGTCTAAAGTCAGTGTACTATCAGCAAAGTCCTTAGCCCTATCTTAGTACATTAGATAACTGTGTATGACCATATAAAAGCAGAATCCTCAAGGATTTCCTGGGAGCATATAAAAGATACATATTAAAGGGAGAAAGGATATCTAGGTATTGTGTAGGTTTATGGCAGGCTCAAATGTGAATGCTCTACTTAATGATAAGGCTTTGATAAACCTAATACCTACCAATGAAAATTGCCATTTATGCTACATGCAAAGATAGATTAAGGCAGCATGGAGCCATAGACATATCCTGTCCCATTTACACTGTCTGTACCTGCATAGCCCACCTCATCAGACAACATGGCTTGCAAATGCAACCTTCCTTGAGAAGTGAGAGGTGAATGTATAGCTTTGGTCAACTGAACTAACCCCTGGTTTACTGTCGGGGCATTAAATATTGCAGCTTGGCCCCCAGGCTATCCTTCCTATTTTTCATCTAGGTTGTCTCATGCTGTGACAAAAAAAGCTTTATTAACAGTAATAGTGGTTTTGATCAGCTTGCATTATTGAACTGATAATATAAGTAATGAACTATTTATGTAAACTCTCTCTCAGGCATTTTGTGTTTTACCAGCATTTAGGAAATTCTATTCATCAAGATTCATCAAGATCCCTTTCACATAGTATGGAATCGGCATATGTGAGTTCCCCTTTGGGTAATTGACAATGGTATTCTATTTTTATTTGTGATTGGCAAAAATTATTTTTTGGGATACATTTGATATACTTATTGTGAAGGCACCTGTCATTCTGAAATCAGACGTGTATTTGAATAAAATTAGTATGCTTACAAAAAAAAAATTAGTATGCTGTGTTTCATTACATAACAGAAAAAAAAGTGTTGCAACCAGAAATGTTACTAAGTATTATTGGATGCAGTCAATCTTTTCCATATTTAATACACCAGTGGGGCAACCTGTCGGCTACTCAAATGTGGACTACCTGTACAGTCCATCACAAGGTCTTCCAATACGCTCCAATACAAATACATCACAAAAAACTTTAAATGTACTAGGAACTGTACTATCCCACCCCAAATTTATTCAAGAAAATTTTTAGATTGAGTACAGGCAAATCTGAAAGATAAGGGAGTGGCATGTTTGGCAAGAACACCAATTTATACAATATCCAAGACAGGAAACCCACATTAGATTCCTGTTTTAACTTGTTATTTCCTCCAGAAGAATCCAAGTAAACTGCTGTGATGTACAGCTAACATGAGATTTAATCCCTACTGGAAAACATTTTGACAAAAACATTTTACAATGTATACTTTTTCTTACTTTTTAGAATCTTTATGGATGTTCATTGTGTGGTTCGGGAAATTAAAAGAAACTTTTGATTGGCTGCTAGTAAAAGATTCTTTTTTTTTTTCAATTGGAAAATCATTTCATATTATGGAACATGAAATGATAATGCGTTGAAGGACAAATAAGTCTTGGTTGTTTAACTAAGATCTATAGATGTATAGTAAAGAAAACTTGGAATACTGAAAACTGAGTTTAAATTTCTTATGGACCAAGTATATAAACATACAAAATGAAGAAATCTACTTACTTTAGTGTCTGAATTCTTTAACACTAAAGGGACCTTGTTATTTGATAGATACAAGTACAAATAATAGGAAGTAAACTGCAACTGTTGTTATCTCATGCTAAACCGTAGGCTTGAAAATGTTCACAAAACTAGAAATAAGTATGCTGATCAGTCTTACAGTAGAAAATGCTTAAAATCCCTATCCATGTTCTATTTCTGTATATGTTCATGCTTGGATGATCCTCCCTCTTTGTCCTGGTCACCACTGTCACCAGGGGAGAGTTTAATAAAAAACGCCGATTTTTGTCTCATGAATTTCTACTGACTCAATAACAACTAAGGATTTCCCCTCTCAGACAGCTGAATTATTTTGATCTGAGTCTTTGGAATGGTAAGAAAATCTTCCTAATAAGACACAGAAAAAACACAGGTTTATTCATTCTTTTCACCTAGATGCGTCAAAGTGAATCTGTGCTTCACTTTATCTGAACTAGTATTTAGTAAAGAACCAGGTGACGGAACCTTTAAAAAAAAAGGTACTGACAAAAATGCTTAAAATATTGGAAAAATTTAAGTATTGGAATGTGTTTTTAAATTCTAGGTGTAACATACACAAATTATGAAACTGGAGTACTTTTAGGCAATGGGAAAAATATTTTGACAACAAACATGGTATGAGAAGTTCCGCATGATTCTAGTCAGACAACATTTGATCAGATATCATATACTGGCAGCTGTCATACAATATATATATATATATATATATATATATATATATATATATATATTAAAAAGACCATAATCCTTCTAGACACATTCTTGCTACAAATAGCCCACTATAGCTTAGGACAATAACTTAATTAAAAAGCAACTAAACATAAATCACAAACGCAGGAGGTAAAAAGGATCTTGGGAATTTTAAATCCATGTGTAAGTTACTATAATTGATTTGTGAATTTGATTTCACATAAACTGACTATACAAATGGAGCTTGTAGATTCATCCCTGGACACTTCCTTAAAGGAATGTGAGGGAGGCCCAACCTATTAAGTGTGTTGTAAGAGAAAGGAATGAATATCTCTTCAACGGTCTGTTTTGGAAGTGTGTTAGCTATTGCATATATTTTTTTTTTTGCTCAGTTCTTTCAAAAATAATTTGGATTACTAAACATGTGATGATTATCTTCTTTTTAAAGAACAGAAGTAGAGCATTAAGTGCATTTGTAATACAAATATGTTTTCATATAGACACTATAAGTGCCAGCTTGCAATTGGCCACAAACCACAAAACAGACACCACCGCCAGTTATACTCCAGTGTGCCTTCCAGCAGCCAACTCTACACCCTCTAAAAAACACTTGCCTATGTGCAATTTGTGGTTGCTTAGCTGATAAATGTTGTTATGTAAAGACAAACCCAAAAAAGACTTTCTGGAATTTGGTAATTCTTGTAGCCATAACATTTAGCACTGTCAATCTTTTCAAATCATTTTGTTCCTTTAGGGTCTGTTACACTCTTGCATTTTACACTTAACCCACTAATCCAATCAGTTTGTAAGTATGCATCCCTATACTCCGGAAAAAAGTGTGTTTGTGTGTGTGTGTGAGGGTCATCATACATATATGTGCTGTTTTTAGTGTATGTAGTTTATAAATCACATTATATAATAGAGCATCAAAAACATTAAATGAATAAATTTAAAAAATAAATCTAGAGTAACTATAATAATACTAATAATTACTATGATCATGCTAACATAGAATAGATGAAATTACCATAGTATGATAAAGAATAACACATTAGCATACAGCTGTGTGAGAGATCTGGTTGCAGCATGCTGCTATTCTCTGCACCATCCCTGACTTGTGTCTGTCATTACAAAGCCACATGGAATATTCAGCGTATGCTCAGCGGAAGCTGTGAAAGTCTAAATAAACTCTGGACATCAGATAGGGGGACATTATGACACAGGAGGACTTCCTGAATGGCTGAAACAAAAACAGAGAATGGAACTTGTTGCTGCCTGCGGCTAGTGCTGACTTAGGTGGGAAGCTCCCTCTTGTGTTCCAGCACAAGAGTTTTATGTAGTGGAGCCAGGAAAATAAAAGTGAGCTTTCCATTGTGGGGGCATGAAACCCACACATTTCACACATCATTCCTGCATGGCTCACCAGCTGCTTCAGCATTCCCCAGCTGCACTGAGATGCATTCCAGCTCTCTTACTGCCAGTACTACTAACAGAGAAGAAAGCAGCCAAGGCACAGTACACAGGGTCACAGTACTCGCTTTTACATAATAAAACCTTCTCCATGAAGTTAAAGGACCTTATGCACTAGTAAAATCCATTTTTAAAATATAAGAACCAAAATAAATAAATAAATATAAATAAATAAAAAACTACAAAAAACACCATACATTTTGAACCCTTCCTCAATCTATTAAAAATATGAGTTTGTTGGTATCTGTGTTGCAGAGATTTAGCATTACTTTCTATGCCTAAGACTCAAACCTACCCCCGCTTTCTTTAAATCAAAAACATTATTTGCTAGAATTAGGATTCAACCTCCATGTCTTTTTAAAAGCCAGGACAAACCAATTGGCATAAAATTATCCTTCCCAATGCTTTAAAACTAAATGTCTTGCCTAATAGCAGGTATCCTAAAGTGTATGCTAACAGTATAAAATTTTAAACTCGTTCTAAACACTCACAACTAAAGCAGAATTTAGGAAAGAAAGTGGTGAGGTGTCCCAGTAGACCGCTGATCTCACAACGAATCCCAAACCTGCCTTTCCAATTATTTTTTACATTGGAATTCTTGAAAATATTTTCAGGTCTTCAGGGAACCCCTGTTATAATTACTATATCTACAGCTCACAGTACATTAGCATGGTGATCACTCTTACAGATAACCAAAAATATCATTGGGGTCACTTAAACTGACCTGAGAAGCACAAATTGCTCATTACTTAAGGAACTCCTGGCAACCTCTGGAGGTTCCTTAGGGATCCATGGGACCCTGGTTCAGGAACACTGATCTAGCCCATAGTGATCACCTGGCTTTATTTAATTAAAAAAAATTGACATTCTGAAGATTTTAAATGATAGTCTTCAGTGCTGATTTAAGAATCTGGTCTTGTTCGTTAGTAGATCATAAACCTAACTACAAGTATGTATTTGTATGCTCTCCATCCATTGGCTGGCACAGGATGCTGGAAATTCTAGTTAAGGAAGAGCCTTGGAGGCACAATTTGACAAAGTCTGATTTATATACATACAAAATTAAAGTAAATGTATTTTGCCAAGTGTATAAATTTAATTTGTGTCAATGGTAAATGTGTTAAACCTAACTTTTGTCATATGCTGATTTAGATGGAAATGTAGCTTTTTTGTTTAAACTATAGTACCATATACAGTATACACATAAGTTATATAACACAAAAGGGAAACACAGTTCCTAACAACACAGATCTGATTTAAACTATATTGACCATCTAAAGAAAGAACTCTGTAACTGGACAATGCCATGACTAAACAATATGACTTTGTGACAGTGACTGATATCCCCATTATTGTGGTCAATACACAATAAAAGCTTTCTCATATGATTTGGAAGGAGTGTATGTTCCAGGCACATTAAAACATCTCCTGATCCAGAAAATATGGTTTTCTTCTCTGCTGACTCATTGATTTGTGGTTTTCTTACCTCATTGAGTTGTTCTAACTTTACTGTTGTTTCAACAACTTAAAAACACACAAGTCATTGTCTTTCTTCATTTGAAAAGGATGATTTCATTAAACACAACAGATGTTTGAAAACCAGGAATGAGAGACAATAGAGGTTTTACACAAACTATGAGAACTTGAAAATACAAATAGGGGCAGTTGTAGATATGTATCACCCTGGGATCATAGGGGTGAGACATCTACTGTCCTCAAACCATCAATGACCTGAAACAGCCAATGTATAAAAAACATGTTGCAATACAAATTAAGCTGTAAGGGAATATATGTAAGGAAATATATGGCTGAATATACACCAAGCTTACCAAGTAAACAGGCAAATCTCTGAGCTTTTTACAGAAAAATGATAGAGGTCTGCCCTACCTCACTCTGATTTGCTACTGGTAAAAAGGGTTCCTATCAAGAATTTTTTTTTCTGTTAAAGTTAAAATTCCATTTCTATTAGAAATATACATACCATAATTGATATGAAAACAAGAAATTCCAATGTCACTTCCTTCAAACCATGGCATCAGATAAAACCTTTTGTATAATGTTAATGCTAAAATACTCTCAGAAATTCAATTTTCTGCTTTAAAGCAAGCCAACCTGTT
Organism: Pyxicephalus adspersus; assembly: GCF_032062135.1. Lineage (NCBI taxonomy): Eukaryota > Metazoa > Chordata > Amphibia > Anura > Pyxicephalidae > Pyxicephalus > Pyxicephalus adspersus. The sequence goes on from NC_092862.1 coordinate 98,477,057, forward strand.
TTCTTTAGTTTATAGAGTTAAAGTGGAACTGAACATACCTCTCCTTACTCTATTGCTGGCACCAGGTTCCTTACCCTGCTGCTACCAGGTTAGGGATCTTTGACCATCTGGATCGGCTAAGCCAGAATGACACAACTTCTGCACATGAGTATGGAAGTTCATTCATTAGCAGCACCTGGGTATGCTGGGATCATTCATGCAACTCAGCGGAAGATAGGTACAGTTTGATTTATTGCGGAATATACATAGCCAGTTCCTTCTGCAATTAAGACCTGCTTGCTGGCAATTTTTGTTTGCAGGTTTAATTCCACTAGGTAATGAAATTAATTGTTTTCAGTATTTAGAATTTAGTATTTAGTAATTTAGTAGAATAAAGTCTGTAATATTGTTTGCCACAATCTTGAAAGTCTACACTGATCTGGCAAATAGTTTTTTTCCCCAAATATCCAGCTTGCACCACAAAGTACCTGTTGTTAACTTCTGTTATGAAGGAACACAGTATGCACAGTAACAGTAAGTAAGATAAATAGCAGCTTTTCTCTGCTGCTACATGTATTGCGTGTTTTGTGCGAAACGTTACCCCATCTGTTAACCCACAGCCCATCAACACTTGCAGCACTGTCTGCAAACACTACCTGTAGAGCAATCAAGCTTCCTACCCGACTTACTGCTTGCATGCCAGAAATGTAATCGTAGCCAAGAGAAGCATCAGCCTTACACCAGACACAATACTAATGACACAAGTGTCTCTCAGTGTAATACAATGAGTGGCTGATTGATTAATTCATATTGTAACTTCACATCTCAGTACTAAGTTCTGCATTTACTGTATAAAGGAGAAGTTCACGCCTACATCACTTACTGCAGCTGATAAGTAGATATGAAATGTAATGAAACTGTCTATTTTGCTTCCTTATTTCTTTTAGTTATTATCTCCAAATACAAAATTTGTAAAAAAAAAAAAAAAAAAAAAGGAGTACATTTAAAACTCAACTAGAACAGCTACTACTACTCTCAGATTGACTGCTTAGTAAATGGAACCTTCAACAGTGATTTATTTATCATTTGTGTATAATTTATAATATAATAATATGTATTTATTCATTATAAGTGAATAGATATGGGCGAATGTTCTTACAAGGTAAAAAAAAAACCCACAAGAGATGGGGTGAATGTACGTTAACAACCTTAAAAGGCATTAAGCAGACATGGTGGAAGGTACTGAGAATTTCATTATAAAGAGTTAAGTCTTTGTAAAGGAATTCATTATATTATTTCATTTTCTACATTTAATTTTATTGTGGTTGCAGCATGGGAATAACAGCCTAAAACGTGTACGCTATGTTTATTTTATACGGTCAGTGGGAGGAAAATATTATAAATGGTTGTTTTGGTACACTATGGGTTTGGCTGGTTACAAAGGCACACAGAAGAACACTCTTCTATATGCTGGTAGTTTTTTTGTCAGTCAAATGATTGTATTTTATTTTCTGTTCTGGTGATAAATGGTGAACTACATTCTTGCAACTGAAAAATCTTGCAATGTTATCACACACAAGAATAAGAACTTGACAGATATAAAAACTCCTCAACCCTGTATTTGTCTTGATATTTTGCTAATCAGGTTCCTAAATGTCACTCACACACAGAAAATCAAATATTTTTAATAGTCAACATACAGCTTTAAACTTTAAAAGCCTGAATATGATTGGAGATTCTGGCGAACCTGTTAGGTGCTATGTGCAATCTGATCACAATTTTTGACCACCTTTGATAAAACTATGGATATTGGTTTATATGTCTATAAATGCAATACAATTAATGATAAAAATATTAATAATAATCATATGACAATACTTATACATAGAAAGCCAAACAATTCTAAGCAAAAGTAAAACCAATAAAAGTGAATACAGGGTCATAGGTTTAAGATAAAAACAACTCCTGTAACAAACACCCCCCGATGTGGCAAACATGTATAAAGAGGTCTGTCTGATACAAAACACCAAATATGCATGCTGCATGTGAAATGTAATGCGTGGGCTAAAATATTCAACTCATTATCGATCATTTGTTTTTCCATCCAAAACCCATTTCATTTTCCATATATCTGTGCAAGTAATTTGCAGAATAAATACCAAATCATGCCATGATCCTAGTCAGGACAAATGAAAATAATCTGATAAAAGCTTTTTAGCTAAATAATGGAAAAACAATGGCAAAGACATTATTATTATTCTCATTATCCCTAACGATTATTTCTTTTATCTATTTTTTGATAGCCTACTTATGTTTGCAGCCAAATGTCTTCCAGTGATAGTCATTGAAAAGCATTAAAGTTCATCTAAAGACTCATTTTTTTCCATTATGAGTGATAAACAGTCATTTTCTCCCCAACTTGGTTCATTAAATGTAATATACCGTGTTTCCCTGAAAATAAGACCTACCCTAAAAATAAACCATAGCATGCTAATCATGCAAGGGAAAAAAGGAAGCCCTAGCCCAAAAATAAGCCCTATCGGCAGCTTCATTGTGAAAGCTTCTTCGGAGAGTGCGGTCACGTGGTACACGGAGGGATACCAAGAGAAGAGGATGGAAGCAGCTGGGACGCACACCACAGGATCGGAGTAGTAGTAGGGTATCAGGAGTGGTGAGTACTTTTAATCAAATGCTGTAATGTATGTGTGTTCACATATGTGGGCATGTTCTGTATTGTGTGGGGGCACTATATAAGGTATGTGAGGGCACTATAATATGTTGGGAATGTAAGTGTTGTACATAGAGCAAGGTGAGGCTACTCACTGATTGGATGATCAATGGTGCCAAATCTAAACAGCAATACAGATTTTCTGCCAACCTTGAACCCTGTGAAACCCTGTAACAGAGGTGTAATAGTGCCCATTAAAAGGTTCTACTAGCAAGTCAGCAGATATGTTACAAGGGGCATGTAAAAAACAGGTGGTAAAGTGAAACTAATGTTTCAAAAAATTTTGAGCATGCAGCTCTTTATATTGCAGAAGGTACATGCTTTCTCCCTACTGAAATAAAACAAACTTACCTGCCTGTTCACAATCAATTGTTTAATATACATTGGGCTTTGCATGAGATCCTCAATGTATGATCCTAATATTTTTGGGCACCTGAAATAAATGAATTCCCACACACATATGCAGGAGTTATGTCCTTCCAGTAAAAATGGCCAAAGAACTTAACATGGCACAAGATCGGGAAGATTATAGCCATAGTGAGAAGAGAGGTGAGTTTAGCTCCGCTAAACACACTCTAGATAATTGTCATTTAAAACAAATGACCCTGGATGCAAAAAACAAACAACACAAGAACCCACAATGCTACACATATAGCAACAACACAATGGGTCATAGTTCTTGGCACACCACTGTACTGACTGTAGAAATGATCGCTGAAATATCAATCAGATAATGACAGTCTAATGACTATATTAAATGACAGAACTACAAAACAAATATGTCTGAATTGATCGCTCTCTGCATCCAAGTATCAATGTGGAACATCATATTTTTTAATGAATGATTATTTAATCATTCATTAGAAAAACTATTATTTAGCAAAGGTAAGCAACTCAACTTGTACAGGCCACCTGCACCACATACGGTAATTTTATACTTTTTTATAGTCTACTTTACACTTAAATCAGAATAATAAATAAAAATAGTTTTTATCAACATCCCATAAGTATTCTCTGGGGTTTACTGTGATGAATATAAAAGTCACTTAAAGCATCTTAAATTATGCATTTGTAAACATTATGATGACAAGAATAAATGGAGTGGAAAGGCATAGCAATAAATAATAAAATATCAATGTTCATATATGAAATGTGTTTGAAAATGGATTATGTATAACGTTAAAAAAACAAAAGTGAAGTTTTTGGACAATATAGGTATAGTGCTAATGGTGTTTCTTTTGGGCATCTAAAGCAAATAATAATAAAATAGCGAATAAGAATATGATTCACTTTTTTAAATCACATCACTTTTTGCATTTTACAATGGTTTTTTTCATGGTCACTAAAATGGTGACTTATGCAACTGTGTATATTTCAAGCAAAATGGTTTAAATATTTGGAAATATTTACAAAAATATTTTATTAAGTGCAATTTATGGAAGACTTTTAGCTGCACAAAAGATACATATTGATCATAATAAACTACTTTCTTCCAAAAGTCAGGTTTCATTTGGCTTCTAACAGATATGAAAACTAAGGAAAGTAGAGTACTGTACCTTATGTTTTTTTAAGAAAACACCATTTCATCTCCCAGGTTCTCCCATGATTTGAGAAAGTTCACATGATTCAGCCATAGTTGGTAAAATCAGGGAACGTTTTTATGTTTTAAGTTATCTACTTGACCTTGACCTTGGCCAAACCAAGTAAAAATTGATTGGCTGAGATGATGAGCGGTCCTAACACTACTAATGTTGTTACATTACATTAGAAAAAGTAATGTAGCCTTGCAGACAGAGAACCAGCAACACATTCTAGTACATAATGTTCATTCAGGCTGACACTGCTATTTCCTCATTCCTAAAACTCAGATTTATTTTTATAACTCTATGGGCCTGATTTATAAAGCTTTCCAAGGCTGGAGAGGATACATTTTTATCAGTAAAACTGGGCGATCCAGCAAACCTGGAATGGATCTTGTCTAGGATTGAAATATTTGCTAACAAATAGCAAATTACTTAGGAAATCCATTCCAGGTTTGCTGGATCACCCAAGTTCACTGATGAAAGTGTATCCCCTCCAACCTTGGAGTGCTTTAATAAATCAGGCTCCATATGTCAAACTTTTACAAACCAGAGACCAAGCAGCTGTAACTTACCAGCAAAGTATGTTGAAGTATAAGGAAACAATAGGCAACTGTTTTCTATTCTAGGCTTCTTTATTATTTGTGGTTATTTCTCACCTTTTTTGGAACAGGAGGCATGAAAATAGTTTTTGCTTCTACTTCATGAGGCAAATAGTTAATATCAAAGAACCTGCCAAGACCAAGAAATATTTAGAGATCTGGCATCTCACAGATGTGGTCATAATTTCATGACCTAAGACTGAATATCTATATTCACTGCCTACATTTACTTTTCACTCGAGTTGCATTGTTTAATCCCAAAGGAAGAAAGGCTTTCAATTTAATGGGGAGCATACTAATTTATTCATCCTCTGCATTATTTGGTTGTAAATGTGTCTATATTTCACATTTATTATTTTTGAATGTGTTTTGCTCGACTAAAGCCAAAATAGTTTTAGACATAGTGAAAAGAAATGAACTCTGCTAAAAAAAAAGAGAAGAAAAATAATTTTCGAATGAGAGGTGGTTTTTGGAATGAAATTTTAATTTATCAGGAAGTTGAAACCCCTTACAAAGCACAGCAAAAATCCCCTTATTGCCAAAAACAGCATGCAGGAAAAATATACTTTGGACCTCATGTTGTGTATGGTCTATTGGTTTGTTATGCTTATAATACCAAAGTTGAAAAAAAGCTGTAGGTTACTAGTTGAAGACTAAAAGTATGTGACTGGTAATATAGTCAGGGTTGCTCATTAACTTTTTTTCCTGAGAAAATGATCTTTGCACTTTATGATGCTTAACCATACTTCTCCACTGTCACCTGAACTTTTGATTTAGAAAGAAACAAAGCAGGAATATTTAGGTATTTATTTTCCATTAATTATTTTCATAGTCCTAATAAATTCTGGTAGGGACTGGTCCATTTGTTTGCAAGATATATGGTAATACTTCCGAACTTCTATGGTTAAGTTACATTATTAATTAAAAAACTATATTGAAAAAAAATCAGCTGCCTCTGCTGACTTCTTTTTGTAAAACTGCCCAATGCCTAGCCATCATGCTGATCCTCTGCCAAAGTAGAGGATTTTGATCACTCCTGTGGTGACCTGTGTCTCTTGCTTGCCTTGCAGCCACCTTTTGTGAATTGCATTCCTGAGTTATGTTCACGCCTGATGTCTTTGCACACTCTGTGTCGTTTTATCTTCTTTTATAAAGTAAACCATATTGCTGCTTTAAAACAATTTACAATTATAAAGCACCATTTAGCTGCATAGCGGTGTATTTTACAGTAGCAGCTTGGGGACCCTGAAGATGGTGCAGCCTAATATAGTTCAGTGAGTTCTATAAAAAATGAAAAGCAAGATGGACCTTCATTTAGTAAATAGAGAAAATCAAACAGTTGGAAGGGAATCCTAAAGAGAGGGACTTAGCATATAAATAGGCTCAAAGTGGTTTGTATTCTCATGGAGTAATACAGGTTGGAATTTCTACGTTTACTTACTGTTTACCCTAAACCACTAACAAGTATGGGACAATACGAAGTCCAATGATAATCAGTGACCTAAGGCTACATGTCATATTGTACTGATTTCAGTAGTTTAGTGTGCTAAAAGAAACGTTACTCCATATGTAATACTACAGCCAAGAAAAATTTGTATAACGAAGTGGCAACAGCAAATACGCCATACTGAATAAAGCAAATCAGAAGGCTAAGTGAGGAATTGCTACAAGTACATATAATATAAAATTTAAAGCAGTAATGACATACATACATGACCTATATAAATATAAAAGTTCAAGGTTATTAAAATCCATGCAATGCAGCTGCTGGAAAGTTTACATGCAGAGAAGAGGCCGCAGGAGATATCATTGCACTAATATGCAAAAATAAATAAAAACAAAAAATATTAATTATTATATACACTGTTTTAGCAAATGATGTGTTATTCATTTTGGGTTTATTTCCAATTAATAGTACTACAATAATAAACTGTTGATGTTAGTTTGAAAAATTAATTTTGTATAATCACTTAAATATGCTGAATTATTATTTGATTATTTTCACAAGTGTATCCTATTTTATATGATTCTATTTACTTTGCTCCAAAGAACATTTTTGAGTTGCCAACCAGTTCACATAAATATCTCATGCTACTTCAAGTAAAAACTAACTCTCAACTAGATCTATTTTTGTTTACTTTGTATTCAGAATTTACTGAATGGACTGTGCTCAAATGTAACATCTAAAGTTAAATACGCTCTAGGGCTTGGATAGGTCCTGCCAATTTTTAGCCCACTGAATATACATCTATTGCCAAGGTTGTAAAATTCTGGAACACAAAAACACTGACATGGCTTTATATCTGGCACAAGAGAGTGATACCAAAAACAGCTTGCAGACTCAGTGCTTACTTAATATGTTAACGATGATGAGAAACATAGTTGAAGCATTTTAACACCTTTTCGTATGTGTTATTTAAATACCTATTTAACTTGTCTGCATTAACTTGGCTTTGAAATTGTTCACTTAGTTACCCCATGAAGAAAGGTGATGGGCTATTTATTAGGCTTGATATAGAACCTGCATCCCTGCTGTGCTCTATAATGGCAGCCAGAAGTGGCTTCCTCAGTACCAAACCAGCATGTAGGCAGGTGTTAGCAAGCTGCAAACCAAGTACACTGCTCTCTTTAAGGCTGTCCTCTGGCTAAATGGTTTATTAAAGGTTTGCCAATGGATTTGTTATTCTGTGCAGGAGCTCTTGCAATTCATAACTCTTTACCGGACATCAAGGCTAGGAGGGCGACAATACTTTCTTTGTGCAGTTAGGGAATACCATGGTATCACAGACCCATCTCCAGCCCGCTATCTGTAAAATGAGCAACAATGCATTGATGAGGGTATCATTCGATTCACAATGCTTCCTTTTCGTAAGGTCTGCACATGTACATTCAGCAGAGCCTGATTGGCTAATTGTAGTGCTCCTCAATCCCTCAGGCTGAGAGTTGCTTTGCAGGAAATAGCAGGAGGCTATGATGGTATGTATGCTAGTTATTACATTAAAGTGTGTCTCTAGAGAAAAAGTTTTTCTCCAGTGATGGCTTCTTAATCAGACTTTGGGTATATGGTCACAAATATATAGGACCTGATAGACACTATTAACTGAAATGTTATGTGATTAGCTTTTGAAGATCTTGTAGTGGCAAAGTTATAATAGTTGATAGCAATATTAATGGTTGATTTTCCTGTTCATGTTTTTCCAAGCACAACATACATTTTCATGGTTATTGGTACAATCAATCAATGGTTACTTTTTTCCTCTCCATAGAATATGACCATCTCCAAGTGTGCATCATATGCAAACATCAGCCAAGTGTTGGAGTACAGCTGCGAACAGACTTTACATTTGTGCTGCTGGAAATAATCTTTCTTGATCGTTTCCAGTGACAAAAGAAAGAATGAGAGCTGTACACACAGAGCTGTTTAGTTCTATGGAGAAGGGAAGGGGGAAAGACAAGTGGGGGAACAAATGGGAGGTACTCTACTGCATCCTCCTCCAAAAGATATGACTGTGGCCTTGGTGGTTTAACAATCTGCCACAGTGGATCAATAAACAACATCCAGGGGGCCACTACATTCATACTAAATTTTTGATTGAGACAATCACAATCATTTGTCATTTGATAATTATATAATGTGTGTACATAACTGAATCCAAATGCAAGATTATAAAAATCTCCTGTTCTTGATTTATATAGAGCAATGTGCCATCATATAACAGAAAAAGCAAAAAACAAAGTAATCCGTGCGAGACAAATATATCTTCACTTGAATATATGTTTTATTAGTTTATTGTTTTGTCCTTTATATGATGTGTGGTTTCAAGTATATAAAAAGGCATATTGTACACAGACATGTTACAAAGCTGGTGTGCCTATAAAAGCACCCATGTCTAATTGAATCATCTCCTTTAATCAACAAGCACAGTTTGTTTCCATGGGGTTTTCACATAGTCAAGTTAGCACATGCTAAACAGACTATTACAAAAAAAACAGCAACTCGGGCATAATATGTACAGCAGCAGGAAGCAGCCACTGAGAACAAGTAGTTTAGCAAAGAACGCACATTGGAATGAAAGCCAGAAATTTCAATAAGCAAAAAAAAAAAAAAACCCACACAGGATAATCAGGAAGGAATGGTTCTTGCGTCAGGATAATATGCATCCAGCACTTCCATCAATAGGCATCTATACAATGAAAATTAAAGTAACAGTATACAAGGCAGTGGAGCCCACCAACGTTCAGCTGTGCTTGTAGGCAAGCTGGTTTTCACTCTGTGGGAACATTGTCCTTTATATGTAATGCTAAAACCACATTTATGGAAATGTCATCTGTTATAACTGTACAACCATAAGTTCAACAGTGGAAAATGTACTGAACAAAAAAGTGATATCTTCTATTTTCAGTCGCCAACTGGCCCATACTTTGATACTCATTAGGTTGTACTTAACTCAGATACCATATCATATAGATTCCTGATTCTGCCGGCTCTGAAATGCAACATCAATGGAAAATTTTTAAACTTTTCTAAACGGGACATGTCTAAGAAATTTGTTCTTAGACATGTCCCGTTTGTACATAAAATGTATGAAGTTATGCCAGCATGGAAACTTGGTGCTTGGCACTGCTGCCCTGCGGTACTGGGCTACCAGGTTTGAATTTAACCCAAGCTCAGTGGAAGTTGTATAGCAACCTGCAGGCATCAAGGGTTGTGTTTCTTTATCCATAGATACTACATCATATTCAAAACCAAGCTTGACAGATTGAATGTGAAACATAATTTTAAATCCAAGAATAAAAATTAGCCATTAGGACTTACATGTCCTGGAAATCTTAGTTCTGCCTATAGGCCTCAACTATTTGACTTTGACTTACTTTTTGTACCTACTGTACCTTTTTTACAGCTTACTTCTTCATCTTACTTTGATGTCGTAGTTCTCCAGACTTTAAGCTTGTGCTGGCAGGCAGTTATTGGCATGGATTTACTAAAGGAGAATATTGTTCCCTTTGCAAACTGAATGTTTACTGAGTTTAGTAAATAAGTTGAAGCTGTGTTTACTTGGAATAACCAACTCTGTGCAAGTAAATGTAAATACAATTGTTTTTTTTATTTCTTGCACATAATTGGATTGGTTGAAGTGAAAGCAAGATCATTGTCTTTACTTCCAAGTGAACAGTTTACACCTTTTTAGTTGATCAACTGCACTGCATGTTATTCTTGCTGTACATCTATTATTATGTAGCTACGTACACTATGGCTGATTAATTATAGCATATCAAGACCAGAGAAGATAGGCTATCATGGAAGAACCATGGAATGGATCTGGCACAGGATTGAAAACATTTGCTAAATAATAGCAAATTACTTTTAGGAAACCCTTTTCAGCTACAAGGGGTGGTTTACAGTGCACACTGTTGAAGCTCTAGAAATACTGCTCAAGTTCATTGGACATGTGTTTAGAACCAACAGAGCATTATGGACCCAACACCAGAATTTGATGCTTAGAGAAAGAATCAGCCAGATCAACAGGTACTTGCTAGTGAAAAACAAATGCTTTGAGATATAAACTCAATATGAAATTTTTTCCCTTTTATTGAGTATCCACAGACCTATTTTAATTGTTGCCTGGAGATAAATAAAGCATTTAGCCACCCAGCAATGGGATCCACAATTTACTCCTTCTACTAGTTCCAAAGACAACAAGTGTCGGTGAGCCAAACAAAAAAAAATGTGGATGATGTTCGCAAACAATAGACTCATTATATTTTCAGTCTGAAAAGCATCATACATCTTTATTCTTTGTGCACAGTGTAAAATCTACTACAAGCTGTTTACATAGACAGCTACATAACATAATTGTGCAGTATTTGCATTCAGCAAGCCAAACAGATTAGTATAACTAGTAGCAATGCAAACAGTTGTATTGCCTTGAGTGCACATTTCAATGAGTATTGGCTGACAAACCACTGGAAAACAAGAAAACATACAAGCAATACAATATGCCACATCAGAGGTATAGGCACATAGTAGACGGATCCTATGTAAGTATTCTTTGTGCTCCTCTTTCTTTGCCTGGTCAAAGGTGATGTTAGGGAGGATACTCCAGTGTTGCTGGAAAAAAGAACACAGGGTTCTTCACAGCGTTTTTGCCTCACAATCTTCAGCATCGCTGCCCAGTTTAAGATACCAAAACTGCTTACTGACAATAGAAAATTGTAAAATGACCCTTCTTTATTATTTGAAGTCTACTTGGATATATGTGCACATGTACACTATGAAAGTGTATGGACACATCCAAACTTTATTGAGTTCAGTTATTTCTTGTAGAGGGTAATCCTGGATAATGCAAAGTCTTCCAAACTTGTGACAGTTATTTGGGGAAAGTCATCTTTGCTCTGTAGAAAGTCTGGTTCAAAAATATGTGATTTGATGAGTTTGACCAAACCTGAGTTGTCTTGACCTCAGTCCATCTTAATGCCTATGGACTAACTGGTATACAAATTGAGAGCCAGGTCTCCTTGCCCAATCTCACCTGACTTCACAAATGTTCTGTTAGCTCAATGGGCATAGATTCTTTCAGACACACTCCAGACTCTTTTGAAAAGATTTCTAGAAGACTGAGGGTTGTTATAGTTAAAAGAGAAAGTTAGGGGGTACAGTCAGTTCTTTATTCATATGGTTTTGTAATGGGGTGTGAAACAAGCTTGTATGGGTCAAATCTCCACAAACATTTGACTATATAGTGTATATTTTGTTTAGGTTAAGAAAAAGAGAAGCATGTAAGAAAATAAAATTATAGCATTTTTTCTTGTAATCTTTAAGCATATACAGTGGGAAAGTTTGTTAACTGCAGTGACTATTTATGTTGAAACCTATTTGCAAAATACATTAAAAAAATTTTTGGTAGATGTATTCTCATATCTACAGTATCGTGATTCTCCTGCTCTGGCACCATTGTAAAAAAATATATTTTACCAATAAGGTTAGATGACCTGTTCTTTGCTAAAACTACATATAATAAAGTGATGTCAGTTATTGCAGGAACCTGTCTAGTCATTGTATTCCCGTGACTGTTCCGGCATAATGTGTTCTGGAGTCGGAGATCTTGGAAAGATGATCTATGAAGCTCTGCCCAGACTGTGCAAGGTTGATTTATTAAATGGGAAGAAATAACTTACTTAGCAGGGTAAATGTTCAGCTAGCTCAGAAAATCAGGTAAAATTGTGTTTACTGTCAGTACTCAATCACTTTCAAGGAAAATAGGAGCCATGACTTTTGTGCCCCACTGAAGTCAACATAACCCCAGTTTATACATTACCCAACATGAAAACCTACTTTGCAAAGTGAATAGACACCATGCAAAGTTTAATAGATCAACCCCTACAAGTGATTTACTTGTACAATAACACTAAAACAGAAAAATGTTAGAACAGGACAAGTAAGACAAATGTGGTATGGTATTATCTGCACACAACTTATCTTTTTTCCTAGGAAATCACTGGCTTATTCTCTTTTACAGAAAACTCAAGTTTTGGTAAAACTTTTTACTGAGGATCACAGAATCACTTACTACAGAATATGAAGAAAACCTGTAGCAAAATATAACTGATAAATTATTTTAACTAAACAAAGTTTAATGAAAATGAAAAAACCAAATTTGGACACTTGTGAGTGGGACACATCTCTGAACTTGGGACACATCTCTGAACTGGTCACACAAATGTAATCCAAGCTATTTGTGGATGAGTGATGTAATCCCATTTTGCATTTTTTTCCGAAAGTCAAAATTTACTAAGCAAAACCAGTCTATGCCTGATGGGAAAAATATAAATATCTGTCAAATATTTGCCTGAGGAAAACAATTGCTATATGTAGTGAGTCTTGGAAGTATATCATAAAGGCTTCAGCCAGCGGATAATGCTAACCTATGGTAAATACAAAAGAATATCTATGGATTGGGAATTTAGTGGAAATTAGGACACATTTTTTGTAAAGTTAACATTGTCTTCAGCTATTTTTGCCATAGCATTCGGCAATTTTTTTATAATAAAATGAGTGAATGGGGTTAATTCATGAATGTTTGCTTAACTTAGAGAATACAAAAAAGCTGTGGTCACTTTATTTATCCAATCAGAGAAAAGGCAGATTCCTGTCTTTTTCTTATATTCTACTGTGTGTGATTGGGTAACGAAAGTGAACACGGCTAAGTGAATTCTCTCTGGTCTATTAGTGAATCATCCCCCATCTATTTTGTAAAGTGCAGACTTTAGACATGTGGAATCTGCTTTCTACACACCCAACTTGTATTTCTCACAGTTGAGACCTATTGTTAAATGTATATCCATGCGATATACACTGTTGTGGCTGTATAAGAAGAATTTATTTTTATAGAGATCCAAAAACATGTTGATCTAAGACTGAAAATCAACCTGTCTATACTCGTGGAAAACTTGCCTTTGCAGTTAATAGTTGAATTTAAACTGCATTATGAGTTTGGCGTTTATTCCAATAATCCTTTAGAAGCTAATGAAAAATCTTGGGATGGGAGACAACAATGAGACAGGAAAGAATAAGACATAAAATTGCTCAGCTTTTCATGTCACGTAATCTTGTTTTTTATATTACACTTGTTAAATCTACTTACCTAACATGAAAACCAAGTAAAGTACAGAAAAGTGAATGTATAATATATATATATATATATATATATATATATGCACTTTTTCCAAACAGCATCCATTATATTAATGTTGTGCTTTAAAAAATAAAAAATAAAACAATATATCAGGAACAATGTAACTTTTAAAACCGACTAAATGTAAAATTTGTCAGATATGGCAGTTTCAGGTGACCTTTTCTATTCAGTTGTCAACAAAGCTAACGCAAAACAGCAAATTTTGGAACAATTATACATAGAGCTTCTGAAAAACATCAAGCATACCCCGAAGTTAAGGGATTATTTGCATCATTTAAAAAGACCTTTTGTATTGATTTTAAATTGCACATATAGGTTTATGCTTAAAAAGAAGTGAAGCTGACATTCAGCAACATTCTCTGGTGGGAAATCTTGCAGGTCTGTGTGCTGTATTTGGCAGTTATTAATTATCGACCAATGAATGTTGCTAAATGCCATGAGCTTCCTCTATTTCAATATTATAGAAAATATTATGACATCAATGGGCTTAAAGAGAGAAGACCAAAGCTGGTCTTAAGACCAAAACCAACTTCTAGTAATCAGCTGACCACTGTTGAGACTATAATTGGGACTTGGAGACCTTTTAACCTAAATTCCTTTACTTTTGGGTATATTGTAGCTGTCATTGCAAATTTTTTGTAAGGATGCAAGCTTTGAGGGTGTCATCCGGTTCTGGCTTCACTGCTTAATGAATCACTGGCCTGGAGGAAACACCAAATCAGTGACGTCTGAAAAGTCTGTTCTGTCATTCTGCATAATTGCCCCAGGTCAGTGAATTATTAGTAGTAAAGCTGTTATTAGGTTAGCGATAGGAGCTTTCATGTTTTTTTCCCCATTCATCAATTTTTCATCTCCATAATTGTTAATAGAGTGTTTGAAAACACTTTTCCATAATTCTGAATATGGAAATTTTCTCAATAAACACCACACAAGAGACAAACTTACAAACTGTGGCTATAAGAGAGTGGTGGCATAATCGCACACATTGGTTGGCAAAATGCCTGTGCGGAGTATGTGTTTAAACTTCTACATTTCTTGATACATAACATAATCTAGCAAATGTGATTATACTAAATGCATTTCTAAAACCTGTCATGATATGATCCTTTCACTTTTACAGGCTTCATTCCTTTCCCAACACATAGTGGAAAATGTAACAATATACGTGAGCTAGTTCACCTAGAGAATTGAGAGCTGTATATTTTTTTATTCGGCTTCTTTTCAGTTTGTTTTGTGCATTTAAGAAATTTGCCAAGTTCAAGTTCGTTCACTTGCAAAATCCACAAAAATGTGCCAGTTTCTCACTGTCTCTCCCTGTTCTGTCTTTGTCTCTATTTCGCTATTTGCTCTTTTCTGGCAAAGGGTATACCTGCACTTAATTATTTCAACAGACGTTGAGACATGTGTACCCAGGTTACCATGGAATAAAAGACAAATCACAAATAAGAGGATGCCAGCTAGCAACATTTCCTGCACATTCTTCATGGCCTTTCACCCTTTCACTCTTTAAAATTCTTCTGTGTAAGTTACTAGTTTCTCCCAGCTCAAGGGAATGGAGAGAACTGTATTTGTTAAAATGTTACTATACAATGTTGCACAGTTGGCACTTCCTCTGCAGATAGTCTTATATCTATCCTGAAGGTCTTGGTTGTTGTTAAAGCATTGCTATAAAACATTGCCTATCAACTGCAACTAGGCCTTCTTAGGTCTAAAACCTCATGGGTAACTGCTCCTGGATTCCCCTATAAGTGCTGGTGAGTAGTTTTTAGAGCCAACCATTTTGGTTGTAGTTGGCTGCACTGCAAGTGATTATGGGCCATCTCCAGTCTTCTAGGAATAACCACAATGGCGATGCAACCCAAAGGAACCTTGTTCAATCACAGCTCAATGTAGTGGGAGCTGCTCTGGGGCAGCCAAAAACAACATATTGAAAATTATGCTGAAAAACCTTGCAATGTGAATGCAACCTAGTGCAACCATGTGCACAAAATAGTTCTCAACAACTCCCATCTGGCTGGGCAGGGGCAGCTAGGTGCATAGCTGAGTGTGTGGAAAACTGCAGCAGTTTACTGCTTAGGCCTGAAAGTGGCCTACACATGGTAGCTGAAGTATATGGTTGGTGCACAAGAGACCAAAAACCAAAATTTACTTTTCACTTGATTTTGTTGATCATTACATTGGGTGTAGTTCTACACTTTAGACTTGATTTCCTAGAAGAGCATTGTTTTCTGTTACAAAGACCTCCATTTCCCCCATTTTCATTTTGATGTCCCAGCCATAAAACAGGAAGAGAATGCTCATATTGTAGTCATGGAGATCAAAGCAACCTCACAGAATTACCAATTCTTTTCCGTTTAAAATAAAATAAGGATTTCAGCTAGAGATGGGCTTTAATATGTAGTAGCTAGTGTGCCAATGACACACCATGAATGTACTGGGCAGTCTTGCATTGCCTGCAGATTCGGATATTAGTAAGTGTGACAAATCTGCTTATGCCTGCTTCTACTTCATTTCCTGTACTGTGTAGAAAGCCAAAGCTTGTGGCAGAGCTTGAATTTATGAGTAAGACAGGCAAAGGCAACAATAAAAAAATGCCATGTCATATGTAGCTTGTAGGGAGCTGCATGGTATTGCAACATCTGTTCCGCAGGTATTTGTTCAGTTCTGCAGGATTACAAAACACATCGTAATTTAATTTGAGATTATAATTTCAAAGGTTGGACATCATTTTATTGCCTATGGCTCTTTCAATGTTAACCTTTGAAAGTTATGTTACTTGTAGTGGAATTATTTTCTATGGGCTGCAAATTATATCACCTTTTTAAAAAGGAATACTCTTAGACTTACGTAAAGAAGCAGCGCAATCACTACATGTAAATGCAGCAAGCTATGGCAACATGCAGTCAAATGAGCAGACATGCATTAAATTAGCTAACATGCAGTACCGAATATACATTTAGGTATTAAAACAAACAAGTCTAGATTTGCATACATCATTGAGTAAATAACACAAATCTAAATGGCTGTAAACACTGTGTGAAAACCCTAATACTTTCCATGTCACTGTCAAAATATATACACTTCAAGTTCCAGGGACTTTTTAGAGTGCAGAAAAAAAGCCTGCGGGCATTAATGTAGGTGTGACGAGGACCATCAGAGACTGGAAAGTGCAAGTGCATCTGAGACAATAAATCATCAATTGTAAACATACATAAGACTAAAAACACTATACCAACTGGTTATACTTTAGGATTTGTTTTTTACTAAAATCTCAGAACAATTCAAAGGAAGTAAATTTCATTATAGTTTATATTGTCCTAATTTTGTCTATTTCCCTCAATAAACCCTTTTAGAATAAAATATAGGAGTGCAAAATGACTAATATACTTACTTTGTTTTAATTTAAATTCCGACAAATGTAGACCTTGAAAAATACAAAGCGAGCCTCACAGTTTTTATAAACAAGTACAAAAAGTACAAAAATACACACAAAAATACAAAACACACCCACACGCTAAACCGGGTCAGCTTTTACAATAATAAGTAATGATGTAAGTAAAATAAAGAGCAATGCAGGCATCTGTTGCTTTTTTTCCTGAAAAGTACTGCAAGAATTAGCACTTTACCATTCAATTTTAAGTTTAGTAAAGGTTTAATACAGGTTTTTCTCAGCTTAAGGGAAGAGTTCCATAAACATATCAAAAGTCGGTAGATATATGGAATTTAAAGTTTCTGATCACTATTTTAGTTTTGAAAAAAGAATAAATCTTACGAATATTTATAATAAAGTTTTAAAACAGCCTATAGCATATGTGTTTTTTTTGTTTGTGTTGTGTTTGTGTTATTTGAATGTGTGCCATTTTATTTCAGAATAACTACAATGCTGACATATACATATTTTCCTTTATGATCAATTTAGGGGACATCTAGCAGAGCAGTGGATCAGCACAACCTACAGAAATAAAATTTAATGGTTGTCCTATATCTAAGATCTCAGTCACACCTATACGTGCATGATACCATTGGTTGGGGGGGTGAGGCTGAAGTAGCCTATCAAAGTGTCAAGCAAATAGCCGTGTGTGTAACGGGCACAGAATTAGGCTGGCAATCCTGACATTAAACTTAGCTGTGGTATAGCATGGCAATAAAGTTTACTGATATCTAGTAGTGTTTATTTGCATTCAACTGGACTTGTTTTCCGAATGTTGAAGACGATTCGCAGCTTATGCAAGTTGCTTCCTCAGTTTCGAACTGAGCTTAAGAAGCAGCATGGATAGACTGCAAAAAATCCTTAACAATACATAAATAAGTCCAGTTGAATGGGATTTACTACTTTTAGATATACAATGACCTGGATAAGTGAGAACCTTCAAAGACATACTGTTGGTTTTGTGAAAATATCTATAGGTGTCTGCACTATATGCCTACTGGCACATCCTTTTTCTTTAATGCAAATGCATATTCAAACAAATATGGTGATGTAAAGTAAAATACAAGTTTATGTTTATCATTACATATATGGACTAATTCCAGATTATGATTATATGGGCTGTTTGTAAGTAGCAAAGTTTTAATACCAAAACAACTACTAAAGACTGGGTAACAAGGCGGACAGCAACTAAAGGAAATAAAGGGGGAGATAGTGTCCGTAAAACCCTCATATTTTTCCCTCTAGACCTCTAATCTTAATGTTTTAGAATTCTTTATTACAGTTGTTAATAAGGACATAAACAATGGGAATTATTGTGGATACACGGCTATAAAAATGTATCTATATAAATAAGAGAAAATCAGGATATGGTCTTATAAAGAAAAAAAAATAAAAAGTAAAAGTTTTGTACTTTAAGTGTGGTTTCAAGGTCAGTTTCACACGATAGGTCACACAGTCCTAACTCATTCTAGTAAATCATAGTGAACTGTAACTATATACACAATATGCTTCCACTAAATACACCAAATGTATTTAGCATAGCAGTCAGACTGGTTCTCAAGGAATACATTTCACTCAATAGGACCTCCTTCTTTCAAGTTACATATTTCACTAATACATTTTTTTCAATTTGTAGAAGGAGATTTAGAGCTGTTTGTTGGGGTGTGAAAATCCATGGCATCAATATTCCTTAGTACAGATATTTCTATTTTATTCTTTGCTTTCCTTAAAAGTACATACTTTAAGGGCAAACAATCAGAGTAGGCTTTCAGTACAAATGAGTCAGAATGATCAGTAGATCAAACAATATAGGCAGTTGGCATACAACAAATATGAATTAGGTCATGTAATATAAAATAGAATGATTATCATTAAATATATGGACCACTTACAGTCTGTTTGTAAGTAGCATATTTAGACAGCCGAAACAATTACTGAAGACTGGGCATATAGATTTTTTTAGTTGGTCCGACTGTCATCAACAGTTGCCTCTTATTTCTCAGTGAGACTGTCAATCAATTAAGTGCACTAGAAACCAGGTTCAGAGGACAGAAAGTGCTAAGATTGACTCCTAAAAGTCAAGATTTGAATACCTACTCATTTTGTTATGTGGTAATCTTTATTTATACACAATTACATCATCCGCTTAGTTAAATTGCTGGGTTCTTGTCTGCTTTACCCAAACATTACAATTTTTTATTAATTTTTTTTATAGGATCACAGTGCTGTCAACTGCATTATGATTTAAAAACAAATAGAAAAGAACAATCTGTCCTACCTAAGGCAAATAGTGGAGCAATTGTAAAAAAACCAAGGGATCAGGAAACACTGGGATTTCTCAAGAAAATTCAGAAGTAACAGGCAAGTGTTGACATGCAGTGAATAGTAGGACTAAACCGCTCCTTGTTCCAGTTAAATGTACATGCTAACGTAACACATATGTGTAATTGTGTTCTAAAATATATCATCATACTGTAGTTCATTCAGCTTATATACTTAACATAAAATAAAATGTGTCCTGAAACTAATAAAATGGTTTCCTATTTAAGTTTATTTTGAAAGCCTTGTTGAAAAAGGTGTTTAAATGTTCAAAACATGTACAGGCACATTTATTAAAAACTAAGAACTTAGATTTACCACAAATCACAACAGTTGCTTGTCTGCCATCTGCTTAATTAAATAAAAGATGTACTTGAGAGTGGTTTGATTTCAGAATGTATTAAACCTAGGAGGAGGAAATAGGTACATTTTACAACAATCATAATGTTTCTTTTTAAACTTGTACTGTTTTAAATAACACCACCTCTTGTGTATATTCTAGAATCATTCAATGTTTTCTGTACTCTGTACATACATATACATAATGTGCAGATAAAAAAGCTTTTTATTGCTGCCTGTGGGTTGATGGTTATGGAAGGAGGCATTACAACTTAGAATGAACATAAAAATGATCCATACAGCTTTTCCAGCCTGTCCAATCCCTTCTCTAAAAAAACTCAGCAGAGACAGTGGAGGTGCATTATGGCATCTTTGTCTTGGGTGCTAGAGGACCTTGTCTTATTACTGTCTGATACCCATAGGCAGTGGAAGTGGCAGTTTGGTAGGCTGAACCAATATTTAGCATATACAAGCTCTAGGTTCTTCACATTGACTTCAATAATGTATCTTTGTGAATGCTGCATCCATATATAGTCTTTATTGAAAAACATGACCATTCAAAGACCAATAATCAATACCCAAAAATGAGAAATCCCTGGCAAACCAGGACGATAATGATCCTATTTTATTTTACGACAGTGGCATTTTAATCTTGGTCTTGAAATCTTTTATGAAAAATGTCGAATGGTGCTCCGTGTCACAGACTGATCATGAACTTTAGATGGGGACCATCAGTTGGTAAATTGTTGCAAAATGCAAACATGCGACCTCATGACTATATACAGAGAGAAATGTATTAAAGATAAGCAGCCACTGGAAATTTCATTTGCTATTGGTTAATTTCCACCAGTAAATCTTTCATAGCTTCTCATTAGGCAGAGATAAAAAAGACAGCTCTGTGTTTTTTTTTAAGTTTATTGTGATTTCTCCTACTAAGTACTGCCCAGTGTACATCTGTGTCTTCTGAATATGAACCCTTGCCCAAAGAAAATTGATTAAATTACTTTAAAGCTGAGCTACATCTAAAATAATCCCCCACCCCACCCACTTTAAGGAACTCTGGGGAGAAAAAACCTGAACTATCTTGTTTACTAATCTAAAGCTGTGGAAAGCTGAAACACTAGTGGTCTTCTATTTTTCTCTGTTTACATATAGTGTGGTAATCCACTCCTTGGGTGTCCATGCCACTCCCTCCTTCGTATGTACACTTCCTATTGGCTCGCTAATGGCAGGAGTTTATGAAAATCCTGCAGAGCTGTAGCGTTAGTGCAATGGAAAAGTATGGGATTGGCTATCACAGAAAGTGGAGCCATGCAGAATCAGCAGTCTCCCAAAGAGAAAACCATGGAACCTGGACAGTGGATTTAGGTGAATATTTCTTGTTAAGTAGGTAAGAAAATTAAATACATGTGTAGTTAGGGGAATAGTGAGTGGTAGTTAGTTTTTGCTCATAGATGAGCTTGGAAACATTGAATATGGAAATATATGTACCAGCCAGTGGGCAACACGGGACTCCAAAGTACACCTTGCTATAAACATTGACTTTCTTGTGTACAAGGCTGTGTGCAAAGGCTACAACGCCTTTAATTGTCTATCAGTAGACAGTATTGATCTCAATACGAGTTCACTCAGATTGTGAAAATAGTTAGCAATACTGTAGCAAGATCAGGAACTAAAAGAAAACATGTTTTTTTTTTTGTACTGGACAGTCTGATACAAGAAACTTTAATAACTAACTGTAATAACTATGTATCAATCCATGACTGAATCAAGTCCAGACATTTAAAATGCTGTGCTTGTCCTACAACTTTTTTGGAATGCTTACTGGTAACCCACAAGTATAGCATGCTTCTTTTCCTTCCTTTTATCCAATGCAGTTAAAGACAATGGATATGCTTGTTGTAAAGATATGAGGAAGAATGATTATGGTTTCACTTAGGATATGTAGCCTGGGAAGAGATCCTCCAACAGTACAGTACTTGGCACTGTGTTCCTCTGCCTTGATTTTATGTAGGGACATCATGATCTTTATATATAGCTGTTCTGTGCAGTAATAGAAATGTTGTACAAGACTTTCCTTTGTATCTCTGCAGTGAAGCAGGTCATACCTAACCTGTGTTATCACAATTATAGCAATCCCACCATGGTGAGTAGTGATAATCCTATCCTCATAGTTCCACTTTGTCAAGGTTTGGCCTCATTAGCCTGCCAGCCAGTATGATTGGTCAATTTGTTGTTTAAAGTAAGGATGTTTTCAAACATGAACATTTACTTTGTTATAGGGAATATCTAAAGCAGCACCATGAAAACAGGTGATTGTAAGGCATTACTGCCTCCAAATTGTCAATTTGGGATATTTGGAATGAAATTTGGTGATGTCAGCACTGTGCTGCTTACTGTTTTTTCTTGCTAAAGGCTTTAACGTGAAGAAACAAATCCCTGCTTCTATGAAGATGTTAGCCTCCAAACTGGGACATAGGACAGAACAAAGCATGATAGGTCAATGCTGGGGAAAGGTCAGCTGCAAGAAAAGCACAGGTAATATTAGGAAGGTCATAAGTCTTAAGGACTCGTTGATGGGTTTTCACCCGTTCCTCATATGTTTTTCCTGTATTACTTGGACCATGAACCACAACTAGAGATTTATCATGGCGGTGACACCTGTATTTAAACAGACTGTTCAAATATAAAGGTGGTCTATGACGACGTGACATGTCTCTCAGTAAAAGTCAATGACATCTGGGATAGGTATTTAATATTGCTCAGAATTGGGAATGAGAATCTGAAAAACAGTATAATTGATGTATCTCTTTTAAATATATCAAATAACAAAATACAAAATATGTATTTATAAATCATTTAACCTAGTTTCCATGCCATATATATATAATAATATTAGGGTGGTGAAAAAAGGAACAAGCCTTATCTACAAGTAAATGTCTATCATCATTGCTCCTTGTACCTTAAATATTCAAAGTACATTTCCTAGACAAAACACTTTAAAATTGTATATCACCTTTCAAGGATGTGTAATGTGTCCTAATCTTTGGATGTTTCCTTGTTGAATAGTATTAAGATGTGTGAAGATTAAAATTAATAACTAGAATAACAATGAGCATGACAGCTGTTCTATAGCAGAAAGGAAATATGACATTCTAGTATTGTACCCACTGAGTGAAAGCCCCTGCCTTAAGATAGACAGCTGAAATTGTTTTACTCAGAACAGCGAGCAGCAACTTATTAAGTCTGAGGAGAGGTTTTATTTGCACAAACTGATGTCTGATGGTGACAGCATGATTATATGTTACTTCAAACATAATTTAACATTAGCTAAGCCCTACTCGCCATCCCATGTTTTATAGGAGAACTAATGGCCAATACAAATGCTGTCATCAGAAAGTGAAGAGTGGGTAAGGGTTTACTTTGGAAGCAGTGCCTAAGTTATATCTAAACTAATGAACAACATTGAGAACAGTGTCTAAATTATATGTAAACCAAAAAACATTACGTAATATATTGCAGCTCACCAGTCATCAGAAGTAAGGGCTGTATGACTTTTCTCCTGCTTTTCAGTCCAAGTACATAAAAATAATAGCTAATCCTGCCAGCCCAGGTAACCCCATTGAAATTAATTCCAGGTCTTTAGGGAACCCCTACAATAACTATTATATTCTATTTTAAGTCACAACACAACAGTACATTAGTATGATGGTCATTTCAATGCCTTCTATGTTGCTGCTGGCCACTGGGAAGAATGTCACCCCTACAGATAGCCAAAATGATCATTGGTTTCAGTTAAGCTGATCTGAGAAGCACAAATTTCCCATTGCTCAAGGAACCCCTAGAAACCTCTGGAGGAAACCTGGTTAAAAAACATTGGTCATTGTATACTGAACTGATCAGATATGACAATCCCTTTGTGTCACTGGGAACAGAAGATTTTCCGGCTGAAAAAAATCAGGAACCTTACTGTGTCAGCAGGACTTTTATTTTTAAAGCTGAAAAACTCACCTAACCAATCATCATTCATCAGATCTTGACTGTCAAACCTTGGGGTGAAAGTCAAATTCAATTTTCACTATGACCCCCTAAAAACCATCTAAGAAGAATGCTTTAGGTGCATTTAAACTTTATGTTTTCTAAAACGGCAAATAGTTATTAAATGTTTCAAATGTGTATCTGTGTGTCAGGCCAAAAACGACAGAACACAGCACCTGCGTGCAAGTAACAGCAAAAAAAAAAAACAAAAAAAAAAACACCTCAATGGAAATATTTCCCTTTATGAATAAAACTCTGAAAGAAGAACTGTCAGTTCTGCACAGACTACTCAATAAAATTGTTTGTAATGCAAGAAAAGGGGGATTTGACTGCCTGCAGAAGACATTGATAGTTCAGACATTTCAACAGAAAGATCCAAAATATGATGAGATTCTGCCTAAAAACCTTCATCACTAAGACAACAAATATGTATAGAAAAAGTAGCATGAATGGAGTCTGCTTTCTGTTTGAAAGGGCCAATAACATGTAATATAAACTGACTTTGTTTGTGTTTTTAAGAATACTTTTCTTTTTTTACCCTTAAGGATGTGCACTGCAAAAATGTTCCTGGTGTTTTTCAGATATTGATGTAAGACAGAACTGAGAAGAGAACTGTTTTCAGTGCAAAGCAATGGAAGATAATCCTTTGGAATCCGTTGATGATTGGCAGGGATTAAGCCAAATATTTCTAGCACTGCTAAACCCAAAAGTCTCAGCATTGCCAGATTTCATGTTGCTGCTTACCACTTGCTCATCTCACAGTGTGAATATTGACAGATTTAATTCCAGAGTGAGTTATCTCTAGGGTAATGTATAACTTTCTGAATTGTTATCAGAAAACATATAAAAGGAGCGATTTACAACAACTGATCAATATGGGCATATTTTACCAAGACATATACTATGATACATACCTAAATACATATTTTTTTATCACATGTTTATACCATCCTCCTGTATAGCAAATATATTTAAACAAATGTACCTACAGAACTAAGGTCAGCCATTTACAAATAGTCTAACCACTTAATGATGACTTCTTCAACAGGCAGAAAGAAATTCACGTTTCTAACATAATCAACAAAAGGGTATCAGACAAGGAAGCTGATGCAGTGAGCAAGACTGCTGCTGGAAAAGATCTTTCATGATTGTTTCCACTGTGGTGGGGGACCTGTACACATGTCAAATTCTGGCCTGAGATGAGCATGACATTCATCAAAAAATAAATAGGTCTACAGATGTCTTTAGTTTATTTTTTTTTAACATTTTTTATTTTTAAAGGTTTTACAACAATCAGGAAGGGAAGAACGGGTAAAAAAGTAGGACAGGGGGAAGACATATCCATTTGGGGGGGGGGGCACAATACAGCAAAAACATTGGAAATTTGATAATACAAAGTATAAAAGCGTACAAAATATATAAAAATATATAAATAATAAAGGTCAACAAAGCTTCACTAGAAAGCAGAGCTATTCCGCATATACAAATAGTTGGCGAGGAGCCGTTCCCAGGTAATTGACCCGGCCAAAAGACTTCTAAAAAACAGCCATCCGTTAAAGAAGAGTAGTTACTAAGATAACAAACAACATGGGTCCACAGTCCTGAGTATTCAGGCTGGGCCATTTTATCCTAGCCTACATTGATAAGTAGCCCGGAAGAGCCTTGTCCCCTCCCTGTAATATTGCCAACAGATCAGATTATTGTCAGGTGGGAGGAGATAGAACCATGAGAGGGGGAGAGTCGGGCAAGAATTACCGTGCCTCAATAAAATTGGGGTACTCAAATTTGATGATCTAAAAATACAACAGGCAGGGACATGGTAGTGGGAGGTAACGGAGTCTGTGTTTAGCGGGGCCTCAGACATCCAAACTCCCACCAAGCTCAGGCTTGTCTGGTAAGTCCCTAAGGAGGTTATGGTTACTGACTGATCGCTGTGGGCCCAGGTAGCGAACATACTCCGCCGATGTAAGAAACAGACCAGTAAAACCATGTGTTAACAAATTTTCTGTTCCGTCCTCTTAAAGAGGAGGTCAGATCTTCCATATGATGAATCTCATTGACCCTTTGCAGCCATAGCTAAATGGGAGGTGGATCCACCTTCTTCCAGTAAGCCGCGATACAGGGATTTGGAGCCACCACCAAGTGTCTGAGCACTGAGCTCTTGTACATTTTGTCTGAGAAAGGGTTGTGTTGAAGAAGAAAGAACGCAGGACCCTCCGGGATCTGGCAGTCCGTCATGTGTTGGGCTATGTCCCTGACCGAGGACCAGAAAGGCTTGATAATGAGACAGTCCCAAAATATGTGTAAGAAGGATCCATGTGCCGACTGGCATCGCTATCAGCGATCTAACACTTCCAGCCTACGTTTGTGTAATCTTTCAGGAGTGAGGTACCATCTGGATAGAATTTTGAAGTTAGATTCCTGGAACCTATTGCTAATGGATGCTTTATGGGTCCATTTCAGGATTTGCAGTCTCTGGTCCCCAGTCAAGGAAATCCTCAAGTCTTTTTCCCATTCCGTAAAGTAGGAAGGTGAAGATTGTGGGTGGGAATCTTTCAGGAGGATCTAAAGTGTAGATAGGGCATGACGGACACCCCCAACACCCATGCACAGTTGTTCAAATGGGGTAGTAGGTCTGTTAAACAATTTCGGAGTAGCAAGGGATCTGAGATAGTGGGAGAGCTGTGCTGCCCTCCAGTAGTCCAGTTCAAAGTCCAAAGATGTTGAAGTCAACTTGGTACTACCAACCCATTTTTGCGAGCTAAGGAAATGAATAGCTCTGGAGATCCCTCTAGCGTATAAATTAGTGAAAATGTGGTCTTCCATTCCCGGTGGGAAGGCTGGGTTTCCTAGTACAGGGAGAAGCGGGGATGGAGAGGGCGAGAGGCCCAATTTGTGGAGATATTGGCAGCAAAATTCCCAAGTATATCCCAACGTGGGATGTGTTTTAAAGTGGGGGCAGTTGAGACTTGTCGCCATGGTAAAGATCACAAAGGAAAGGGTGATGAGCATTGCTCTAACTTCACCCATTGTTTGGTTCTACCATTGTGGCACCATTCTACCACTCCAGTTAAATGGGCTGCTAGATATTAATGGAAGAAATTGGGTACTCCCAGCTGGCCTGCCAGCTTCGATCTTACCAGTTGTGATCTGCTGAGTCTGGGGGCCTTATTGTGCCAAATAAAGCTGAATATTTTAGCAGAGATATTCTTGAAAAACGAGCTAGATACCTTGATGGGAAGAGTTTGAAATATGTACAGGAACCTGGGAAGGACGTTCATTTTAATTATATTGTTACGTCCTATCCAGGAGAAGGCCTTCTGATCCCACTTGTGGAGGTCTTTTTGGAGAGACTGGACAAGGGATAAATAAGATATCTTTAGTTTTAATACAGTCTGTATATAATCTTTTTACCTACAAGAAATTTCTTTTCTATAATTCTGTAGTCCAAACAGAAGACTTCAACACTTTTCGTAACAGAAGTCTGAAAATTTAAAAAAATAGCAAACTATGCTAACCAGCTAGAAATTATTTGGACTAAAATGATGTTAGCAGATGGGCTTCCAACTGGATGAAATGCATCAATGTACCTACCAATGACAACTTTGTAATAAATAGGTCCAATAGTTCAGTTATGAATAAATTCCTGATTGCTCACAACTGGAAAGGTGCAAATAGAAAGCCCTATTTTGGCAGATATATTTAAAAGTGTCATAAAGGCCATAGCAGAAATGGCCGTTAGTATTATATAATGACAGCATTTGTTCAGTGCGTTGTTGTCCCCGGCACCATCTGGGAAATGGGCTCAAGAACTGAACATCTGGCTATATCAATCTTGCCCAGTAGTGTATGACCATTTTTTTATATGCAACCACCTGAATCATTATTCTTTATATGACTCTTTTGTAACAGATTTTTATATTTTTTGTGTTGTTTTTTTCTTTTGAAAGTTTCAAATAATCACACTACTGTTTACAATACCACCTTATCCTCAATTATATGATCAATTGACAGTTGTGTTCTTTTGCAAATGCTCTGTCAATGATCATTCTAGAATATCCAAAAGCAATCCATTTTAATGAAGTGCAAGTATAGATTTGTACAGTGAACATTCTTCCTGGCGTTGGGTAAAGAAATATTTGATTTTTGATATAAAAACAACTTTCTATTCTTCTGTTCTTTATAAATATAGTGTACTCTAGAAATCATTTTTTTATATTTTTCATTTGTTGACAAAGAATCAATACAAAATCAAATATTTTTATTTTAAAACACACAGACGTTCATATACATTATTGGCAATAGCTGGAGGTCTTAGAGCACTTTACTGTACCGTCCTGCTAAAAAATATCTGTGTCAGCAAATGCGATCTATAGATCACCCTTGAAAATAGTCTTGACTATTGATGCATAAGCTAATACATTGAGTTATTTTTAACTTCCCTGGGGCAGGGGACTAAGTGTCAAACCATTCTAGCTTGGTATTATTAAAATCAATGGGGTTAACAGCATTTGCTCAAGCGAGCTATTATAAAAGAAATAAATCCAAACTGAATGACCTTTAGGTTACTGTTTGTTCAATATCATTTAAAACCAGAGTTACTGGTGTTTATCTTGTCATGAAACTATCAGTGCATGAGGCTGGAGCTTCACTTAGTGCTCATGTGTTGTGTATACTGCTCAGGCCTTCTTGCTGACATTAATAATTGATATGTAAGCAGAGACAAACTTGTTCCACAGTTCTCTCTCAGAAATGTAAGCTATAACGTAACATGTATACCAATGAAGCAGATGTCCACCACACAGAACAACTGCATATAAAAATGACAACTTGATTTACAAGCTAATAATGAACCCTCACAAACTACACTTATACCATGTACATTTCCGAGTGCTTACTGTTTAAAGGTACAGGCCAGTCAAAGCTACATACCATACCTACAGAGCAGCTGAATTTACTCATTGTTGTACTGAATCAGTCCTCTTTACTTTCGCTCTACTCTACACATCTGCTGGTGACATTGGAAAACATTCCTTGCAGCTCCTAACTCCAAGAATGCCTTGTATATATAGGAAGCGTGTATAGGGCAACATGTAGAGTAATCCAACCATTAACTACGTTGTTGCTTTTAGCAAACTTCAAGCATGCTTCCTTAAACTTTTAAAAAATATTTTAACTCAAGTTTGGGGAAATTATTCCCAAATCGTAATAGGAATCATGATCTATATTAATTAAGAATAGGAGAGCTTCTCAAAAAATATGCTTTAAGAAGCTGGTAGTAGATTTTTACTTGTAATCCAGCTAACAGCTTGTTGTAGGTGACAGTTGGCAAAACAAATCCATCCTATCTTTTACCGTCAAGGACAGAGCCTTCATAACTTCTGTTTAGATATGAACATGTGATCAGCCAAGCCACCAGCTATTTGATGGCTTAAACATTCGATGGAGAGCTGCATAGGCACACTATCAACTGTTACTATTATGAGCAGAGACATGTCTTAAATTAAATTTTTTTGGGAAACATTTAAAACAGAGGTTTAGTCCTGTTTTAAAATACAAAAAAGGCAAACTCCAAGGAGAATGTAAATGCTAAGACAAAGAAAGGTCCACTATAAGGCTTATATTTCAAGTTTATTCTACATATATTTTAACTTCAATGGTTCCTACTTTTTCCCTCTAACCTCCTATATTATTAAATAATATGGGCCAGCAGGATGCAATAAACAGCCTACATGTGATGCTAACCCCTCAACAACTGAAATACGATTAAAAAAAGGGATGGGTCAGGAACAATATGATAACACCCAGCTAAAAGGGGCTGGGGAGAACACTGAATTTACATACAGTAGAGGAACCTGTAAAATGGGGCAAGTCTATAAGTAAGGCTGGAGTTCAGCTTAATGTTTTAATATCAGTCCTAGAGGACAGTAAAAACAACATATGCCAATATTATTATGTCATTACCCTACTGCAAATTCCTTTTGAAGTTTTGTGTTAAATGACTTTAAAACTTTGTCAGGCTTTACTGCTGTCAGTGTCCTATTAGCTGTGATTTTCCTTTCCATCATAGTGACACCCAGTCACACCCTGGCACAGAATTTGGCAATGTAACCACATATTGGGGGTAGAATTCCAATTGGAGGCATAAAGACCAGCTAAAGCCTGATGGTAAACTCAACCTTATATAAAATCTCTCTTCACTGTCCTGAAAAGTTGTTCATATGTGGTAATTCTATTTAAAATAATTCTCGATTCTTCCTGTTTTTGTAAAGAGAGACAGTAAATAAGGGTAAGGGTTCCAACATGGGCACAGACAGCAATAAAAACTGTGATGTTAACACCCCAATCCAATGCTAAAGAAAACATTTCCTGGAGTTGGGCTTTAAAGTTCAAGAAGGCTTTTGAACCTTCATTTTTCCTTGTTTGAACTCTGTATCTCTGAAACTTTTAGCATTCAGTGAGTATACTTTTATGTTGTGTCTGTCAATAAATAACTGATAACATTATCTTATTGCTGCTATAAATGTATGCACATATATAACTCTTATATAAAACTGGGTTTTCCACCCTTGGTAAATTTGACATTGATGTGTAATTTTTTAATTAAGGGATTGGTAATATCAATAATATAGCATATCTGCAAGCAGCAATACCAATATATTACAGAAATACAATAAGTATATTGATTTTAGTTATTAGTTGTTAAACACAGGGTTGACCTTGACAAACCAGGCCATCCAGGCATGCACAAATCAATATAATCCAAACAAAAATGTATTAAAGTGTGTTTTTACAGCCAACATTTCTTCTTCTAACTCGATGACTATCGGCAGCAAGACAAAAAGTGAAAAAAAGTAATTTTAAGGTTGTTATAGGAATAGGTGTCACATGTAACCATCTGCTCACTACTATCAATTCTTACAAAACTATGACAGGTAAATCTTCCACTGGTAACAAATGTTCTGATGACTTGCATTTTAAATAACTCAAAGCCAATGTGATTGCCATTGAAGCATATATTAAAAAGAAGAGCACAGAGTGACAAGCTTACTAGTTCATTCTTCTTTCACTGTCCAGTCAGAGAAAAATTAGACCTGCCAACTGCTAGAAAATTTGACTAGTCAAGGAATTGTCAATTACCTAGCAAGGGTCACTTCTTTCTTAGATGCAAAATTCCTCCCCTCTTTTGGTGTGTAATTACTGTGTGTTCTAGCTCAGCTCCTCTACCCCCTACATAACTTTTTAAGAAGCTGAGGAAGAAGCAAGGGTGAACACGATATAGAGTCTACCAAGTGATAGCTCCCAGTCTACTGGGGCTGCCCATATCACATGCAAGGTGGCAGAACCCAGCACATATAACATAACAGCACCCAACATAACATATACACAAATGCAATAAATTCACAAAGAATCATAAAAAGATTTTTTTGAACTGAATGGGGTCAGGGTATCTTTTTCTTATCTAATCTCTTTATTGAAATTTATTAGTTCCTTCTTGAGTTATTTATGCCAGTCAAATTTGGGTGCAGAGAACAGGCAAAGTAACACTTTGTAACTTACAGTACATAACATTCTTTGACATTTGGCAACAAAGTTTCTTGACTGGGAAAAGGTACAAAGTGTAACATTCATCCTTTTGCAGTTTGGTATTTGCCAAATACATTCACACTGCACATATACCAGGCTGTGATGGCGTATTTTTGTGTTTAAAGTTTATTTAAAGCTTTGAGCTTTAGAAGTCTGGCCTCATCAAAAAGGATCTGAAGCCCCATAAAAGGAGGAATCAAGCTTTGCTTTACTTGTGCAAGCTTTGTGTGATGTGCTTTGCTGGGAATGCCACATTCCAGCCTGTCACTGCATGTTTTTTTTTGGCAGGAGTCAGCTCTGAATCTCCAGTATTCTGATCAGGTGGTAGAGGTGCCTCACAGACCTATTCCGATACATCTTCCCACAATTCTGATAGTATGGCAAAACTTAAATCAAACTCATGCCTACCAATGGGACAATCCAACTTCCCAGATGCCATAAATATATTCACATTGCACTTGCACCTTGTAGGGGGTGTGCTATTACATACAAATCATCATATACCACAATAGCCAACATTTTATGATGGCTGCTTGCACAATTTAAAAAGCCATCAAAGGTTTTATAAATATCAAGGGGTTCTAAGGTCACCAGTAGGAATAAGACTTGATGAGAATACAGATATTATAAGGATGACAGCTTTATTAAACACTCGAATGACGTGTTTTATAGTGTTCTGATACCATCTTCCGGTACAGCACAGATATACAAAGCAAACAAAAGGACACAATAAACTTCACTATAGTACTAATAAAAGATTAAGCAAATAAGTAAATAATTTCTAGGCTATTGACAAATTCATTTTAGTCATAGTTTTTATTTATATCTAGAATAATTGAGGTCAGTTGATTTCTTCCTGTGGTATTGACTTTATGACAGAGACATCTCGCTAATTGTACTAAAAGCTTACATTTTTTGTAACATTTTAGGGAAATGAAAACTTTTAAAGCTAGTTCAAAGCTTTATCATGTGTTTTTGATACTGGTGTATTGTACATTTACCTAAATGGCAAATCCTCTCCTCCTCTTGTGTCTTTTTATGTATCTGTCTGTCATTTGTAACCCCTATTTGTTGTACAATGCTGCTAAACATGTTGGTGCTATTCAAATACATTTTATTATTATTATTATTATTATTAATAATAATAATAATAATAATAATAATATTTCTGCAGTGAATGCTAGTAAGACTGGTGAATGTGCACGTCACTGGGATCAATGAGATATATAAATGCCTGAAAATAGTACATTGTAGAAAATGTCAATGTGTCAAATGTCTTTATATATAAAACAAAGAATCAGATATTCTATCAGACATTCCCTTGTGGGAATCTTCCAGTTTAATTATTACAAAATAATTGAAGTTTGTTTAAGTATTACACATTTTAGTGTGATATTTGTTTTCTGATTGGTAGATATAAGTTTATATATATATATATAAGTTTGACATTACAGAGAGCTGTTTTCATTTCAAGCCGAGGCCAGTACCAAGTATTGATTGACATGAAAGATGAAAATGTTGTTTTGCAGACTGTCCAAATTTTTTTTTGTGGACCACCACATTTTTTTTACAGACCACTGGATGGCGACCGTTGATGTAGTGCTCCAGTGACCCCACTTTTACAGAAGAGATATTCCTAAACACTTGCACTGAAAACTGCCGTTTGTCTAATTAAATTCACAGAACACCTGTGGGGAAATATATACTAGGAAGTTTCACCCAGTCACAAACCAGATTCCTGCTTTAAGAAATTTGAATATAAATAAAAATACTAGTAGCAGGAAGAAAGTAAATTATAGCACACAGGCATCCGGATGTGGATTCCAAGTGACTCCATGTGGTGTTCTTTAGAAGTTGGTTATAGTAGATTATAGACAATTTGGATTAGGGTAAACTGAGTAAACGTCCTGATTTGAGCAGAGTGTTGTCACTGGGATAGGATTAGCAAAACACTGGTTGTCTTCCTCTGTTGCTCTTTTTTAAGCACAGAAGTAAAGATGGTTTAAATTTCCTTCACTTTACCCTGTGTAGGAAAAGAAATACTTTTGTGAATCCTATTCACTGTACTGAATGTATGCTGTATGCAATGCGTGAGAAAGCAGACACATGTGACTAGGTCATAAAGAATTACCATTCCACAGTCTAGGTTTTTCCAGTCTCCCTTCCAATGGAGACAAAAGAGCATAACTTGCAAATTTGGCTTGCTTTACTATTTCAATGCCAGTGTTTGGGCGGGTACATTGCAGACATTGTACAGAAAAGTGTTTATTCCTGTCTGTTTTTTAAAATGCGCATGCTCAGAAATACATGTAAACATCTACACTTAGGACTGTATTTATAAAACATGCGAATCGGACATTCCCCATAACATTCCCTTGTGGGAATCATTTACTGCTATTTACTTGAAACCCATAGACCTGGATGATTACCACATAGGAACATTTGAGGGATTGCCATATTCCCTATTTTATAAATAGAGCCCTCTAAACTAATGTTCGGAGCATATGGTTCACTTCCGTAATACATCTGTTTTTATAGGTGCCTGTCAGAGCACAGAAAAATATCTAGTGCTTCTTGGTGTAAAGAAGCAAGTCCATTTTTTCCTTTTCCTACATGATGCGGCCCTCAGTGCTTGAATGTCCAAAGACCAGGGATTCCACTTGGGGGTAAGGTGAGTGTTTTGTCCTACATTAACCCAGAGCAGATGAACTTTGAGTTTGTCCTATTTTTTACTGGTGGGTGAAAGAAGTGGTAGGTGAATTAACAGAAGGTGATTATAATCAGTATGGTTTAAAAAGGCATAGAAGTGAAATTGTTAGTTTGCCCATGGACCAGGCAGACATTGGCATTGACCGGGCAGAAACTCCAGAGGCAATACAAAGGAAGCTTGCTTTCCCTGAATTATAACTGTATTATACACCTATTGTGTTTCACTTTGACATGCCCAATCTCCTCCCTGTGCAGCTCTGTTAAGTGTGAGAAGTATGTGAAAAACTAAATTAGTCTCGTTGAGTGATGTCATTTGTATTCTGTTCTTTTAGGACTGTTTACAATAATATTGCACAAGCAGCCTTTGTTTTCATAGTAGGTGTGCTTTTATCTGCACATACAAACCTAGAAATTAAACTTTGGCTAGGCTTTGATTAAAATCTGCAGAATCTAAAACAAGTAGGACCCTAGGATGTCCTGTGTGGCCTGAAAGAAAGTGCCTGGGAAAACTCTATGAGAAGATGGATGTCAAATTGCAGCTATGGAAACTCTACAAAGGCTGATCACATGAAGACAAACAATGATGAATAAGAAGGTGCTTAGTTCCAACATCTTGTGAAAACAAATTCTCTTACAAATCATTTTGGCTTACAGTATATGAAGGGAAGTCTTGTTTGGCTACTAGGACAGGACGGGTGATTTTGGGATAGATCAGTTTGACTGCATTTGTTTTGCAACTTCCTTTACCGGAAGTAAATATACACCCTATGGAATTTCACTTAAGTTTGCTAAAGCAACCTGTAATAAACAATTTTAAAAAAGAAATTTAGGATTGGGAGTCAGGAACAGAAGATCACCACCCTATACCAGAAGGTGCTTAACAAGGACTTCCATATACACTCACAGTTCCTACCCACAGCTTACAGTCAACTATGTCTTCCATAGCAATAAACACATACCAGGGCCAACGTGATATGTCCTAGGTTTGGGGAGCCCAGAGAAACAAAACCAACAGGCTCCAGCACATAAAGTCTATATGGCTGACTCATGTTCTTTCAATGCATGAAAACTTACTGTCAATAAATTTAAAAAAACAAAATATGTAAATCATACAAACAAATGGGTGTGGGTAATACACTTTTAGAAACTCAATGTAAGTAGTTTTAAATTAAGTTAAATACCATATTTAATTTTGTTAAAACTTTGCTTCTTAAAATAAATTGCTCCTAAGAATGTTTTTCTTCTAAAATCTGTTTTTCTCTGGTTTTATTGGCCTATGTGACGTCCTCGTTAAACAATCATTTTGGTCCATGTCCATTTTGCTGACTAATGTGTACATTTAAGGACATGATCAATTATCACTGAGAAAAGTACAAAAAAATAAAGCAATTTTAGATCAAAATTATTATCTCATCACAGCCAATTTCTGAACTGCTTAGCCAAGTCCACAAGATCTACAGATTGGAAGAAATCATTGGAAGAAACTAGAATTATATGAATATTTCAAGATGTTTGAATATATAAGTACTTACATTATAAAGTAGCAGTTTTATAATAATGCCTCCAAGGAAGGAAGAATATGGAAGCCCATACCATCAGTACATTTGGCTTATTTCTGTTTGAAGGAGCACCAAAGATACTCAAGAGATTATATTCCTAAAATAAAAAAGTAGGCACACCAAAAAAACAGGACAGAGGTGATGTCCAATAGGAAATTGATTCCTTGTTGTATTATTGAATCACATGATACTTTATTACTATTTAACCACCTGAGCGTTACACTGATGTCTAGATTTCTGTACCAAAAGTGTCACAGGTTTTTATGAATTGTTTTTTAAATTGTAGACCTGTAACTTACAGAAATATGTTCGAACAGGGTTCTAGTAAAAATAATGAATATAAAAAATGTTTGAAACACACAATCATGTAAAAAAAAAATTACTTTTAATAAAATTAAAGGAAAAACACAAAAATCAGCCTAAACATGACATGTAAACAAATCAAAAATACTGAAAATACTGAAAAAGCAATAACTCTGTAAACTACTATATTATTCTAAAACACCTCCCTAGTGTGGTAAATTTTAAAACAGGGGGACGCACAGAGTCCAACATTACATTCAGGGCAGTGGAACCGGGTTTCCTTACGGATCTTTTTCCCATCCTCCCCTCTCTTGGAGCAGCACACCACACACATTCTTGTGGCGTTTCTCTTTGGCGTTTCTCTTTGGCGTTTCTCTTTGGCGTTTCTCTTTGTGGCGTTTCTCTGTTTTGAATTATTTTGTATTTGATTGGATACGCAAGTTTGTATCCAATCCAATACAAAATAAGAATTTGAATTTCCAAGTTATTTACTTTTATTTTATTTTTTTTTATTTTTTTGTATTGGATTGGATAGAGCGTTTGAATTTACCAGTTATGTACTTTGTATTCATTTTATATTACTTTGTATTGGATTGGATACGCAAGTTTGTATCCAATCAAATACAAAATATAAATTTGAATTTCCAAGTATATACTTTGTAATTATTTGAAATTATTTTGTATTGGATTGGATACAGGAGTTTGTATTCAATCCAATACAAAATGAATGAATGAGTTTGAATTTGAATTTCCCGCACACGCGCCGTCGTCATCACGCACGTACAAGAAGCCGGTCGGCTTTTTTTTTCTCCGCTGACCGGCTTCTTGTGTTAGAAGCACCCGACGCTGGACGGAGAGCGACGTGGGACGATCAGCGGGACCTTGGCCGGCGGAACGCGGGATGCTGGCCGGCGGAACACGGACCCGACGCTGGAATACGGACCCGACGCTGGATGAGCACAGGTAAGTGGGATTTAAAGGTAAGTCGAAAAAATACGGGCTTATCCCAAATAGCATTTTTTTTTAAGACGAAAAATTACGGGGTTAGCGGTTAGGGGGGTTAATGTATGTTGTGGGTAGTATTAGAATGAAATGCAAACATTTAGCAGTTACTATGATAAGTGTTCCTCTGATATACTAGGGACTATTTTAGAACCTGTGCACTTGTGTATGTTGTTAGTTGTAAAAGGTGAAAAAGTGATTGTATATACTTATCTCAAGTGTCACTCTTTAACTATTTGAAACTGAAGTTGCCATTAACATTCCCTTATTTCAGAGTAAGCTTTGTTAGTGTGCGTGGATTACTTTGTGTTTTTTTAGTAAAGTACATGCTAGACTAGTTTCTTGTCTTGTTTTTTTTAATGCATGTAGCTTGTAGTCTTTGGACATTACCTTTTTAAAACACACACTAGAGATTTGTAATTAATTCATAATTATGTTTAATTGTAAAGGTCTGTAATAATAATGCAACACCAACTCTACATCTTAGGAGGTATTTCTAGATAACTGTATTGAAACTGTCTAATAGTTAAAAATCTTTCCTTTTTAGAAACATTCCAGTCTAACATGAACATTTTAACATAAAAAGCTAAAACCTCTGTAGCTCTCCAAAATGCTGTAGTTTACCATATAATTATTTGTTATTATTCCTGAATCTCAGCCTGAAAATACAAGCTATGGTCTCTGGTTTTTATGAAACGGTCATAAGTGAACTTAGTGTTAGCTATACACAAATGAAAATCACCCAGGTATAGCCTAGAAAGTTTCTAAATCATATTACAATCTGGATCAAATCTTTAAACTAAACTTTCCAAAAAGTGCAAACTTGGAGAAAAGAAGAGATCCTCCTGTTGTGGCTGAAAAGGAATTTCTACTGAATGTACAACGCAAAGTAAAATCAAAACAAAAAGAACATGTAAAGAATAATTTTATCAGTAACAATAAAATTAGTTTACCATGGAGTCCCATTGGAATCTGTTTGTCTTCCATTTCTTGGTCTGAACTACTGCTAGCAAGTTGTACATGTAGATAATATAAACTGCAGACAAGACTAAACCACCTTATACTGTCAACAAATTTGTTGATGCTACATGATCAATTGTTTCAATCTGACAAACTACAACCAAAAGTTGCTGAATGCTGCTAACATAAGTGAAAGTGCCCTCTTGCTAGAGCAAAAGCATAAAGTCAAGCCAGTCTGTAAAAGAAGTTTAATTACTTTTCTGGTGGGAATTACATTAAAGTGTGTGTGCTGAAACCTTTTGTTTCATTTGGGATAGAAAAGGGGAGGGTTTCATTCACTATCATTTGGAAGTTTTTCTTTAATTTAATGGTCCTGATTTATTAAAGCTCTCCAAGGCTGGATACACTTTTATCAGTGAAGCTGGGTGATCCAGCAAACTTGGAATGGATCTGGTCCAGAATTCAAATATTTGCTGGCAAATAGCAAATGATTTTGAAGAAATCCATACCAGATTTGCTGGATCACTCAGTATTCACTGATCCACAGTGTATCCTTACTAGCCCTGGAGAGCTTTAGTAAACCAGGCCCAATGTCCTGTTGACACTACATGAAGTGAAAAATGATGGATATGTCAAAAAGGAAAAAAAAAGCAAAAACAGATTTTGATCTGTTTTAGTCTGCAAATGGATTTGTATTTCTGTCTGTTCATTTCTGGGATTTACACAGTTCTGAAAAACAACTCAACTAGCCTGTTGACCTGACTTTTCTCTACGCTTGTGTAAGAGACAACTTGGTCTTTTCTCTTCCCTCAACATGCTTAGCTTTATGTCACTGTTTCCTGTTAATTCTCTCAGTATCTCTCTTTGTATAGCTGCTTGAAATTTTCTCTCACTTCATATCTGGATCAACCATTTGTACTGAGACAGAAAATTAGAATAGGCTCTCTACTGGAATCCCCAAACAGTAAAAAAAAAAAAAACACAGCAAAGGTTGTAATTCTTCCCCACTAAAATAAAAAAAAAGTATTGGCTGAACATAAACTTCAAAAATTAGCAACTCAAAAGCAAGAACTAGATAATTATACTACACCTTGATAATAATACACCTAGTTTTTGGTTTTGTTTCAGTATTGTAAAATAAATAATTGTAAGGTATGTGTTTTCTGCTCACAATAAGGTCATAAGAAGTGAATTGTGTACAAGTGCATAGAGCGAAAACAAATTGCCTGTTACTTGCTTCTTACATAAAGATCTTGCCATACAAGATCTGCAAGAAAACGCCCGTCAGTGAATATGTGATACCTGTGTTTCTATATTTCTGTACCAGATGTGTGTTATTAGTTCAAGGTAAGACTGTTTACCTCTTACCATACTATTAAAGAACAGTTTAAATATCTCAACATCTCATTAAACTCCGTAACAAACAACTTTACATGCTGTACATAAAAATATAAATACCCTTTTATCTGAATCAAATAACCCGGTTTTTAAAACATAAAACAATATGTTTAGGAAAAGGTATTTAAGTGGTCTCTCCTATGCAATGATGTATAATGCTATCCGTACATAAAAATGTTCACTGTGGCTGTGCCAACAAAGAAATGGCCCACAATTGTTGCTATTATGTAACAGGTGTATTCAATGCTGAATAATGTGCCCAAAGACAAAAAGTGGCTAAAACTTTAGAAAAAAGATCAACAAAATTGTAAATGTAATACAGTTAGGGTAAAACCTTCTTTAATAATTTTTTTTATTTTGTCTGTGCTTGACACAAATGTTCCATTTTCTGAACATTATGATATAGTTTTAAGTACAACACAGTACAACACATCATTTTATGACTGATTTAGGCCCTGATTGGCAATGGATTTCTCCTGAAACCCTAGCATTGAATGTAAACATTTTAGGGACCAGAAGACTTTCATTTTTTTTACTGCCACCATCCATTTCCAATACACCTCTAGATGTACCACCTTTTGTTTACATGTGAGACTCCAAAAGATGAAAATTTAGATTGTACTTGGGAATGCGTTCGTTGTTGTGATCCAAAGATTATGAACCTCTTCACTATTGTTTAGAATATTTAGTATACATGTCTGAATTTGCTTAGGCAGTATCTGTTTCTTTTATTGCGAGAATAACATAACTGACTACAAAATATATTGGTTGTTTTTAGTGCTTTTAAACATTAAGCAACAGCAGAATATATTGGCTTAATATGTATGTTTGTGTTGGCAGACTAGAGCAACACTGAATTATACCTGAGGCGAAGGGGTTGAAGTATAAAGCAATTGTGTTTCATGAGAATAAAAAGGTACTTATAGGCATGACAAGACCAAGCATGTGTTTGGAGCAGGAGGGGCTCATCACATACATATTTTTTTTTATCCTCTGAATATGGAACATTTACATTCATGACATAAAATCCAATATGGGTAAATGAATCACATATGAGAATTCACCTTGTTTATGGTGAGAAAATAATAATCCTGAAAATCTCACGCATACCAGAGCTCATTACCAAGCTCTGCACAATCCTATCTTCTTTTTCTAAGGTCAAACAATTCCTTTTCTTCAGGCTGCACTTAATTTATGCTGTTATATATAGAATAAAAAACAACTCTGTCTAACAAGGTCACAAATGGAATCATAATGTTTTCAATAAAAATAAAAAAAATATTTTGGAATCTGGAATGTTTATCTCTATATATACATGCGTTTGTTCAGGAGGGCACCAAAATATTAACTGGTAGCCCGCAAATGCATTAAAAAGCAGGAAACTTATTAGGAAACTTACTTTCTGCATGTATTCAACTGCAAGCTTGCACCTGAGAGTGAGTATATATATATATATATATATATATATATATATATATATCAGATACATGAACAATGGTTTGGAAGCCTAGTTGCTCAATTACTTTGAATGTAGAGCCAACATATTGCGGCAATATGTCCAGATTCTGCACAGTAAAACTATTGTTTTATAATATAATTTTATATT
Source organism: Pyxicephalus adspersus (assembly GCF_032062135.1). NCBI lineage: Eukaryota > Metazoa > Chordata > Amphibia > Anura > Pyxicephalidae > Pyxicephalus > Pyxicephalus adspersus. Next base: position 98,517,889 of record NC_092862.1, read on the forward strand.
CCGCAAGAACACCAAATCATGAACAAATCTCTGCAAAGAACCTCTGAATATATCCAGTGTTCAGCGTTAGATCAGAATAGAGGGCACTAATCCTGCTTATGTAAAAAAAATGTAAAAAGTTACTTTTCTACACTGGATCATAATGTTCCTGAACACTACAATCTGTTTTAGTAAATGACAAAAACACTTTCAGTATAATTTTGTAAAGTAGGTTAATATCCAAAATATCTTTAGTTTGTCATTATACTTGATCTAGTATATTTTAATCCTTTTGTGTATTAATAACCTCCTAAAATCATAGCATAAGAAGATACTTTAGTTTTCCTTTCTTCCTTATCATTTTAAAGCGACTTATAAAAATAGAATTGGGAGCCATTCCTGACTTGGTTGTGCTGATGCATATATCCTAGTTCAGTGAGTCAATGATACAGAGAATAGAGAAGCCAGAATTAAGGCCCCCGAGCTTGCATCCTCAAAATAAGCCACAAGAGTGTGCATTTTAATTTTTGCAGATTATTTAATGAGCAGTCATTGCAGGTCTAACAGCAAATTGGCCTAATACAAAACAATAGCACATGACTAAAGTTATATTAAAAAAAAAAACATTTTAAAGACTTAAGGATGTGATTGATCAAAAAAAGTTCATAGTAAGACAGGAAGCTCATTTGTTCAAGAATAGCCAGGGTTAGTTTTTTTATGTACAAGGAACTTTCTGCAACAATTAGTTTGTGTCATTTCTGGTTCACTTACTTTTGATATTTTTTTTACAGTGCTTCAAAACAGAATAAAAAAATCAGTATGTGGGTGAAAGGAATTCTGTTTTTTACATTAGGAGTGAAAGTATTTCGTCCTGAAATTTATTGTTTCTATGGGGCCCTGTAAAGATGGAATGAAGCATGCTATAAGCCACTGTCGCTTTTATTCCTGAGCAAACGCTAACGATTACACCAGATACTGCGTGCAGACCTGCAGCATCTCATATGACAATTCCCTTTTCTAAGAATTGGTTAATCCTTCCCGAGTGCTTCAGTAAAATCAGGTTATCTGACTGTGAGACGCCTTGTCAACCAAGCTGCTGTCTGGTTACGGTTCCTTTGTATAAGATACACTATGGATTTTCGACAAACCTCAAACTACACCTGGCTGTAAAATGCAAAGCTCTGCAATATGAAAATGCAATCTATAAAAATGTTTTATAGTAATGAGATGTTAAAGGTGAATTTCAGCTCTACCTTCAGGATTTGTACAGGCTCCTCTCCTGCACTAATATTACTTAGTCTTATTTCATTGTAGAGTGTCAGCCTTTTACAATTAAATGCTACAGCAACTCATACTGAGCCCCCCTTTTTTCCTGTCTTATAGACATCTAGTGTCACGTAGTCCTTTCCTCCCCAGCTGAACTGTCCCTGGCTCACCTCTTTTATTATTGGATTTTTGCTCTTCAGCATCACATGTGGACCTTTCCACAACTTCTTGTTCATAACTCTGCCAGCATCTCCTGCCAACAATTATCTAGATCTAAAATTGGGAATTTAATAAAAAGGCAAAGGTTTATTTAGTTATTTTATCAAAAGTATTACTATTTTGATGAGGGGGACAGGAATCAGGTCAAGCAACATACTAGCAGATTCAACTTCAGTTTAAAGCAGCTGACTAACCATATATTCTTCTTATTGATTAGTTAGCCAGTTCATGAAAACATACTTTAGTTACTTGTGAAGTCAAAAGTATTGATTCACATCCTAAAAAATCTTTCAATGGGTAAATAGCTTATTAAGCTCTTGTATTATAGCTTTCCTTTTCATTGTGTTGCATAACCTTGATGTAACCACTCTGCCCCTCTACCCCTCTCCTTTACTAAGATGGAGAAGGCATGTCTGTAACACCCAAAGGCGGCAACAGAGGTAAAGCTTCCAGTGTCCAGCATGTCCATTCATGATGAACAAGGATGTACAGCTATTCATTTAATTGTGGCTTGGATGTTTTTGCATCTGCATTCTTGCAGTCATTTGCACACTTTATGGTGTTTTTGCATTCATTTGCACATCAGGCATCAGTGTTGGTTACTAATGCTCAGTGTTTTTCCACTTTTGTTGCTAAGTGGTCCCCTACGTGCTTTGCTTTGACAGGATCTGTGTCCTACAGATGTTTATTATGCCTGACCTGTCTTTGTACCTCATTGTCTAAAAACTATGGACTTCACTTCACCTTCTAATCCTTGCTTGGTGCTTTGCTTTGGTTCTTCACTGACTGTCAACTCATCTCTTTAATTGTGTCTGTCTAATGGTTCCTACTCATTTGTTCCTTTGAGAGACTTACTACTAGGTGCATCCTGCTCTGTGAATTTAACGCTACCATAGTTCTTGCTTGAGGGTTTCCCTTTTGCAAACAATAACTCCTATCGGATACACTTAGGCTGGAGAAACTACCCTCACCATCTCGGTCTCCAACGAGGTACATAGCAGCAAGAAAATTTAAAAAACTGTTTTTTTTGCTTAGTTGGGTGTCTAAAGTTAAAAAAGGATGACCTAATTAATTCGGCTGAATGAACATTACATTACAAGTGAACATTTTCCACCCATTTGGTTAACTACCCTACCCACAAGGGATTCCTTTGTGTATACTGCTAAAGCACTACATCAAGATTAGCTCCAAAGAGGACAACAACTAGAGAAAGAAGAACTATAGAAGTTACGATAATAATTATTAGCAGTAATTGCCCAGACTGGAAAATCTGGTTGACCTGTGCATGGACTCATACAGCCTCAGTTAGTCATATGTAAATGATTCCATCATGTGACAGTCTGAAAAAATTTAAAAAATGGTTCAGAGGAAAAGTGATCAACACAATGTGCAAATTAAAACAATCTGGGGTGACTTCTGAGCTGCATGGAGCCCTGCACATAGATCACTGGTTGTTTGGGGACTCCATTATTTCTAGATTGGGAAGCATATGTCTACACTGAGCACTGAGCACCCAGGGGAAGTCAAATAAGAAAACCTAGCTTCAAATGCAGCCAAACAGGTATATACTTGACATAGTTTTAGCCATGTGTTTCTTCACATCATCATTATCCATGACATTTCATACTTTGCAGGTATTGCTTAATAATATTCAACACATTATGCCCTAATATTAACAATGCAAGCCCTATGGAATGTGCAACATATTTTACCCTTATACAATTCTTTAAATGTTTTTTTTTTTTAAATATGTGAACAATCATTTCATATTTTGCCACAAGGCATAGGTCAGATTTGAAAATGCTTTCTCACTACCGTGGAGCCAGATATCTGTGTCTCAATGTTATACAATTCCTTTGTAAACACAATTTACATGGGAGGGTTTAATTATGATTGGAAAAATGTCACTTGCTCTTGCACGAAAGGCTTCATGTTTAATGACCTGGGTGTGCCTGTAATACAGAAAGGAGCGTGCAGAGTGAAAACAGTAGCATGTGTTAGAGATTAAGGCCTAGAAAAAAAAGATATGGTTGCAAGGATATTTTCTTCTGCAACACCACAAAAAAAAAATTATTTCCATAAAAAGACAGAGGTCAAATAAAAGGTGGATAACTGCTAAAAAATATATACAAAGATCTAATCTATTGTTTGTTATCTATTTATATATATTGTTATGCTGAATAATATTAATTTCAGCAGTTTTTTGTGTATTTTTTACCTGGCTAGTAAAACAGCTTGATTCTTGTTGTGTCATCAATACCAGCCTTTTTTTAAAAGATTAATGTACCTAAGCTTAGATGGGTAAATATTCTAAGAAATAATGGTAAAGTGAGAATTATCTGAATCTTACATGGGTTGTTACCAATAGTTTTACTTCTCTTACCTTTGGTGTAAAATTTGAATCCAAAGTATGAAAGCCCTTTTTTGACACCTGATGCATTCCTATGGAAAATTGAATTTTCTGCCATTTGTCACCTTATGTAAAAGTGTCTGACTTAAGATGCAGAACAAGCCATAGAACTAGCATTCTCAAAAGAAGAGTTCAATGATGGCAGCCTCCATCAAAGTTTCTGAGAACAGCATTTCTTATACTTTTTACCCCTGAATAGTCCAATAAATATTTTACAGATCTTGGGGAACCATTGCTAAGACCAAAATATATTGGAGGTCAGTGGGAATAAAGCTTCTTAAACTGGTGGCCAGTGGAAAGAGTGCTAATTTTATAAACAACTAAAAACATCATTAGCACCATGCAGCTGGTTCTAGCAGGTGGTGTTGGCCCCAGAATTATGCAAGCAATCTACCACAGTTTGAAGAACCCTAAGCAATTTCTGGAGGAAGCTTGAGACTCCTCAAAACCCTGGTTTAAAATAGCTGCTCTATAGAAACAAAAGGGGGCAGTTATAAAGTACCTGCACTTTGCTGGGTTCCTTTGAGGGGGTTTTGCTGTCAGAACAGCCAGGCATTCAGCCATTTCTACAGGCTATTTGAAGCTGCGGAAGGTATGTGAACTCACATCCAAGTACCTGAACATTATACCTGCAGAAGTTTTTCCTTTTCTTCTAAATACAGAATATCTTTAAAAGTTTAAAGATGTGGACAGGTTTGTATGTCTAAAAGAAAACTGGTAATGGTGTGTGATGCAGACCCAGGTGGTGTAAAGGTTTTTCTTTTGCAGGCGCTTGACAAAACAATATAGTAAATTTACAGCATTAAGTGCAATAAAAATAGTTTTCAAAGCTGGTCCTTCTTCAAAGGCACATTGCCCAAGACTATGCAATTAACCATCACTTTGTTCATTGTTTACAAACTGAATACACCAAGATTTTAATATGCTTCTTCTAACATATATTCAGTCTTTGCTAAGTGCAGTAAATTATACTAACCAATCAGAGCTCAATTTAGTTTAAACTGTACCAGCATAACGTGGAATATAATGATTTGACCTTTGAATGATTTTGATATGATGACCTCTAGTAATAAGCAAATCATTGTTAAAACAAGTCTGTGAACTGTGGGTTTGTGAATGTTTGAATGAATGTTTGTCTAGTCTTTAGAGAATCATACAATTCACAAATTATGGTCACTAGAAATCATTAAGTTCATTAGGGGAAAAAAAAAGAGATGCAATAACCATACAACTCCATCATACCTACTGAATGAAAATTTTGCAAAACTGAGCTGCTAGTCACCTGGCTATCAATAAATTCCAATGGCTTCACAGACGTGAAAGACATACTGTATACAGATTATAAATTCTGACTTCACTGCCTAAATGCTTGTTCCTAGTCATTGACTCAGAAAAAGAATATTTTCTTTCATTTTGGTCATCACACATTAACAAGGATGTCCACACTTATCTCTCCGGACATCCAGGTGGTATGTATCTGTGGGCCATATCTATGCTTACTAAGGATCAACACTAAATGATAACACTTGAAAATGCTTTTCATAGGTGTCAATATAGAAATATTATATTGATGATGTGGTTAGAAGACTAAGGAGAAGCAGAGAAATTTAATACATTCAGCAACTGGTTTATTAAATTTCCAGTAGGCAATGCTGCAGTCATACAAAATGTATGCTGTCCTCATAAAAACAAGATGAGTTAAGACTGCCATATAAATCAAACAAATTATATCATACAGATTTTATATGTTACAGTGCGTTGCATACATGGATTAACCCCCTGAGTGATGTGAGTCTTTATTAGAGCTTTCAACTTTCTCAACTACAAAGCTTTTTAACAATAGTGTTTCAATAAAAGGATGGTGAAACATTAAAGAATAGAAGTGTCACTTTGTAGCTGCTTATATACTTTAAAGTGGAATTCTCACAGTTTGCCAAGTATAAAACATCTCAGTGGCACTTGGCAATGTTAGAGAACAGACATAGTTTAAACATTTGCCAAATGCAATACCAGGCCAGTTTTAGTTAACAAATATGAGTTAACAGTTATGTGTGTTGCATATACTTTTTTTTTTATTTTATTCTTCCATTAGCCCAACAAACGGCAAAAATGATTAAAGCTATATTTTTCATAATAATGTTCTTCTTTCTTTTTTACCGTGATGTTGCAATTGTACTTAACACCATATTGCAGACTGTTGGTAAATTCACCTATGTTGTAGGGAATCCCCCCACCCCACAATGCATTGGTTAAATGCCTTTTTTGGCTTGTGGGTACCACAGGACTAGGTACGCATACTTACCCTATTTATTCCCCTCTGGCAGCTGTAACTCTCCTCTGCTGCCTTGCATTCTAAATGGGCTCAAACTGTTTTCCTATATGACCAGAAATGAAGCAAGTGAAGCAGCTTTGGGGGACCACTCACACATAAAGAAGTAAATAAGTGGTTTGGACAACTGCCACCAGCTTTTTTTCCCCCATACCTCCTCACACAACACTTAGGACGATTCTTCCTTATACTCGGAAGCACCTCTCAATTAATCCATAAGATATTCTTTGGAATACCCTTCCCTATTTGTGATAGTATTCCTTACACTGCTTACAAGATCTAACACATATCTTCTGAGGTTGAAGATATATAAAAAAATCAAACCGCAGCCAGTGTACATATTTAAATCGTAGATACCTCTATCTACTAGAACTGAAATTATTAATAATTATTACACCATTAAGATAGCCATCCAAAATCTCCAATCGAGTCATTTCCCCTTTTTGTGACATTTTCTGTTAAGGTCAATATACCAAGGTCTCAGCAATCCCCTGAGGAAGCCCGTTTAGGGGGAAACGCGTCGGGAGAGACCATAAGTACAGTACTGACCCACATCTTGGACTCCTTAGTGAAAGTATTTTATAAAGTCATGGTTAAACTTTGCCATGGCCTCTTTTACCAAATATGTTTCTAGGAAGTATATGTTTTAGTAACTGAAATAAAAGGTTTTGATGTCATGCTAGACTTTTTTTCTGCCATAAAGAGCCGCTACCTTGCCACTTTTTCTTTTATGTACTATTGGCTCGGCAACCTCTCTAGTGGCATTTTCTATCCTTATCACTGCGGGACTGGCTTCCTCTCCTTCTAAAGAAGTAAGACTATGGAAAAGAGCAATCAGGTGAATACCCTCCCCACCAGCACCACAGCTAAATGAGCATTTTATTATGCATTGGATAGGGTTCCCCAATGTATGGGTACAATACATAGCAGTCCAGAGTGGTACTTTACTTGTTTCAGCCTCCAGATCTCTCTTTTAGCCAACTTTCTTTATATTACACACAGTAGCTTAAATAGGTGTCAGAAAGTCATCATTACTTACATTACAACTTAGAGTGGTCATAAATGGCCCAGGCCTTGCTATGGATGAGAGCATCAGAACAAGAACCTTATACTAACCAATTCCACAGACAAAATGTTAGACCTTAAACACAAAAGCTACTAGCTAGACATTTTGCAGCCCACCTATGTGGGATCATTACTAATGTGGTTACACTTAAATAGGTGTGGTACAGCTCCTATGACTAGTACCTTTTATCATAAATGGCTTTCTATCAAAGAAAGGTCACTTCAAACCTATTCTCTAATAATAATGTATATGGGGCTAAATGGATTTCCTGCATTTCACTGTCACCTGAATTGGTCTATATAACCAAGTCATAGAATTACCATATTAAAGTACTTCTTGGCTTTAAAAAAACCTCTAAATGACATTGATACCTTTTTTTAAAAAAAAATACAGTGCACATATCATCTTAGCATATTTATATTGTAACAAAAGGATAAAATTTGAAATGTATTTGTGTTTTTATAAAAATATGGTACCAATAAAGTACGTTGTTACATTATTAGTGAACTAGAGAAATTTGTTCCTTACTAGCAGCAAATTGGTTTGTAATTACAACTCACTGTACAAACCGGCCATTGCTATTCAAGCTGATGTCTTAAACACACCATTATATATTTCTTTATTATGGTTTAAATGTATTTTTTTTCTTTGAAACTTCAGTCATCCCTAGTTTGCATTATTTGTGAATTCAAATTACGTTGCAGCACAAAGAATTGGGAAGGTCACTTGTAATGGGTCACTAAATACTGTACTATTTCATCAACAGAAACCGGGGGATCAAATGAAAGACTGTTATTAAGAAGTGCTGAGCTACTCTTGGAAGGAAAGAAAGAATATCACCTGGATATCACTCACTACAGCTATTGTTCCACTCAAAAAACAATGTTTGCTTGGATTTCTAATTCCAAAATGGTAATATAAAGCAGCCTATTTTAATGCAAACTAAAGAGGAAACATTTTTCAAATAATGTAAAGTTATTAAAAATATTAAAATGTAGAGGAAACAATATCCAGGCCCAGTTTGCTAGTATTTACTCAATAGTTTTTAGAATTTTGACTTTCTTACTTAAATGTGTTATGTTTGATAAGATAGTTTATAATACCTAAACAGAAGCTACTGTGGAATTAACCTTTACCAATCGCATGATGTATAAAAGCTTATAGTATATTCACTCAACTGAAAATCAGCAACTGGAGCTGAATCCAGGTCACTGACAATAAATAATGATGAAAAAGAAAAATGATGTTGACAGTTAATCATTTCCTCCTGAAAATGAACAAGAAATATTACAGAAAGAGATTAAGTAGTTGACATGAGCAAAAACTCTATGGACCACTTTGAAATAAAGATGAAGATTTAGATATTGATGGTACAGAAGTTAACTAATAAAGTAAAATATGAGAATCCTTACTAGTTTAGTTACCTAGGAAAATTCTCATGCTTCAAGACAATTTGACATTTGGTGACAGACTCACTAATAGGTGATTTCTTAAGATGGTCTTATCAATCTGGTATATGTTCAAAAAGGGGGATTATCCTAATGTGTGAGCTAATATCTGAACAAATCAAAGGCACCCACTAGTTGGTTTACTTGGTCATGATTGTGCAGGGATTCTTCAATCAGATTGGTGCGTACATGGTGGCCCATAAAGTCCATTCTGGTAAAGGATCTGAATGACACCTTGACGGACAATTTAGTATGTAGTCAACTGGCTGTAAGTCTTTTTTTGTAAAAGTCTAACTCCAGCAATTCTTTTAAGGTGTTTCTAAATCCAGCTCCAAGTAGAATGGTTTACACACACTTTTTAGTCAAGTTTAGACCCTCTGACAATTTGGTTTCTTGCCCTAATCAAAGTGATTCACCCCTGTCTAGGAGGAGCATTCCCTAAATTTGGGAGCTTTCCTTTAACTTTCTGTTGCCTCTGTTGGACAGGGAGTAAAGAGTATTTTCCCAAATGCTATGAAAGAAATCTGGCAGGGGTCAAAATCACAAAAAAACATATTTTTTGCTAACACATACTTTTATGCTTGTCCTAGAGGAAAAGTAATCTTTTCTAGAATAAAGTACAGTCTTCCTTAAACTTCAAGTTTCTAACTCATCAATACCTAAATAAACAGTGGCTGTAATAAAAGGAGAAGTGCTTGGAATCAAATCATCAACTGCTAAATGACGTGAATAATTAAGAATAAGTATTATTATTATTATTATTATTAAACAGGATTTATATAGCGCCAACATATTACGCAGCGCTGTACATTAAATAGGGATTGCAAATGACAGACTAATACAGACAGTGATACAGGAGGAGAGGACCCTGCCCCGAAGAGCTTACAATCTAGTAGGTGGGGAAATTTCACACACAAAAGGATGGGAGATATGTAGTGTGGGAAGTAGTGATGGTTTCAAATGACAGAAGAAGCCGGGTAGGCAAGTTTGAAAAAATGGGTTTTGAGTGCTCTTTTAAATGAGCAGAAAGTAGGAGCAAGCCGAATAGGACGAGGAAGACCATTCCAGAGAGTTGGAGCAGCTCTAGAGAAGTCTTGTATCCTTGCGTGTGATGAGGTTATGAGTGAGGAAGTCAGTAGTATGTCATTGGAGGAGCGGAGAGAGCGGCAGGGGGAGTATTTTTTAACCATGTCAGAGATGTAAGTGGGACAATAACTGTGTAGGGATTTGAAGGCAAAGCACAGGAGCTTAAATTTGATTCTAAGGTGAAAAGGAAGCCAATGGAGAGAACTACAAAGAGATGTAGCGGAAGAGGAGCGGAGGGAAGGATGGATGAGTCTGGCTGCAGCATTCATAATAGATTGTAGAGGAGAGAGTCGGGTTAGTGGAATACCAGCGAGAAGGATGTTACAGTAGTCCAGACGGGAGATGATAAGAGCATGTACAAGGAGTTTGGTGGTCTCAGGGGACAGGTAGGGGCGTATTTTGGAGATGTTGCGTAGCTGAAAGTGACAGGACCTGGAAATGTTCTGAATATGGGGGGTGAATGAGAGGGCCGAGTCAAAGGTGACACCAAGACAACGTGCCTGGGGGGAGGGCCGAATAACAGTGTTGTTAACAGTTAGATGTATGTCAGGGGGAGATTTAGATTTTGAGGGGGGGATGATGATGAGTTCTGTTTTATCCAGGTTGAGTTTCAGGAATCGGTCAGACATCCATGATGAGATGGCCGACAGGCAGCATGAGACCTTATCCAGGACTGAGGGAGACAGGTCAGGGGTGGACAGATAAATTTGGGTGTCATCAGCATACAGGTGGTACTTTAAGCCAAAGGAGGATATGAGACTACCGAGAGAGGAGGTGTACAGAGAAAAGAGGACCGGTCCAAGGACTGAACCTTGGGGAACACCAACAGAGAGGAGAGTGGGTGAGGAGGAGTTACCATTGAAAGAAACTTGAAAGGAGCGGTCAGACAGATAGGAAGCAAACCAAGAGAGAGCAGTGTCACTGATACCAATGGAGCGCATGATTTGTATTAGAAGGGGATGATCAACAGTATTAGAAAAAGGGAAGAATATACCATGTATGACCTCCTATATTTATAGAAGTCTACTCTGTTTGTTGAGCTGCTTTCCTATTGAGGTGTTGGAGAAGCTTAACTAGAGAAGCACATAGAAAGTTTTCATTTACAAACTGACACTATCGACTTCGAAAGACTTCTGTTTAATTAGCAGCTGGTTATTTTGATTTATTCACAGAGGAGATTGTTTCCAACTGCTCTTTTTTATTGCATCCAGTATTTATTTTATGAAGACTACACAGCTGCTGGATCTATCAGATATGCACTGATTTATAATAATAATTATAAGTACTGCATATACATACATGACACTTTCTTAGTTTTGCATATTGGAAGCCTTAATTTGATTGGGCATTTTTGGGGGGAATAGGATAGGGGAACATAATTCATTAATAATAGTAGTAATAAAACTTTTCCAAATTTTCTGTAAATATAATGTGCATATAATTAATACAAATTTATAGTATCCACTACTGCCACCTGTGTACATTTGTCATGCCTTTAAAATTTTTCTGCTATCCTGTAAAACTGTTGGTAAAATTGGTTGGGACAAATTATCATACTCTCAAGGCTGTTTAGAACAGTTCTAGTTTGTCCAGACCCTTATCAATTTTGCTGGAAAGGTTATCAGCATGTAAACATGGAGAAAAATGAAATGATATATCGAATGCTTGCATGTTAACCACATGCAGTTGTCAATATTTTTCACAATAGCCATCTTTATTCAAGAAATAGAATAGTAAACTACTACGTTTGAGCAAGTGATCCGCCATTTCAGATGGTTTACCTTACCTGGGGTACATTTAGTGCATCAGCTACAATGAGCACACATATTCCCAATATTCTAAAGTTCTTTAGGATAACTTTACGTTATTCTATTTGTTAAAAATCTAGGACAGTTATACATGTATCTCAGCAAAAAATACCTTTGGTCTTATAAAAACACCATTCATACAAGTGTAGAAATTCCTAGGTGAACAAATTGTAACATGCATGTGAGAACAATTATTATTTTTAATCTGTGTTTATATGAAAGTAAAAAAATTACTTAAATGTATGTTAGGTTGGTGTAGGACACAGGGTTTAACCATTCAGAAAGAGAAAACAAAATCAGCTGCAGGGAAGCAGACAGCAATAAAAAAAATGAGAAGGGGTCGAGCCTGAAAAATATATTTCTTTTTAAAGGATAATAGACACCCTTTGGACAAGATTTTCTTATCACAAAACACAAAACCCCTGTATATTCTATGTATACATTACACATGTACATTTTCTTTCTATAGTGGCTTCTTTTATTTTGCAGATGTTCCATTACAGACCTTCTAACAATCTTTCCAGTTTTAAACTTCAGGTAAATTGTGGTGTTTTAGCAGATTATTGCATGTTTATACCAACACAATAAACGCACAGGCCATCTGATTCAGACACGTACGTCAGCGCCGTTCTTTAACCTGTTTGTAAACACCATGCTGAATAAATCTCCTCTGTGTTTAAATCATGCGTGCTGTTTGCAACCTCTTCAAGATAAATTATAATCACTGGCCTCTGCGAATTTCCATTTTTGGTTTGAAGCTTAGAAAACATTTTTTTTCAAGTCGAAAATCAGCACCAACCAAATAGGAAAAGGAACTGCTATGATGTTCAATGAATCACCTCTCTAATCCTGGCTTCTTGTAGAAGGCTTTGTCAAATGGAGACACTAAAAGGTTTTTATCACTTTGCTAGGCTTGATACCAATTCAGTTAACTGTTTGAACTTTAAATGCTTAGACATGTTGAACAAAAATCAACTGCTGACTTCTTATGTCTTTTTCTAGTGCTGTGACTTCCTCCCCATTCCCAGTTAAAGCTGAACTCTATGCATGCAGATACTGTAAATACACAGTTGAAATATGTATATAGCTGTCCTGCCTACCAAATATTTTTTGTCCATTCAGACCTGAGATTCACATGGTCCACCACCAACACAGGTTTCTTTCAAACAAAAAAATAAAAATACCTAATTAATCAAAAGAGAACGAAGCATTGTAAATGAGACCAACCTTACATCAGCAGACAGGAATATTGTTTTGAGAGAAGGAAGAAGGTATCTCAATATGTGGGCCTATATCTTTTTGAAATCTTTTTTCTATTTCCAGAAATACGAAGCCACTAAGGAAGTTACATGCAAAAAAATTCGACCTGTTAAACTTCTGTACAAATGTCAGTTGTCAAACTGGTAATGGAGTTTCACAAACTGTAATCGCCAAGAGTATAATTTTAACCTGAACAGGGCTAGAAAAACTCTTACAAAGGGCACTTTAATACAAAGTGCACTTATCCGTTCCCCCCTTACAGTGACCTATAATAATGCACTCTCCCCCTCTGCAGATTTATATTTACTGAGAATTGAAGGGCCATGCTCCCACAGATTGTTTACATCTTACAGCTACTAGTTGTTCTTCCTGCCCACGTCTCACAGATTTCCATGAATTTGTGTACCAAGTCTAGAGAAAAAGTTAGATGAGTCCCAGAGAAGTCTGAGGGGCTGAAAGGTGAAGGACTGGGAAGAGGGGATTAAGACAAATGGCCATCTGATGAAAACAAACCATAGGAGCATGGTTTCTCTGGGTTCCTGGTAAGAGGGAATCTGCAAAGGCAGGGTGTGGTTTAGGCTTCATCAGGGAAAAGTGGATTAAGTACACTTTGTAATAAAATGCTGCCTATTGGAAAAAAAAAGACACTGCCTATTGGAATAAACTAAAACTTGCAATGAATGTTTCCTGATAACAGCAGTGTAAGAAGAAATGTTCTCACTAGAATAACCAGAACCATATTTTGAAAATTTACCAAAAAAATGTTAAAAAGAGTTACACAAATATAATATAAAAGCCTAAAAATGTATAGAAAATGTTTCTGTGCAAAGCAAAGTAGTATGGTTAATAGTAAAAGTAACCTGGTTAATATCTTACTGTATACAGGTCCTTCCAGTCCTTCAGATTTTGGCAGGTGACTGTCTACTGAAACAATGTCTGACCACTGTATTTCTGGCTGGTAAGATTAAAAGGTTTGCAATACTTAAATTTTTTGAACAAAATGCGCTCCAGGCTCCCTTCACTGGTAATTACGTGACCAAGGTCAGTTGTCCTATGTTGAAGCAGAAAATCAGCCAGTTTGTATTATGTTCTCCTATTTTACAGTAATTTATCAAAACTAAGCTTTGGCTATACCAGCAGAACTGAAGGTAGCCTGAGGTAGCTTTTTCTCCAGAAGAGATAAGTATAGACAGAGCAGAAAACTATTCAATCACTAAATGTATCTGGGCATATATGGGGCCACCATGTATCCATTTCTATTGTCCACCACACAATGTGGAACTAAAATAGGTGACAATTACCTGAAGAATACACCTGGATGCGTAAACATGTCAGATTACTGTTGCCTGAAACAAATGGTCATACTAGTTTCGACAAAAATGTGTACTGTGGTCACCCAAAATCATTCATTAATCCACCAAAGATAATTGTGAAACACTGCTATGCATGTCAATGGAGGGGAGCACAGCAGGGTGCTGCTTGCTTGTTCCCTCCTCCCCTCTGCATAGAATTGAGTGGGCCCTGTGTGTATAGTGCTCATCATTTCACCTGTCACTATCTATCACTGAAAATGATAATCAAAGATTGTTTCCAGCAGCAAAAATCCTACATGCGTGTATAACCTAAGTCGTATACAATTGTGGGAAATCTGAAAAAGATTGTGTTGACCACTTCTGAACCTGTGTAAGTAAAACCATCAATTTTTGCTGGTTGTAATAGCAATTTTCTTGTTCATAACCATATTATCAATGCTTCCCTGGTCTGTACATCCTGGCCATAGATACTATCAACAAACCTCCTGCCCCAAGCACTTATCAGTATGCTTGTCTATAATAGGTATCAATGGTGTCTTCCCTGTTTACATTATACATTCTCTGGTTCCCAGATCTATTATACCAGAACACAGTATCAGTTTCCTGTGACATGTAGTACTGCTTTTGTTTACCACAAATTGTATCACTTTTCCATTGTTGATTCTATTTAAAGAAACAACATTCCCAAAACACCATATTGTATTTGTATACCGAGAGGCAACAGGAAAAAAATTATGTCAGGTAACCCTGTGGAAGAGAAAAATAAACACATCTGTTATGCATCTGTGAATCAAGACTACTAATTATGATTCAGATTTGGAAACGGACATTTTTACATGCCCAGCACATGGCACTGCTTGATAACATTATTGATCACTTAGCATATAAAGTACTATGAAAAAGTTCTAGGCACTTTTTTAAAGAATAATGAAATAATATTAATAAACAATGTACAAATAATCATTAAAAAAAAACTATAATCAGAATCAATAGCAGCACAGGCAGAAGTATTTTTTACAGTAGAATCTAGGAATAAAAGAACCTTTGTCATACTTTTATGGCATTTGAACACCCTTTGCACTTTTTTCCTTATTATTGTGAATCTACATAACTATAGCAACATTTAACTAATGTTCAAAAAAAGGTGACCTTTACATCTGTTGAAGCTACATAAATACATCATATTTACATACTGCAGTATTACCAAATATATATTAAGACCTGTGAACTAAGTCCCATGATAAATGACCCTTACAGTATCTCTGCACAGGAAAAAAGCTTAACCCGTTTAATTTACATTCCACAAATGACATGAACTTACGAAGAAGACATTCTGTTTTACAAGCTTTGCAAACACTGCTTGCAGATACTGAGCAAACACACACTAAAATGCTCATGTTTACCAAGTCAACAGCCAAGCCGCAATGGGTTGTCACTTTTATAATTAATCCAATTACTGGGTCTTACTTGGAAAAGAAAACTGAAATCATACTATAAGTTCACATTCTGCCAAAATTTTTTTATACAGTTCACAATAATGTGTTACTGGATTGAATAGTCAAACCTATAGCCTCAGTGACATTATCACTAATACCTACTCAAACTGCAAAATATAAAATGGACGATTCTTCCATACGTTTTTAAGTTTGGTATATTGAAAGCATTTCTTTGTTTGGTGTTCGGTGTTTATAAACAATGGAAAGCTAAATCTAGATCATAACAATTTACTAAACAGAACTTTTTTGTTGGGATATAAAAATCTGTCAAGAAATTGATGTGCAGTATTTGTTTTACTTGCAGTTGTTAACAATGGCAAATGTTGGCAATCTGAACTGTCACCATTGCCAAAATGGCACATATATAAAAAAAAAAAAATGATTCATCTATTGATAAAACACCATAACGTCAGTGGTATACAAGTTTCAGTTTTTAAAACAGGGTGCCAAAGAGTCGCATAGCTGTCCAGCATGGGACACCAATGTTTGGGAAGCAATATGAACCACATGCTTAGCGTGCAGGTAAGTTAGGACAATGTAATTGGAAAGCTATTTCTTGAAACATTTTTTTCAATTAAAGGCTACATTTAGTGCACTGTGGCCAATCACTGGGATATTTTTTGAAACATACATTCCTCTATGTATTTCAGGTACTAAAACAGGGAAAAGCTACATGTTCTTTAGCATAATAGTAAATAATATATAGCATCTGGTATAAAAAAGAATAGGAATTCTGCAAGGCAGATCTAAAGCTTTGTTGTACATATTTAACTTATCATGACATGCCACAGAGTGATGTTTGTTTTAAGCTCATCAGTAAAGTAGTGAAAGCTCTGCTGATCTAGAAGAAGGCAGGTGATTTTAGTCTAGCACTGTCTTTACATAAATCCAGATGTGTGTGTAAGTGAAATAAATAACATGCAGGAAATGTAGTGCAGCCCTAGTCAATGATTTTACCAAAACCAGCTGATGTTTGAGTCCACTGACGTAAAATAATATTACAACTCTAGCTATGTTTATTTGTTCAGGGCACTAACTCCACTATGCACTGTAGTCTAAGATTGCGGTGGTTAAGTAGTAGAATAGACCATACAAGCAGAACAGAGAGGAACATATTTATGGTATGGCCTAGGATGTAAAAAGTTTTATATTTTTTTAGTTGAGCAATATGAAATAATATACATAGTAATATAAATCTTCATTTTGGGTGAATAGGCAAAACTATGCTGCATCTTAAACACTAACTCGTAATCCTAAAAGTGCTTTGATACTTAGTGTACGAATGAATTATACAAGTCATGCAAATAGGGAATATTTAGAGAGAATTGTACTTTAGGTTCCTAACTTTGGGTAAATAGCTATATGCATGTTTAGGGAGGGTAGGGTGATGAAATACATCAATGTCTTCTACCTGCCCTGTTTATTGGACAATTCTGTTGGCATGTCCCTTATCAGCAAATATGCACGTAGAAGTCCCTGGTTAGATCACACTCCCTCTGAATGCTGCTGAGTGGAGAATGGCAAAGGGCTAATATCTAAGAAATTCAGGTTATTATGCTTGTTGCACACAAAATATATTTAATGATAAGAATACAGAAATCCAATATATATATATATATATATATATATATATATATATATATATGTTTTTTAATATCTGCCTGGATTTAAGCTTTACCCATGAGTTCATGACAATCTAATAATATAGTTTCAAGCTGATATACAAAATATTTTTATTTATTTGACAAAATCCCCTCCCAACTCATTAAAACCCATTCCATTTGGCATGCACTCTCCCACCACTCCTACCTCCACCATATTCGGGCTAACGTTTTGTACATTGTAAATATATAGATTTGGGCGTATGAACAGTTAAAATAAGGAGTATCCTCTATATAGATCTTTATCTAATCATCTCTGTTTTCCGAGTAATATATTCCACCCTCTTAATGTTTTTATATACATATTTAAAAAAAGTTTGAACATATCTAAACAACAGAAACTTATCAAAGAGTATCTGTATCCCCTTTCAAATACACATAAACCAAAATAACATCATAAAACAAATTTGCTTTATGTAGGATAATATAAATGATGTAAAGACACAAGAAGAATAAAAACATTTATACATTAGAGCACAAATGCCTGGTAGAAAGACTCATCTTGCAACACTTCTATTTTAAATGTGTTTGCAGATAACATTCAAGATATCAGTATATTTTTGTGCTTTACTACAAACTTTCCATCCTTTACCACAGGATGTTACAGCTGCAGTGTAAGTCGAACTGAATTAGTTAGCAATAAAAGTAGGGTCTTTGTAAAAAAATATAATTTACTATCAAAAAAATATATAATTTACTAACACAGCACCCATACCGCAAGAGCTACCTAATATTCTTGTAACTTTGTCTATTATTTTATACTAGCAATATTTTTTATACTACAGAAAGCTTAAAAACAGATCACGTTCTTCAATTAAATCAATAGACAGAAAGTCAGCTATGTGTTGGAAAAGTACAGCTTCACGTTTTCAATAATTGATTCAACTGTTACATATTTGTCAATAAATGCTATCAAAATTACTTTTTGACCTCAGGCCCTATTTGGTGTTTCGTGTCCTTTTAAAAGTGGTCAGTAGATTGTGGTAATGTAAATATATACCAAGTTCAAATACTTATCACTGTATACAGTTTTGAGCAGAACAATGAACGCACAATTGTTATTTTCCAAGGCTTTACAGAGGTAGTAATCAAGGGATTAAAGTGACACACCTATGTTACATTTGGCTTTCAAATACATGCAAGCAATATGAAAAAATTTTTTATATATATATATATATATATATATACATTGACATACTGTACAAATACTTATATTTGCATTGTGTGTGTATGTATATATATATATATATACATTTTGGATGAATAGATAGTAGATAGTGGATGGAAGCCTAGATGGATGGATAGAAAGAGTCCTTTGAGACACACTGTAATTTATTAGCAACAAATAACAAATGTATTACTTGTCCAAAAACAAGCAGTCCCATGTGAATTACTGATACTTCAAACAAATAACTTTTTTTTATCAAGCTATAAAACACGAGTACATGAACTTGTGTGGTCCCTTTGGCAAAGGGATAGTTAACAAAGACAAAAGAACTGTAAATGTAAGTACAAAACTGCACTTAATTGAGAACATTAAGCCATCTTTGTTCTTCTTCAGAGGCCCAAACTTGTATCTCAGCCTAAGATATTGAGTAACCATGGTAACATGCTTTTGTTCTAAAAACAGAATGGCAGCACACTGAAGTCTAAGACAATAAAAATTATTAACTTCAAATACAGGGGATGCCTTAACATGCACATTGCAATTTATTTTTTTTCTCTGTCTGCTCAGAAGGATGAAGACAAAAAGAAAAGTGTGATCCCCATGTTATATAAAAATGGGCATTCATTTATGAAAAAACTATGGATAATTTACTGAAAATTTGCTTGAACCAGACTCAAAATAAATAATGATTTTGCATCAGTAAAATATATATTGAGTGAATTAAACACAAGCAGTTAGAAAAATAAATTTAATAAATTGAGTGAACAATTAAGGAAGAGCAGGATACATAATAATCATTATTTCTCGGTTCACTCTGATCTCTTCCCTTGTCAGCAAATTTCTTATCAACTCATGTTGATGCAGTATATATACTAGATGCAATTAAATATTTATGATTTTGAATACATACCTGCTTAAAGTCCATTTAAAATTTACATAATGTTACATTGTTGTTGTGGAACTCTTAACAAAACACACATCTGAAGTTGCTTTTAAGAGAAATGTAGATAAGGGGTACATCTACAAGGATATTTTTCAAAAAGCTAAAAACCCCATTTATGACAGTGAGAGCTATGACTTTCACAAAGATAACAGAAAATGTCTCATTATTAAGCTTAACCCATTAACACGAATTGCTGTGCCACCTGATGGTATGACTTCAAGGTAGATGTCACCTTATGGTATGAACTAATGGTAGATGTCACCTGATGGTATGACTTGAAGGTAGATGCCACCTTATGGTATGACCTAATGGTAGATGCCACCTGATGGTATGTCTTCAAGGTAGATGTCACCTTATGGTATGACCTAATGGTAGATGTCACCTTATGGTATGACCTAATAGTAGATGTCACCTTATGGTATGACCTAATGGTGGATGTCACCCTATGGTATGACCTAATGGTAGATGCTACCTGATGGTATGACCTAATGGTGGATGTCACCTTATGGTATGACCTAATAGTAGATGTCACCTTATGGTATGACCTAATGGTGGATGTCACCCTATGGTATGACCTAATGGTAGATGCCACCTGATGGTATGACTTAAAGGTGGATGCCACCTTATGGTATGACTTGAAGGTAGATGTCACCTTATGGTAGGACCTAATGGTAGATGCCACCTTATGGAATTACTTGAAGGTAGATGCCACCTAATGGTATGACTTGAAGGTAGATGCCATCAAAGACTACCTGTCTTTTTTAATGAGCTGACAGGGCAGCCTAGCTGTTCTCTGGCATCCACAGATCTTCTCGGGTTTTATCAGTTTGTCATCATGTTCTTAAAACCTTACCTTGAAGAGCCCCTCCTAGAATAAAAAATGGCACTTTCTTGGGGGTAATAGTTAAATGTAATTACATTGCCTTATTATGATTACTGTTAAGTAGTACATTTGACTAAAATTGTTTTAAATGGCTATATGGTACAACTGTAACAATGAATAATCTTGACATTTGGAAGCTATCAAAGCATCTACTAAACCCTACTGGTTTCCACTGCACTTTTTAATCTAAAATCTGTAATACTTATGAGCTTGGACCATCAATGTTTGTACATTATGCAAAATATTTTGGAATTTGTTAAGACAGCTTTTGGTAAAGACAAATTTTTTAGATTGATAAAATACCAAAGTTAATACTTAAGTAAACATTCAGATTCTCTAAAACCATGGTATAGAATTTATGTGAGTTATTTTGATTCTTAAACTGCACCGTAGAACACTTTCAACGTTGAATGCAAGGACTTATGTAATAATTTAACCAAGGAGATACTTGGTAACCAATAGCAAACAACCCAAATTTACCACTGCCTTTGTTATGAAATAATCCCACATAATGAAAATTCTCCACCATAGGCTGTACAAATAAGTGAATTTAAACTCTTTCCATGAAGTCTATTAATAGGGAAGTAAATCTGACATTCACTGAAACATTTGCTGGTGCGGAATCTTCTCATGTTTTAATAGCATTAGTTAATTCTCCTCCAGGGAATGTTTTAGTGAATGTCAGATTCACTGCTTTATAAATAGACCCTTATTAAGTATATCTGTTTTAATGCATGCTGCGAATATAAGTCTGAAATTAAATATTGTGCCATCTAATAATTTATTTCCACTTCAGACTAAACTTCACAGACAAACATATACTGTTTAGTGAAAGGATAAATATATCAGATTTATTACGTGAGAAATAACACTATATAAAACATCTTGATGACAGAATGTCTAATAGGTTACTTTTATGCAAACAGAAAAGACAAGCTTAATAATTTAACTTTGTGGGTGGTCATATGAAACAGTCCACTGGATATATTAAGATAACACATTTTCCAGCATTGTGATCACTGAATAGAAAACTACTGTAACTCTGAATGGTCGGTTGACTTGTACAAGTTAGAACTACTGGATGTTAATGTACACTATAGCTGCACATATTGAAATAAGGGATTCCCTAAAAAAACAGTAGCAATGAACCACGGAAAAGTACATATCTGCCTCCAAACAACAAAAGTGATATTACTCAAGTCATTGCAAGTCATTACTCAAGTTACTCTTCCACTTGTAATGGAAAACCTTTAGCAATCCTAACATGTTATTTTCACACATGCTGTCCACACTGACAAGCAGGCAGTATCATAGTGGTGGGTCCCATTAATAATTCATTGGCTTCATAATTAGAACTGTGCAGATACTAAAGAGACATGGGCAGCTTTAATTAATAGTTAATTTATCTTCCTTTCTATCTTACTGGCAGCCGGCAATCGTTGGAGAAAGGAGACAATATACTTGGAAGCTCCAAAACATTGTGAAAATGACTGTACAGAGAAACATCTGCCTAACCCAGGTCTACTACAAGGGAGTGTTCATGCATGGTATCTCAGGACATCAAAACCATTTAGTAGTTCTTCCTTTCAAAAGGAGTAAAGCAGAAATTGCCAAATACATTCATAAAAAATCTGATGAGCATACATATTTCCATAATCAAGTTAGAGAATCATTTTAACATGGTATTGATTTGCTTGCTTTGAGGATTTTTAATGAATGTAAATTATAGAGGTGTTTTTTTATAGTTGTATCCTGTGATCAGCATCCATGATAGGCAAACTATTATTTTATTATTATTACACAGTATTTATATACCACCAACATGTGGCATAAAGTCCATATGCATGTCACTAGTTGTATTTCAAAGGGGCTCACAATCTAACGTCCCTACCATAGACAAATGTCATTATCATAGTCAAAGGTCAATTTTGAGGGGGAAGCCAATTAACCTAACTGCATGTTTTTGGAAAAGCTTAGTTACAGAACAAGATTCTTATATTCAGGTATTCATTATAGGTCTAAAATGCTTATGGCATATATTGATTGTACTACAGCATCCACCCAATACCAGTTACTCAATATTATGAAAGAAACTGTAGTCCTATGTCAGCAGGTAGTAGCAGTAGATGCTTTATGCCATATGATGTCTTCCCTAATTCTAAGACATATGTCTAGAATATTACAACAATCTTCTATAGGGTTGTTAATGTCAATTTCAGTGGCAATTTCAAGTTATTTTGCAGATACACGAATAAATTATACCTGAAGTTGAACCTTTTTTTTTAGATAAAGTAGTGACATGATAGAGGCACTGCCAGATTTTAATTGCTGCCTGTGACTCCATTAGAGCGACTCCCCCTCTCTAAATGACCTGATTACCAATGTCAACGAGAAATAAAATGACAGTAAAACTAAAAATTCGGCCACAAAAACAGCAATAGAGGAGAAATCATGAATTGATTGAATGGTTGGAGGTCTTACTCTTTCAGGTGCAAAAGAGTGTCATGGCCTTACTCCTCCTATAACATTTTTGCCTTGATGTGAAAATAAAAAATCCAACAGAAACAGTGTTTTTTTTTAATGTCCCGGGACTATGTGGGAGGATCTGAGAAGTCAAAGCCAGCAAACTTGTTCCTGGAATCTCTAGGAGATACAAAAAGCCAATGTATGAGTCATCTACTGAAATCTATTATACAATTTTTACGTAGAGTGACCCAAAGGCATGTTGCAAAAAGTGTCGCCATTGTAGATAAGAGAGATAAGGATAAAAGTATGAATATTTCAATAAAATGACCGCCTGATGCAAAAAGGCTGTATGTGCAAATATAGCCGAGCTGAAGTCTTACCATATCAATATATGGGCAAAATAAAAAGTAAAGAATTTGGCTTTAAAAAAATATAATATGTGTCCTTGATTAAAGGCTGGCATTGTGCTGGAAGAGCCAATCTGCTCTCACACAAAGCACAGTGGGCCAGGTCCTAATAGGCTGACATGCTCCCTACACAGTGTTGAAATTAACAGGGTTGCTCAGAGTTTTACTAGTCCTAAATGTTCTAAAATACTCCATAGCTGTGAACTTAGAACTTTTTTTCCTCTGTTTAATTAAGCAGATAGTTTTATAGGTTGTGTTTTTTAAACAACACATTCCTAAAGCCTAGAAATGGACGCCAAGACAAAAATCTGTTGCTGTGTTATGGTACCTTTATTTAGTATCTTTCTAGAGGGGTCCTTAGCACACTTGACATGGTATGTTGGAGTAAGGAATGTGATGTGCTGCAGGGCACATGCAAGTTATCTCTGCCTATGGTATTTTCCAGAATAGTAATCAAGTGAGAATAGCTGAACAGTCTTAAATGTAGGGAAGGTTTAAAAAGCAACAAATTTATGGGTTTTAAGGAATGTATGCAACAATCTAGAAAAAAATTACTAAAGGTACAGTATAAAACAACCTGAATTTGTGATTTTAAACCTTGTTGGATAATGCTCATGGACTAACAGATGTGTAGTAGTTTTTTTTTGTCCTATGAAGCCAAATGCCTTGATTGCCTCCTGGATATAGGAACAAGACTTAAGCTACGTACACACTTCCAATTATTATTGTTTGTAAACGAACGACGAATGATCCTGCACGATATCTACGAATAGCGTATAGCACCGATCCTGTACATACAGATAACGACACGATCGTTCCGATCACTGAACGACCGTACACACGACAGATGGTCAACGATCGTCGTCCAATCCGATCCGCCGGTCCAGTCGTTCATTTCCAACGACTATCCTCGTTCGTCGGCGTCGTTGGTTACTTTTTTTACAAACGATTTT
Organism: Pyxicephalus adspersus; assembly: GCF_032062135.1. Lineage (NCBI taxonomy): Eukaryota > Metazoa > Chordata > Amphibia > Anura > Pyxicephalidae > Pyxicephalus > Pyxicephalus adspersus. Next base: position 98,542,050 of record NC_092862.1, read on the forward strand.
TGGCCAATCGGTCGTTCGTCGTTCGTTCATCGTTCATTTCCAACGATAAAAATTGGACGTGTGAACGCAGCTTTAAGGTATACCTGTCTTCAAAGAAATGTGGGCTGGCCTTCTTTGGAAAATGATAATTACTTGAATCTGTCTGGCTTTAATTGTGCAACAAGCAGCGTTCACAATTGCTTATCGTACCCCTGGGCTTGTTACAAATTTGAATCCAAACACTGAATAATATCGTAAAGATGGCTTGTGTCATTAAACAAATGTTTCATGGTTCATAAGTACAAGGGTATTGCAATGATCAGATGCAATAATGCAATAATTATTTTTCTACATTAATGATATAAATGGATATTAAGACTTGACTAGCAAACATTGGCTTTTCTACATCTCAATTTCATTGTGCTGAGTAATGAGGTAAGCTTGGTTTTGAGTTGATTCCAGCATCCCACTAGTCCAAACATGCTCTCCAATTTCAGTGTGATGGTTCACATTGTCTTTTGTTAAGACAAAAGAAAAAAAACTCTATGCCATTGAATTCTGCGTGAACAAATACCTCCAGTTACCTGTGACAAACAACATTTACTCTTAAGGGATAATTTACTAAAAGATTAATTTTTAACTCACTGAAGTATTTGTGTTATACACAAAGTTTCCTAGCAGGTTTAAAGAGGTCTCTTAAATGTTTCCTAACTTAACTGGCCATTTATATTCTATGAATAGCCAAAATTTTGTTTTTAGTTTTTAATAGAATTGGGAATAGATAAAAACCACTATTAGGCACCCAGTTAAGAAGATTTTCCTTCTTTTCTAGGCTTAAGACACAACAGGGAATATACTTCCCCAAGTATAAGGAATACAGACACTTCTTAGAGATTTGTCACTGGAACATGTGTGCCTATTAGATTGTTTCAATGGTCAAAAAGAGTAAATCTCACAAGAGGTGTATCTTCACATCAGGGACACTGAGAGCAAAAAAAAAAAATGAAAAATCATCTAACACTTCCTCAATTTTTCCCAAACTGGAAAAAAAGAAGAAAGACACTGCACATCACTGTCTACATATGTTATCCCACCTTTCACATCCAGTTGCCTACATAGCAAGATCCAAAAGGCTACAATCCCATGTTTGCTTAATTTCCCCCACAAGCCTATTCTCCTGCCAGTACTTGATCAGTACAGCTCTATAGATTTCTACAGGGCTTGTCTATCCTTGTATACCTCAGAAACAACTCATAAAAGTCTATTAGGTTGTACCAGGCAGGTGCGGGCAGGAGAGAAGGCTTGCAGTAGGGGAATGGAAAGGAACAATATCACAACCAATGGATTTTAGTAAGTAGGCAACTTTGCCAACATTGTACAAAGAAACCTAAAAGAAATATGTCTATTTCTGCCATTAACAGCTGTTTGAGTTCTATGTTAGATACCTCGCTGTACATTCGGCTTTGCTAACCTGGTACAAAAATGAGAGTCACATTAAAATCTGAACAATAAATAGAAAACTTTAGTGTACAAAAAAATCCTAATAATAAAGGTGCCTCAAGAATATATAAACACATAAATTTAACGACAGGTAAAGTTTGTATACAAACAACAGAACAATAACCAGTGGAAAAGTAAATGATTGTAGTCACTGATAAGAATGTATTGTATATAGTGACTTTTGTTTTCTCTATTCAAATGATATCTATTTGCCAATAAAAGATTTGTTAACACCCTGCAAATGAATAGGAAATTCTCATTGGGTTGAGAAAAACCAGGCAGCCCCTTGAATACTGACAGACACCCAGCTCTGTAGATCCTCCAGGTGCCTTTATCCTTTGTCTCTGTACAAAGTGATTTATCTCAGAGCCCAAGTAAACTCCTGAAAAATCTGACATAGAAGAACAGGCAGGAACATGCCAAAGCTGGAACACAGGTTTAGTAATTAGACGGAGGTGTGTTTCTGCCAGGAGCCCATTTCATCATGCAAAGTCACAGAGGTAACACATGAAACCTTGCATAGGGAAGATAATTCCAAGTGGCCCTGGCATTCAGCCAAATTTCTCTTGGCAAAGTTCACTCATGTGAGTGTTGGCCAATAAAAGGGACTGCGAGTGACAGGAGTGTAGAGGTAAACAATAAATTCTTGCAAGAAGTAGAAATTGCCTGCTTTTACTGAGAGCAGCATGTAAGCTGTCATGTTAAGCTTGCCTTCAGAAATGCTTTCTTCCTGGCTGCATCTGCCATTAAAAGAGCCTTTGTCAGTCTCTAAATTAAATAAAAGCAACTGCAAGATTCCTGTAAGAGGGCTACCTTCTCTCCTAAAGTCCTTATAAGTGTCTTTGGTAATTGACTGCTCAATGAGTGTCAGATGCTTTGTGTCCCCCACCACTCTTTGTGGCTACATCTTCTGACTAGAAGTAAGAACAGAAACATAGGGGTCAAAGAATGGATCCAAAGCACACTGCAGACAGACATTCAGCTCAGAAGTGACAAATCTCACAGACAGCAGGGAAGGTTTTAGTTAAAGTCTTGATCGATATAATTGTTCCTGGTCAGTATTCGAGAAAGCACTAAAGTGAGTGGATCAGGGTGACAGCCAGATATTTAGCATTTTTAAAGGACATGTCAGCATTGGCAGACTATATTTTCTTTAAAAGATTGATATACTTCTTTTTTAGGCCATTTTATTAATAAACTTTCTAGACTTTATGGGTAACAATTGTGCTCCAAAGCAACAGTATGTCTTTTCTTATTAATCATTGAATATGTCCCTCTGTGCTAACTCTTTTATTAGACGGTATTGATTCACCATCTCTGTTATTATTTTACAGAAATGCAGAGGCGGCTGGCATTGCTGAACACCTGAAGATGCCAGTTGCTTGGCTGTCTCCTGATCTGCATGGTTCCAGGGTAATGATTCAAAGTATAAAATTATACAACAGCCAATAATTTACAATGGTTGTCTGCATGCTTTACAGAATTCCTTTAAGGCTACATACACATGCCAGATCATGTGATCATCATCATCGAAAGGTTGTGATTGTCTCAGATGGAAATCTTGCATGTGTGTTGATCATTGATCCTTCCAGGCCAAATTAATGTACAACCCAGCAGGGATGACTGCTGTCATTTTTTATATTAGGGACAGCAGGGTGCCACTCGCTTGCTCTTCCATCTCCAAAGAACAGATCGGTGCTCTGTGTACAGTGCTCATTCGTTCTATTTCACTGTAAGCGATCAGGTAAGGTTGTTTCCAGTGACATAAATCTAAGATCAAGAAAGTCAGCCCAGCACATTTTCTCTTACAATAGCCAGAATGACCAGCAGATTAAATGACAAATCACAAACGCTACGAGTGCAAATTACTACCCTGGAAGCTGTAAGACTACGACACCTATCATCAATGGAAAGGACAACTACCTAAAGATGAATGACATGTCTCAGTGTAATTGCTAGGTGCTGCAGCATTATTGTCATTCACTTCTAAATTAGAATTCTTTTACACATCCAGCCAATAAACAAAGATCAGAATATAAAAGTATGAAATGCTGATCATTCAAATGCCTGAAATTGTAGTAAAATGTATTTCTTAAGAGAAGAAATTCTACAGACACACATTTACTGTTCCTGTTTTACATCCAGAAAGTCTGTCTTGTTCTAGGAGTGGGATGTAGCTGCTGCTCTATAATTTAGCCAGAAGAAGACAGCATATCCCATTGCAGCACTGTAACCCTTTCCAGTCTGAGATAGGATTGCTTTCTATAATGAAGAAGAGAAGCCAGCAACACAAGAGTAGGCAAGGCATTCTAACTAAGACACATTGTTTAAGGAAACCAGAGGTCAACCTTTGCAGACCTTCTTCTGGAAATGCTAATTGCCTGGCTATCCCTGACCTTAATATTTTTGGAGTCACCTGGAACAAGCATACAGGTAGTGAAGTCAGAGAAAACATCAGACCTGATCTGCATACTAGTCCAAGGTCAGAAATCATTTAAACCTTTCCCATTAGCTTATTAGCCTATACTATTAAATAGTTTTTTAACTCGCCTATAGCACATTTTTTTCCAGGTACAGGTAGGCACACAAGAAGGTAGTTAGAATAACAGCTGTCCACACATCATTATTATAAATACACTGCACATCCAAACACGTGTCTCCATAATTCAGTTTTACTGGACTCCAACGTGACCGACTCAGTTACATATATAGTATAGACATCTGACGGGATTACATCTTGGAATAACATATATGTAAAATATAAACTTTATTTGAGTACATTCGTTTTAGTGATTGATTTCTGCCCTTTATTTTCTTCTGCCCATCCTTTTTCCAAATGCATACTTGGACTGTGCATTACAAAAGAGATGATTATTTTTATGTCTCATTTCTGCATTTTATTAAGCCTTCCACATCTGGCTCCTGAAATACTTTATAATCATGTGATCCCTGACATTGATCAGGAATGGTTATTGCATGTATTCAGTTACCTGTTTATATCAGCTTGGGAAAGTTTATCACACAGCTAACAGCCTGTCACCTCTTGCCCTAAGTCTAGAGTTGAGAATCACGTGAGTTCCTAGTACAGGTAAAAGGAACATGATCACCTGTGTGGTGTTACACATGGCATAGGTGGTGCAGGGTACAGGAAATACTTACTTTTCTGGGTTAAGGACATAATCAGCTGTGTGCCACTGTGCTTCTCTGAAAGAGGGACACGATCACCATGTGGTGTTACACATTTATTATATTAAGTGCAGGTAAAAGGACACTATCACCTGTGTGGCACTACCTATTTGCATATAAAGGGATATGATCACCTATTTGGCATTACATATTTGCTATATTAGGGTCAAAAAAAGGACATGATCACCTATTTGGCATTACAGATTTGTGTAATATAGAGCAGGTAAAGGGACATGATCACCTACATGTCATTAAACATTTACAGGAAAAGGGGCAATATTGCTAAATTTGTTAAGTTTCATGCAGATAAAGGGACATGATCCCTTATTTGCCACCACACATTTTCAGGTACATGTAGATGATAACTTATGTAGCAACACCCATCAGCAGATATAAGACAAGAAAACTTAGTATTACCCTCACGTGCAGTTACATGATCACTTATGTGGCACTACATATTTTTAAGTACAGGGTCATTATCACCTAGGTGGTATTACTAATTTTCAGCTACAGGGACATGATCCCATGTGTGGCACTACCCACTGGCAGGTAAAAGGACATGATCACCTATGTGGCATTATACATTTGCAGGTACAAGGAACATCTATATGGCATTGTCCATGTAAAGGAAAAGGGAGATGATCACCTAGGTGGCATTAAACATTTACTATAAAGAAATGCAAACCAAAGCATGACTTGGGTGCTTTCCCATACATGTCACAACCCTAGAAATTACAAGATTATTCCTTACCTATCTTTTCCTCCCGAGTGGAGCTGCTCTGGCTGATGGATATGAAGAATAGGATCAGACAAGACCACCATAGCCCCAGGCTTGGTCCAGCTTCCTTCATGCTGATCTTCAAGTTGTCCCCAATGTAGAGGCACCCCTATCTCCCTTGGGATCTCCGATTTGTATATTAGTTGTATGTAAGTAAAGCCAAGCCTCTACTCTAGGACAGAATGTAGAATAAAATCCATGATACAATTAGGAATAGCTGAAATATCCAGATAGTCTGCAGTCCCTGATCCTGTGCGGGTAAGTATCACAATCCCTCCAGTCCCTCTATTCAGTGGGTTCTGCTACTTCCAAGTCACAGTCCAGGAGTTCCAAAACTTTTGACAGTTTCAGCCGGGTCTGAGTCTCCCAGTCTACTCACAATACGCGGAGAATCGGCATGCCTGGCCTGTGACGTCACAGAGAGGTGTGCCTCATTCCACTATCCCTTCCCAATTCCTCCCTCTCTCACCAGTGCGGACATGTGTATTATTACCGATATACCGGGTGATGTATGGAACGGGCGCCACTACTGACACCTACCGGCCAAAGGAGGAACTGTAGTAGATCGCTCATCACTTGCTGACAGGTCGGTGCGCTCTGATGTTCTAAATTTTCCAGGAACTACAGAACAGATTGTAATGCGAGAAAAGTCATTTATTGTGATAGGACATAAACCAAGAACTGAATAATACAAAAAACAAAAACAAAAACAAGTGCTGATCAGGGACATGAGTGCTGTGATACATCAGGATCAGCAGAAACAATAATTATTATTATATGATAGGTACATTTATAGCATAAATTCTCAATCAAATAAAAACAAAAAAGATAACAGCAGGGGTTATTTTTAAAGCAGAAACATTCGCTGGTGGAGAATAAATTACTGCTATTAAAACATACTGACCTGTGTGATTATCCAGCAGAGAATATTTCAGTGAATGTTAGATTCATTGCTTTGTAAATAAACCCTTTTTTATGATTATGATAATTATGATAATTTTATTATTATGATTACTATTTGTTGTTTTATTAATATTATTGTTTGCGCTATTTTATCATTATTTGCTGTATTAATGTATTATTTGTTATTTTAACTTTTAAACTTATTTTTACTTTATATTATAATTAATATTGCGGTTTGTATTATTATAATTATGTATGCAAAGATACATTTTCTAGATCAGTGTTTCTCAACCAGGGTTCTGTGGGACCTCAGGGTTCTTCTAGAGGTTGCTAGGGGCTCCTTAAGCAATTGGCAGTTATTGCTTCTCAGGTTAAGTGACACCCTTGATATTTTTGGCTATCTGTATGGAAGATATTTTTGTCGCTGACCACTACACTCATTTACAGTGAGCTGTGGACATGGAAGGGGTTCCCCGAAGACTTGAAAGTTCTTCCAAGGGTTTCTCATGTTAAAAAAGTCAAGAAACACTGTTCTAGAGCAAGAAAGGTCAAAAGAGACAGAGACTCCAGACAGAAGGAAGAACTGACCTTATCTTGTCCCTGTATTAAATACAGTACAATCTTATCTTGAGCATGATGTTCACTTTTTTGCTTATAAAAAGGATGTTGCAGAACAGAGAAGGTGGCTATAGTAAGAGAAGCATGGAGAAGATCAGCTATGATGAAAGAAAATTGAACTTATTTAACTGTTAGAAGAGGCATTTAAAGGTATCACCCTTTGAAAATTCAAGTTCATTTCCAAAAGTAATTAATATGATTGTTTTTTCTGATTTTGCCCTCTTTAGTTTATGAGTTTAGTTATACTTAAAGGATATTATCTTCATCTGTCTGCACATTTATGAAAAAGCCTAATTACAGTAACAGCTGTGAAAAATGTTGAATAGAGTGGATATGGACAACTTGAGCGAAACGCTAAAAATTTTTTTTTGCAAAATATTATCTTCTGGCAAACTGTATTGGAATCAATGGGTAAGGGGAAACTTTAGCACCACAAGAAAATGTGTATACAAGATGAGTGGATAACCACAGGCTCTGCTGCAGGATCCCCAGGTGCTGCTTCAACTCATTGCACTCTAGTGAACCAGACAGAAAAGAAAGTGAATCACCACACATAGTGCTGTTGCAATATTCTTCTTTATTGAATACTAGCTGGGTACATCTCTGGTGAATCTTGAAGGGTGACCCCTATTTACCAAGGAAGTGATCCAGCCTGGAGTGGGGTCATTCCTTTTCTATTTGGAATTGGAAATTGTAGTGTGGCAACCTGAAAAATGTTAAGAGAAAGTGGTTTGGGAGATCACCCCCCCCCCAAAAAAAAACAAAAAAAAACACCCACCTGATATTGAAGAGAATGTGGGATGGTATTCGCATAATATGGTGTTGCATTTTTGCAGGTTCCCTTGTTATGCCAGCTTGCATGTCTTGGGAGGGCATTCTTTTATTTAAAAAAAAAAAAACATTATCTTATCCCACATGGCAGTGCCTACCACTACCTACCTCCCATAAACTTTATTGATGTTTGGAACTGAAAAATACATATAAAAAATGCAGCATAAATCATATTAAAAATTAAAGGAGCCTTTTTTTCCCCATCATTTACCTTTTTATAAATACAATAATAAAACAATAAATAAAATGTTCTATTCATATCCAAAAGGCTAGGCAATAATCAGAGATAAATCTCAATAATAATTCAGATAAAACAACCCTGTTACCCTTACTCTTTTTTTTTTAAATACATCCTTAATTACTTAAACTATTTATTGTGTGTTTTATTAGAAGGGATCATATTGTGGTTCAGTGTTTCCTGGAAATAAAACAAAAAGGCAAAAGGGAATATGATGTGAATGACCTTGATACAAGCTTAGAAAACAAAAACAACTAATTATCTTATATTTTCAATAAAAAAGAAAAAACAATAACAAAGGAAATGTAAACTGAAAACAGTAACACAAAACAAAAAATATTACTGCAAAATATTTGGTATAGGTATTGAAAATAATAACATGAACAGTTTGCACACTGCAGCATGTGAAGAACTTCATGGCAGTGTTGATTCATCCTTGCAACACAGAATTGGAAAGGGTAGCTTGGTGGCAGACCGCACATTGAAAATCAATGTATTTTATTTCTATATTAGAAAAAAAAAGTAAACTGTAAACTCTAACCTCTTCCTTTTCAAAATATACAACTTTGAGTAGTTTTATATATTTGTTTCATATACCATATCATGTACCATAATTTTCAATGTACCATAGTTCCCAACTATCTCCTAAATAACATCTTCCTTCAAGGGAAGAGAAGAGGAGGTGGTCTTTAATCCGACAAACTTTCTGTCCTAGATTAGCAATGCTGTTCTACTGTGGACACAGTACAAAGAGTGCAATCTAAGGCGAATTTTGAGTTCTACAAACTGGCATGCCCTTGTTCAAAACACTCCTATTGGCTAATGGACAGGGCTGGTACTCAACCATATGTTAGAGTATTAAAAATACCTAATCCTGATTGAATTTGTGATCAAGCAATGGTGAAAATGATCTCTTTGGTAAATCAGCAGCTATATTTTAAGTGTTAATATTTAGCAAGTATCTGAAATTCCCAGTCAAAGTATTATTAAAAAAAATTGCAAGAATTCTAAAAATGTGTATTGCAGATTTTAGAACACAGCAATTTAATAAACAATCTAGCTTTTCCTCAAAATGGAAAGGTTTGTTTTACGTAAGTTACTTCTGCAGTAAATAAATGTTAGTATGAAAATAAAAGGTTTATTAGTTTCCAGACATTTATTAAAACTACAAATAAACAAGAAACACAGCAAGAATCTGTTCGCTGTACACAGCAATATGGAATACACACTGCTATGTTGAACTCTTCTTCTGATCACATCTGATAACACATACTAAGATTTAAGAAATAATGGTTTTGTTATTTTAAACTGTTAAATCAAAATGTTGCAATCTGGAAAAATTCATCTGTCTTCCTGAATCCTTTCATGTAGCTCATTTCATGAGGTCATTTGTGCTGTAGTAGTAGCACATTCTTATAGAATTTGGCATAACAAACGTTGCACTCTGAGTGAGTCACTGAAAAATGATGGTTCTTTACTTGTTCATGGCAGCATACCAATGTCTTGTCTGTTTCAACGGAGAAAGCAGACATGGGGAAACATCTGACTTGATGTTGCCTAGGTATTAGCAGTAAATTTTTCATTTAAAATCAAATAATTTCTGCTTCCTTTAGCCAGCCCTATTTCCCTTTTTTACTTTAATTGTGATATACTGTTTTTGTGTTCATCCATGCATACATTCTTAAGGTATTTCTAAAATTTCAAATAAGGGGCTTTTGGTAGGAGGGTGCATGTTGCTTCAGTGGTATATTGCTTTTTATTTTGGGACTTCTTTTTTACGTTTGGTGTGCTCAAAGTGCGGCATTCACTAGTTGCTGACCATCCAAACTTGGAGGGAGCTTCTTTTTTTCCACACAGTGTTGTTTAAAATAACAAAATGTATCAAAACTACCTGACACGTGCTATATGTGCTATAATTTAAGCTATCAAATGTAGCTTTAAGGCAAAATAGGTTTACTAATTGGAGTAAACTCCAAACTTAAGGCAAAATCTTTGATTGTCAATAATAACTGGCATTCCTGGATAGGTTAGGATATATGACTCTCAACCATTTCTTCTATGCATGGTCAGTATCTAAGCAGCAAATTACCAGACCCATGGTGAAGTTTAGATGGTCCTTAGCCCTACATAAGCTCCAATACAAATAAATACTGAATGTAAACAGAACCTTTTACTCAAGGCTCCAGCAAGAAACCAGGTTGGCAAGAGAATGTAGAAAAAGCAAGTATTAATTTAGCAAGCAAACAAGTATAATTTAATTGAGCACTAGGTGTATCTAAAATTGCCAAATAGCATCATTTTGGGAAAAGTATTTAAAAGTTTAAAGGGCCACAGTGGTGCATTTGCATGTAATGTATAACTCTATGATCCGTGAGCATCAGTTAGGTTCTATATCTATACCCAAAGTATAGTGCAACAAATATACCAAATTATAGTGCAATATCTATACCCATATTGGTACATAAGACTTTAGCTGACTGACTAGCCAAGTTTACAGAGTAGGTGTCCTGCTTGGGGAGATGGAGCCTCTAGGGGGCACTACAGTTTGCACAGAAGTGGTGTGAGCCCTGAAAAGGGGCAAGGCGCAGAACCTAAGCAGCAAGTAGGTCTTCTCCAGAGCGTCTAGTGGTTAGGATGTTGTACTGCTGGCTGTTTCCAGGTTGTGGTCCTTGAGCACACCAGGGTTGGCAGGAAGATGCACAGTTCCAAATCACTAGGTGGGAGAATTGTCAAAGAAGGCTGGGGTCAAGGCAGGCACCAAGCAAGAGAGGTCAGGAACAAGCCAGGCGTCAAGAACCCGAGATCCAGGAAATAGACAGGGAAAGCACTGAATTAACCAACAAGTGTAGAGGAAATGCTCAGCAGAGCTAGGGGACTCGGCACTAGTTGAGACACGTTGCACAAATGGAGAGTGCTGTGTCTGAGCTAGCTAAATAGCTAAGGGCGATTAAGAGGCTACTTCCTGATTGGCCGGTGGGTGGGACCATACTAATTAAATCCGGAAGAGCAGGATCGGGCTCAGAGAGAGGTGCCTGCACTCTAGTGAGGAAGAGGTAAGTGTGACAGTAGTTATGTAGGAAGAGTACCAGAATGTATCAAAGAAGGGTCACATTCTTCAGGATCTACAGCTAGTCATTGGACATGTTTTCCACAGACTTTTCCTGCCACCACATCGTTTGTTTACTGTCGCACATTTATTGGCAGCGATAAACTTGCCAGCTGGAACATATGTATCTGCAATTGTTAGCATGTTGAATAATGTGTGCAACCATACACAGGTTATTCAACATCAACCCTCATCCAGCACTGATTATCTGCTTAAATAATGGAGCTGCTACTCCTGATGCTGCTACTGCTGCTTCTGCTGGTGTTACTGATAAAGCACAGTCATATAAATATATATGTTTTTTTATTTTATTTTTTATCTTTATCTATTGCTGCACAATTTTATTTTTCCATATATTCATGCAGACCAAACTAAACAGGAAAAGAGAGAAAACTGAGATACATGAACTCACAAGCCACTTTGTTGGGTGCACCTTGCTTGTATCTGATTGAACCCCTTTTTGTACCGTAATTCTTCATTTTTTATAGCCCACAAGGTGTTAGAAACATTCTTCAGGGATTTTGGTCCATATTGACATGATAGCATCAGACAGTATGTCAGACTTACTCCTACACATCCATGATGCAAATCACCTTTTCCATCACACTCCAAAGGTGTATGAAACTGGATTGAGATCTGGTCACTAGGTCATCTGAGCTTTGTGACATGGTGCATTATTCTGCTGAAAGTAGCCATTAGAAGATAGGTAGGCTATGATCATAAAGGGATGGACATGGTCAACAACAATGCAACCATGCATTTAAACTAGGCTCAGTTAGTACTGAGGGGCTCAAATTGTGGCGTCAAATATTCCCCACAACCTTACTCCAGAAGCCTAAACTGTTGATACAAGGCAGGTTGCATGCATGCTTTCATGTTGTTGGCTCCAAATTCTGACCCTACCATATGAGTTCTAAAATCAAGGCAATGTTTTTCCAATCTCATCTTGTCCAGTTTTGGTGAGTCTGGGAAGCCTGAGGTGCATTACTTTCTTAGCTGAATGGGGCCAAGTGTGGTCTCCTGCTGCTGTGGCCAATTTGGTTTAGGGTTTGGCATCAGAGATGTTCCTCTGCATATTTCTGTTGTAATGAGTGGTTATTTGAGATACTATTGCTTTCTATCAGCTTTAACTAGTCTGACTATTCTCCTCTGACCTCTGGTATCATCAAGGCATTTTTGCAAAAGGAAGTGCCACTTGATGGATATTTTTTTTTCGGACCTTTCTCTGTGAACCCTAGGGATAGATGTTTTTTGATGAAAATTCCAGCAGATCAGCATTTTCTAAAATACTCATACTAGCCTGCCTGGCACTACCATGTTGCATTCAGAATGACCTAAATTACCCTTTTCCCCAATTTTGATGCTCATTTTGAACTTGGCAAGGTTTACATATATACTGTAAATGCGATGAGTTGCTGCCATGTGATCAGCTGATTATATATTTGCATTGAACAGGTGTACCTAATATTTATAAAACAGGGGAAGTGGCTGCTACAATAAAACCTTCATTAAAAGTACCCACTACAAAGCAGTTAAATATTTCCTTCTCTTTCTCATTGAATGCTGCTATAATGCAGGAAAGTCATCTTCTAAATTTCTTCACAAACCACTACTTTTGGAAATGCATTAACCTGGTCCCTTGGAGTGGTTAGTGTTTCCTTTTATTGACCCCCTGCTCACACAGAATGGGGCCAAAAATCTGACCCATGAGTGATTGTTTCTAAACAGATTGCAGATGACATTCTTTGTCTACTAGACATACAGTAGTACTAATAGGTATATTTTTAATAAGTTACAGTTTTTCTCCCTGCAAAGTCCTACAGGTTCATTTTGATCCCACCAGTAATGTAAATCTCTTGCTGCTTCCTGTGATTGAGGGACAACGCTAATGCACTGCTCCTATACTTAGAGCACCATTGTCATTGTGTACTCCCTTACACTGCAGTAGGATGAAAAGATGCTTAATGAATTGTGGCTATCATCATTGTCTCTGCTGATTCACAAGTCTGTAAATTGTCAATCTTAGGGTCACCACACCCAGCCCTGCCCACTGCTTTCTGGTTTGACAGCACTGTCTTTACTGCTGAAACCCTCCCAGTGAGAACTGAAATTTTTGGAAGAGGAAGCCCATTAGGCACAAACAATAGAAGGTTGAGTTCCCTCGGGGAAGATATAAAAAGTTTCTTTATGAGGCTTTAGCACCACATAGTACCTGGATTCAGGAAATTTGTAGCTACCACATAAGGGACTTCAGATATATATTTTAGGAACATTACTTTTGTGAAATGCTTTGGGGCTATTGGTTTACAATGATGTGGTTTTGTGCCAAAAAAGAACCCCCAAGAATCCAGAGAGTGTGTATGAGATTTTTTTTATATACCATGTTAATGATCCATACTGTGATGTGAGTGTGATGATTTACGAGCCCAACACTGTATTGTTTTTTAATCCAAGGCTATATAAATTTTGTATAGTTAAACAAAAGAAGTACAAAAAACAAGTTTACTTCCAATATGCATGGGTATACGAAATGAAAATTATGAAAACAATCTTTTAAACAAATGTTACACAGTTTAAAGAAAAAAAAATAAATATACTATACACTGTGCAGTATAAATATGTGATCATAAGAACAATTTTACAGCGCAGCATAATTTAAATTAATACATTAATAAAATAATAACCTGTATAGTGCGTGACTTTTTTTCTCAGTTTGTTGAGCAATTTGCTTTAGTTATCTGAATTATGGTATAGAAGTATAGGAGTTGGCCAATGTGAGGTTAATTAAAATACAGCTATAGGCTACGGTTGAAATGTGGTTTACCAGCTTTTGCCAAGGATTTGTTTGGCTTAAATAGATTTACATAGTAAGAAAACAAGTAGGCATATCCTTATCCAAATTTATGTCAGTAAGCAGGAAGAACAGGACAAAAAGTATGTGTTGCAAGAGTTATGCCCTACACCCCACACGACTGCATTAAAATGTACTTAAATGTTTATCAGCTCTTCTGCAAATAATAAGAGCAAACATACATTTCCTCCTAATGGTATGAGTGGTAAGAAGGACATTTTAAACAAACAGCCTGGTTTACAGATTTGTTAACCAAAAAGAAGCAGACAAGATGGATGAGCAACATTAGGTGAATTTTAGGAGAAAGAATATGGGTAGGGAAGTCCTAAGATCCCTCATAGAAATGTGTAGTCACATCTGCAACACTGTGCCCACTGTCCCTACAAATGCTAGGCAAGACTGAAAATCTATAATAGTAATTTGATTCTGTTTGTTAAAAAAAAAAATGTGAAAAAAACTAATATGATCATAAAACCCATAATAGTCAAAAAGGAGAGGTGTTACAAAGGTGCATGATTTATCATAATAACAAATAATGTTTTCAATAATAATAATGTATAATAATAAAAAATCAAATTTATAATAAAATTGTCATTCTTGGTTCAAACAGCAAAATCTATAACTAAATTCAGCTTCCTAAAAATGAAGACATTTAGACCCATTACTTGCGTCCTGTTATCAGAAACGAAGGCTAAGAACTAGTGAAATGGAGCTTATCTATACCTCTTTATGCGGTTGAAAGATTAGCAGGTTGTGGCTCAACTAATAGATCTTGGAGACAAGCTTCTGCAAAATTACCTCTTGTTTGGATGGTTCATTAATGACATAAACATGTGGTTAACTCAGTGGCTGGAGCTTCCTCGGATGCGGCTGTAAAATAATAGCTTTTAAGAGATTTTATACTTGAAAAACAGAAAGGCTTCTTGTTGTACTTAAATTTTAATATCACAAGCATCCTCTATAAACATACCAGGAAAACAAATTACGAAATCATAGCTCCCTTGCTAACTGAAATATATTTCCTTTGCTGACAAAATGAGGGAATTTGAATGGTTTGCTCATTAGAAATATAGATTTATTTTAGGTACAAAAAAAGCAGAAGAAGGAGTATCATATTTAGGAGTAATCGCCAATGTATTTATATATCATGTAATGGATTCAACAGTTTTTATAAAACTGTTTTTTCGGATATAAATGTGAATGTAATCATCTTGAACAGTGAGATTCAAATATTCTTTAGAAGCATTTTGAGCATTACTCTGGCCACACACATCACAATGTTTTTGGGATTTTCCAAGACAATGTATTACTGTATGTGAATCAACCTAAACAATTATTCAATATATGGTTTCAAAAAGGTTGACTTTTGCAGTACATACTTTTGGTATATCTAAAGGCTGTTGTAAAATGACATTGTAATGCATATTGTTAGTTTTAGCACCACACAGGAACACTGACAGACAGACAGAAGAAGGTTTCTATATTCCTAATTCCTGCCGTAGAAAAAGACACAAAGGTTTTTATGCTCAGTCTCTACACTGTTTTTGTCATCAGCATTAACCCTGGAAAAAGGGCCCCAGTTCACAAATGCAATTACTAGGGGCAAGGAGAGAGTTGAGTTTATATTCTTGCTATTTGGGATTACTTTGAGATCAATAGGAATGAAAAAAATAGGATTTTTTTTTTTTGATGGTTCAATTGGCTTTGAGTAGCTTACAAAAAATATATTCTGAACTTCCCCTTATGCCAAAAATGTCCTATTAGCTCTGTATTTTTTTCTTTTTACACAGAAATTGTATGCATATCAAATGTAAAATGACAGTACACAAATAACAATCAAATACACATGAAGAATAAAAAAAAACAGAGAGGAAAAAGACTTTTTTAAAACCAATTTTACCTAAGCTGCCTAAAGCTGAACTAAACTAACCTCCCCTTTTTCAGCTGTGCCATGACATCTCGAGCAGACCTTTTAAAGGATTAGGAACTTTGGTCATATTCATTGGCCAGGCTGGAGTGTCACAACACCAGGGTATGCACATGGGAGGTAATACATTCTGGCACTCAGATATAATGAGAATGTACATAGCATGAGAATATACACAGCAATTGGATGTTCTAGAAAAGATTGCAAACTAGTAGTTGGTATGCTTTTTATGGCAAAAAATGTTTTTTAATTTAGGGACCATATTTTGAGATTTTATTTTAGCCACCTCAATTAGGACAGCAATTAGGGCATTTTATCACTTGAACCTACAAGGCTGAATGTATTCTTATGACAGCAAAAGCAATGGCATGATTATATACAGTTGTGGGTAAGCTGGAGAAAGGGCACTATATTATATGCTGTGTTATAAATCATTGGTTCTGGATGTACAGTGATGAATGGTCTGTATGATGTCATATTTTATCCCTAAGGCCCCATTTATGCTAATGTGCTGTGTTAGGGCATGTACGTTAATGTGCATTATCCAGTGCATTGGGTAAAGCAGCCTTATTAATTTGAATGGGTTGCCCAACATGTAGTTCAATACAAGCGACAGTAAAGTGTTGATCATGTAATTTTGCACTGCAAGAAAATTGCTTTGTGAAGGAGTATATTTAGAAAAAAAATGGCACCCCTCACACCAAAGTGCATACAAAACATTACAACGTGTCTGGTTATGTGTGCAGTAACATATATGTTGCTGAATCTAACAGCATGTCCTTAAAAAGGAAAATACCCCTTCTGTAAATGTATTTGATATCAGTTTTAAAGCATAATTAATGTTTTGTTGAGAAGAAAACACTGCCTTCTATGTAATCTGTATACATTGCAAATTTAAAAAAAAAAATGAACAATATCATTAGAATCACCTGATAAGGAAACCCGCAGTGTTTGCATCCCCGAAGAAGAAGAGCTCCAAAAACTATTGCAAGAGATGGCTGTGATGTGTTACATCAATTTCAATTTGGAAGGGAGGACAAATAAAGCTACCTATGACTGGAGAAGATAGTAAGTTTAGAATGGATTTGTTCAAAATCCTTTTCTATTAGTTGACAAATGTTTTCAGTACTGGACCAGATCCATTCTAAGTTTGCTGTATAACCCAGGGTCTCCCATGATATTTATCTTATCAAGCCTTGGAGAGCTTTAATAAACAAGACCTAATTTATTACTTGCAGTTATCACACTATTCACTCAGCATCGGTTGCCAGAAGAAGGCTGCTATAATGTGTTATTATAATTTCACAAGTTTACCAAGTAATTTTTGAAAGGCTAAAAGTATACATCTGGGGTAAGGTAAAGAAGAATACTTGAATGAAAGTTATAAAGGTTTTAAAATCCTTCTATCTCTCATTTAGGCTGGACATTAGCCCTTAGTCTTCAATGACAGCTCAAGCAGTAAAGAAGCTGACAAGCTAATGTTCTGTGGATAGTAAACAAATTATAATGAACCAAGTAGTTTACTTAATTAAAAATCCAATTCTTTAAATCCTTATATTCAGTATTGTAGTAAGGCACTGCAGATGGTCTAAATTAAGTAACTCAAGGCTAACAGAGCATGTAGAAAAATTAATTAGCTACTGAAATTAACATGTCTGGCTTCTAAAGCTTCCTTGTTTTCTTCATCTCTTTATTTTCTATCAAAATGTATTAAACCAGAATAATTGCAGTTTGTGCTTAATGCTAACCTAACTTTGTTTACTTTGAAATGCTAAGTGAAATGGGGCCAGACTTTGATTAGAATATGAGAGACTGCATATGTGGCTTTTATTTGTAGTCATTTGTTTTTTCCATACATTTAACACTTATTTCCTACTTTGTCCATAAGAAGTGTATTCCAATGCAGCCATTGTCCATCATTGTATTAGTAAACAGTCTACATTCTTAGTACAGTGGAAAACATGTGCTACAGTGACTAGGCAATTTAAGCCTTCTTGGGGCCATCATATGAAACTACATGTATGACCTAAGTTCATTCCTTTGGTAGAAATGCGCCTATACGTTTTGAAAACAACAAAAATCAACATTAAAGAATACATTTTAAATGAAGTAGTCCTAATCCTCCTTTCCTCTACACTGACTTAAACCAACCCATTCTCTTCATCCACAGTTCGGTACGTACCAGGACCCAGGCACCAGGATTGAAGTACTACTTAAGCTGCGTACACACCTGCAATTTTTCTCGTTGGAAAGGATCTTTCACGATCCTTTCCAACGAGAAAAGACTGCACGATGCATGAACGATGCTGTACATACAGCACCGTTCATGCTCTATGGAGAGGGGAGGGGGAGAGCGACGGAGCGGCACCCTGCTGCGCGCTCTCCCCTTCCCTTTCATTACGATCGGTCGTCGTCCCTCGTCCATGGATCCGCCAGGACGGTCGTCGGACGATGGACGACGACCGACTGTACACACGGCAGATTTTCGCCCGATAATTGGCCGATACCGATTATCGGGCGAGAAAAATTTGCCGTGTGTACGCAGCTTTACTGTGAATGGCAGTATGGTTGATTTTCTGTGTAGAGACTTCAATCATACATCCATGCACAATATTTGTATGATCCTTTTTTTTTTAAAGTGGACCACCTGGCATCATATTTATATTTTTTTTATAAACTTGCATGTGTGCTAAGAAAACGTAACCTTTACAAGTATTTATTACTTGCAGTGATCACTGTACTCACTCAAACAATGGTGGCCAGAAGAAGAGTGCTATCATTGGTTAGGTAACATCCATTGACACTATTTACTCCCCAAACTGAGAATTTGTTTTTAAGTTTAACAGATGATGGATTGGCCCTCTGCTGACCACCTCACTGTTTGAGGAAAATGATTCTTCCTACAGCAGAATAATGTCATCCTCTATGCCTTGGTAAAACCTGCCTGGAAATTATGCACTTTTTTTCATGAAAAGGGTTCAGATTTTGTAATGTGATACTTTTTGTAATGTGATACTTTTACTGTATATTATGACATGTCAGGAATGTATTCATTAAACTTTTTAAGTTACTGAGAAATTTGTTTAAAATTTCACCAAAAAAGTAATTGCATATTTAAAATGAGTTAATTGAACATTCACTTTGCAAAGTGAACACTGTCTGCTCATTTAGGTGATCAACTGCATTACATTTCCGTATTTTTGTTGTGTCAAGAAAAGGCTTAATGGTTCTCAGTGCTTTTTCAACCTTGAAGCTGCGATACAAGCTGTTGGTAAGCATGGCTTTCAAGCACAGTTCACACTCAGTTGAATGTTGTAGAATAGGTGGGGATTTAAACGGATCTTGTTCTTAGGACATATAACAGCAGGAGCAATTTGTGTTTAAAAAAGTAAACTTTACTTAGTTCAAAAGCATTCACATTTTATATTTCCAAAATTATATATGTTTTTAAATCACCAAATATAGGTTGTGAGAATGAAATAATAAATAACCACCCCATGTTAATAAGCATAAGTGGTTTCTGTTACATACAAGAGGAAATGGCATGTAATATTACTGATGACTGTCAGATGGATTTCAGACAGGGACATTTTCAGTAGGAAATTGCAGTGTTATGGTTCTGTTATGGCTCTGCCAATAATCATAGACGATGTTTCATTTTTAGTTGAAAGAATGTGACCCTGAAAATTACAACGCAACCCATGTCACTTGTCTGCCATCCACAGGAGGTATAACCTCCTTAACATGTGCTGGAGCTATGGTTAGACATTTTTCAAAAAAATGTTTCCTCTGGACATACGTTCTGTTTCTCTTCTATTTATTTTAGCATGCATATGTTAAGCCATATGACCTATTGCTAAAGCTATTTTGTTAGATAACGTTATAGATGAATGTTTTCAACCTGTGCACAAACACAACAAATCTAAGTGCTTTGGTTATGGAAACGTGCATAATGGGTTATTTAAGTTCAAATGCAGGCATATCTTATCTAATCAAGTGAACATTTTTATGTTGGATATTTTACAGGAGAAATTATGGTGGGTCTCAGTAAAGCTGCTGTAGCTTCCAATGAGATCTGGCTTTTATAAAATTGTTGTGGGTACAAGGGATAGTCTCCTGGAATTCTCTTCCATTTCTAAGGAACTAAATCTAATACATAAGAAATATATGTTATTATGTGTTAATCCAATAAGAAACTACATAGCTTTCTTTATGCATGTCTTGCACTTACTTCCTTTCCAGAAGCTACATTACTCCCTGCTGAGGGTATCTGCTTGACCATTTTTTACTCAGACAGCCTGGGCCTGTCTGCCTCATGTGCACCTCTTCAAAAAAATCCTAATATGGTTCCTGTTACTTCAGCTTACTCCTGATTGTACCAACTTCAAATTGACTTATTCACTTTCAATAATTTATCAATATACAGTTGCAGTTTTGTGTATTCACTGCCTGGTATTTTTTACTAGTTCTGTGGTCAACCTTAGCTTGATCTACATTTTTGTTGCCTGGATTGACTATATGCCCGAAACTTTATTGAAAAGGGTCATGGACAATACAATTTACAGTAGAAACAATTCCTACATGAAACAGGTGCATAGAAATCCAACAAGTAAATGGCAGAAATCCACCAACAAAACAATATAAAACATCACCATTAGAATACACACTGAAACAACTTGTCCAATATAACCCAACTCGAGTTTTTTTTAACAATAAACAAAGGGGGGAAGTTATGGTATATGGAAAGTAAGGGGGGAATTTAGGGGAGGGGAGATAGGGGTCTCTAGGGGTGCTGTAACATGGGCATCACAACAGAAAGTGAGAAATATCTTCATTACTACAGATGAAAACAAAGGGTCATTGCATCAAGCAAATAAACAAACAGATCAATCAACAAGTGTGTTTCATAAAGACCACAGTAGGTGTTACAAGGATTCTCGGAGAGCTATCAGGCAATCTGGTGAGTTTCCTCTTAGCATAGTCCAATAGAACCAATGCTTATTGTGTTTGGCTTCCGTGCCCCTTATGGAGGCAGTCAGATCTTCCATTAAATAAATATCATTCATTTGATTAAATTGTTGTTAAGTACAAAGAGCCTCAAACTCTGTAAATGATCCATGGTCTTCAGACAAAGAGGGCAGAGAGTGGAGAAAGTGGTGTAACTGTCTAATTCTCCAAAAGCCCAGTGGCGCAAACATGGGATCTGAGTTCATGTCTATGAGGGAGGGCCATGCCGCCTGCCGGAAGAAAAAATTAAGTCTTAAGGGCCCTGGGCCACTACAGTACAAAATACTGGGTCAGTTAGGCATGGAAGAAATAAAACATTCACAATAACCGGTGTTAGCAGAGACAACAGGGGGGAAACGCCACGGGACGAATAGGATTTAGAAAACAGCTAAATCGTGGCGTAACCTCTGATGGAAGAATGAACAGGGGAAACAATCCAAGGTGGAGCTATCGGGGAACTCAACCGATGCCTGTTCAAGTTTGACCCATTCTTTCATCTCGACATGTCTGAACCACTCCACTATTCTACCCAGGTGTATTGCAGTATAGTATAGAGAAGGGTCTGGCATTCCTACTTCTCTCTGGTGTTTAGATAATGTAGAAGTATTTTAACGTCAAACGGTCTGGACCAGGAGACTTTCTGGTGGCTGAAGTTTTAATCACCTTAAAGATTTCTTCAGAGGAAATACTCTACTACTTGTCATTGTTGGTCAGAAATAGATGGCATACCCACATCAGATAAATATTCACGTATCAAATCAGCCTGAGAAAACAGGGTCAAGTCCGAAGTGCATCATTCGGAAGTCATGGGGAGACAGGTTAGGCCTTGTCACCTCTCACCGGAGGGGGCAAGCGCTGGCGTCTGCGAGATGTAGACCGTGGTGGGAATCTTCTCCGTCTGCGTGGGAGTAATCAATTCAGTGGAATATGCCAGTTGGAAAAGCCAAAGCCTCCTTGAGTACTTCACATATCCCAGTTCATATCCCAGTGTCACATACCCCAGGCTGTGAGCTGCTTCATCTGCGCTTGCCTGAGATTAGGCATTTTTTTCTATAATCCTATGATATTAGTTTTTTCTATGATCCTTTAATGTAAAAATAAAATGTTCAATCTCACGCATGCGCAGTGAGATTGAATGTAATCTCTTCTGGTTTGACCCTGAACTGCTAATCAACCTGTGTTATCTGATTTGGCTCTGACATTTACTTTCCCAGATGTCCCCTTGGTAAAGCCCTGTTACTCAATCTACCTAAATATAATTAACTTTTACACCTAAAACCTAGAAGCACGCAGTTAAGATTGAAATGCTTTTAGTTTGTCCATAAGTAAAGACTGTAGAGTGGATTATGATGACATGATCTGAGTTATGGTCTTCTGACCAGGAAGCAATGACTTCTTTAATAACCATAAACACAAGTGAAAATTTGAGCTTTCTCTCTATTGTAGACCACAGGGCAATTGTTTTTAGTTGGACCTTTGCGTACCGACAAAGTATGAAAAGCTCCAAGTGTTTATCAACCTATTTTAAATTTGCAAAACCCATCATAGTACAGTATAGTATAGTATTATTTGCTTGTTCCCATTATTCATGGAAAATTTACAAAAATGATAAACCAAGAAGAAACTGAAGAGTTTGTACACTTTTTAACACTACATTCATGTTAAAACCTAACAGGAAGCTAATCTATTATCTTCATTGTGTTATTCACTTTTACTGTAAAATTGAAACAATCCAGTAAATGTTTCCCTTCAGGTAGAAATGACAATTTAAAACACAAAACCACCATGTCTGACTGTACAACTCAGATTATCCACACTTTTATAAAAGACTGGGGATTAGAAGGGTGGTTTAAGGATAAAAGATAATTAGGCGAAGGATGGGCATTTCCTATAGTAGGGAAAAAATGTCATCCTATTGTCTAGTTCAAATGTTTTTAAATGACAATTCCCTGACCTGTCTTGTTCTGCACTGATGGGCTGACTGACAGAATAAAGCAAGGTGTGCATTGTTTTGTAAATGTAATTGTTTGCAATTTTCTTGATTATTAAGTCAGTGGGTCACTGGAAGTCACTGCTGTTGTCACTAGACCCTCAACATTGAATCGCTTTATCTGAATAAAAAAGATTTAAACATTTTAAGAGTGTGTCAAGGCACATTTTTCCTGGACTTGGATAGAGTTGGGTTAAATTAAAACCCCTGTCAGGTTTAGCGAGAGATTTCATCCTTGCTTCCTGTTCTGCTAACAACATTTTACCAGAAAGAAAAAGATAGAGAATTCTTCAACAGCAACAGTAACACCTGGTGACTCTGGTGATACATCAACTGTCACCCAACTAAGGGTATATGGAAAATATAAAAAAAAATAGTATATATATATATATATATATAGTATGAGTCCCTTATTTTAAGCCATCAATGTCTTTGGTGTTACCATATGGTGAAATATTCCAGATAATTTATGAAAATATACAGTGTTACAAATAGAGTGAGCCTGATTTAATAAAACTCACTATGAATGGTGAAGATAGACTATCATAGTGTAATGCGCCTGGGCACACAAACCACAACCAACTCCAGATATCCTTTTATCACGTTTTATTGATGTCATAAAACACGACAAGGGTTAAGTCCAAATAAGCAAAGTACAGCAGGGTAAGGCAAGGACAGGTCAGGAACAATCCGAGGTCAGGGCGGACAGCAGACAAGAATGGTCATTAACAATCCGAGGTCAGGGCAGGCAGAGTTCAGGCAAGAGCCAGGTTCAGACAAGGTCGCTATGGAAATGACAAATGGGATTAGCATAAACCAACACAAGGACGCACCCAAGCACACTGTGTTCACAGAGGCTTATAGCGGGCAATGGTGTACAGGACAGGCTCTCCTTAAATGACCAATGACCTTGCGCCACCTGGCGCCATTTGATTGGACAGTAACTGAATCCCCTGAGGCCGATTCCATCTGCCCTCAAGTTGCATTTGGAAAAAGCACATTGACAAAAGTCTGTAGATAGAGTTGCTTCTTGTTGTTTTTTTTGGGGATGTACAATATTTAATTTACATAAATAAGTTCCTATTTTTTTTATTGACAAAAGTCTGTAGATAGAGTTGCTTCTTGTTTTTTTTTTGGGATGTACAATATTTAATTTACATAAATAAGCTCTTATTTTTTTTTTAATGCATGGTTTATGGGTAATAGTGCATAACCAGGCACACATCCTATTAAAATATCCAATCAAGTTTTTGTGAAGTCACCCTGTGTCCAGACTATACATACCAAAGTATACTATACTGTTACAAAAACTTTTAGAAGCTCAAAGTAACAGCTCACAAGTGTTTGCTTATATTTTTTTACATACATACATACATACATGAAAAGTTTAACTTTACAAATACAGCTAAAGCTATCAGGGATTATTTTTTTTTATCTCTTACATTGCTGGTTTAGAACATTCACCTAGTTTATTTTCTTAAGTCTTTGCACAGGTTCACTTTAAGGATCATTGACCCCAGTGTGTGTGTGTGTGTGTGTGTGTGTGTTTTGGAGACCTCTTCATTGCTTAATTTTCTGTTCTGATTGATTCTTTGATCCACCTACACAATCATTTGTGCAAAAACATGCTGTTCACTAAAAACTTGGATAATTTATTAAATATTCAATTCATTGCACATCTAGCTAGAAAGACGCGTCTGACAATGTCATCTTGTTTATATCTAGAACATTTTCTTAGCAGTCCAGTCTGATATTGTGCAGATTTCTTTGTCACGCCATTTTCTCTAAATGTGTTTACTTCTCTTGCTCAGTTGTTAACCCTCCAGTCCTCTAAATATATCTTTTTTTCTTTGCTGCATATGTGCAATGAAAGAACTTCACAGCACAGATTTTTACCGTACTTTGGCTATAATACCTATGAAAGGTATTGTGTCATTGTATGTTTTCTATGGTTCAGAACTAGAAAATAACAGTTAAAAATAATTGCTTTCCTTTTCATGTAGTCAGGGAAATATGTAATTGTAGTAAATGTAATATATAAAAGTATTATGTATTGAAGTAAAACAATTAATTTTTCATATTTACAATTCCTAGCTGGAATACAAAGCTCTAGTTATTCTCATAGGTTTACCAGGCCAATCTTAACAGCTTTTCAATTTTATTACAAAACTAAGTAGTTTCCCCTCCATACACACCTCAGAAGTCAAAGCAATTTATTCCACCTCCCTACTCAATGAGTAATTTTAGAAAATATGTTATAGAGAGAACTAAAAATGAAAAAAGTACTGCTGTGGTATGCGAATCACATGGTATGGGTGTTTTTTTACTAAATTTTTATTTGTGAAATACATATTATTAATATTACACTGTATTTATATTGTGACAACAAATTATGCAGCAATATACATTAAATAGGGGTTGCAAATGACAGACAAATACAAAACCAAGACCTACAATCTAAGAGGTGGGTCAAAGTAGCACACAATAGTAGAAGGGGGATAAAGAGTGGTGGCTAAGGCTGCGTACACACATGCAATAATTGTTGTTGGAAAGGATCTTTCACGATCCTTTCCAATGACAAAAGACTGTATGATTCATGAACGAGCGCGGTACATACAGGCATTGTATAAGGGAACCTCCGCTTTCCTGTTTTATATATGGAGCTCCAAGTGTTAAACCTACACATTACTTAGCAAGCGTGCTCTTAACATGAACAAATGTGCCTGATACGTAGTCCACCACCAACCAAAAAATTGTATTAGTTTAGAATTGAGCAGAAAGGCTTCGAGCCCTTATCAGGTTTTCTCTCAGTTTACCTTTTGGGGTGAAATCTCCCTAAAAAAGACACAAACCATGCCCAATTTTAATTTTTAGTTAATAATTATTGCCAATCTTTTATTGCTTTCTGTGACTGTTTTGCATTTCAGTGGTGTGCACTGTAACTCACTTTTGATGTGTTGACTCCCATTAAACAGTTAATTCAAAACAAATAAGCCAAAACGCACTTCAATCCATGCAAAAATTGGGAATTTTCCTGCAGCACATTTTTTTATAGTACTGTACAATCGTGTGCTCTTGACAATAAAAGGCAAAATAAAGCAGCAAGGTACGTTTTATATGCGGTGGTTTGAATAGTCCCCAAAGTAACAGAAAACATTTTCTTGCAGTCTGGTCACTTATCAACCCAGTTACCACCTGGGCAGTTTCAACATCACATCAGATTACCATTTGGGAAAAAGCTTTGACTTTACTAGTATTTGATGGTGTGATTTCTAGTCATGCTTTTGCTTCTTTTAAAATCACAAACTGCAGTGTGAGCTTGGTCATGTACAATTGTGAATCACTATAGCTTGTAATTGTTGCACAATGCAGCCACTTTGTAAAAACTTTCTATGATTCATTCACTTAAATCAGGCAAGCATCATCATTATTGAAAGCGCAATGTAATTTATTGGTAAAATCATGCTGAATCACTCAGAGCTTTACTTTAAATTCTTATTTAATTTGCTTTACCTTATTTTTTGCATTGTTCCAGAAACAACAAAAACAGAAATATAACACATATAACACATAAATACAGAGATATAACACATATAACAAATAAAGCAATACAGGAAGTGTGGTACTTCTTCCAGTCAGAACCAATCTTGTGTTGGTTGGCTAAAGAATCCAACAGCTATTGTTCATTTGAGATAATATCATTTCTCTACTTGATATAGAAAGGCATTAGTCATATACAGTATATCCCAAACAGATTCTGCAGTTTTTGAAAGATTAGTTTCAAAATAAAAAAAGGGGGCTTCCAGATTACAAAGTCCTGCTTAACCACCTTGCAGTTAAGCCCGACCTTCGCTCGGGCAAAAAAAAACTGCAAGGATGGTTAAGCCCGAGATTTTGTACATCCATACTTACCTGGTCCCCCTGTGCTCATCCAGCGTCGTCCTCCATCGATCATCGTCCGCCGATCTCTCCAGCGTCGGGTGCCTTCGTCGGGTGACAGCGGGACCGGTAAGAAGCCGGCCGGCATCTTACCTGGACCCGCTCATCGTCCCACGTCGTCCTCGCTCCAGCGCCGGATGATCTCTGCAGGGAGAAGCCGTCCGGCGGAGAAAAAAAAAACCGGACGGCTCCTCCCTGCGTGCGTGATGACGTCGGCGCGTGTGCGGGAAATTCAAACTGAAACTCATTCATTCATTTTGTATTGGATTCAATACAAACTCCTGTATTGAATCCAATACAAAATGATTCAAATAAATACAAAGTATATAATTGGTAAATTCAAACTGTCATTTTGTATTGGATTGGATACAAACTTGCGTATCCAATCCAATACAAAAAATAAAAAAAGAATAAAAGTAAATAACTTGGAAATTCAAATTTATATTTTGTATTTGATTGGATACAAACTTGCGTATCCAATCCAATACAAAATAATTCAAATAATTACAAAGTATATACCTGGTAAATTCAAACTGTCATTTTGTATTGGATTGGATACAAACTCCAGCATCCAATCCAATACAAGAAAATAAAAAAAAATAAAATAAAAGTAAATAACTTGGAAATTCAAATTCTTATTTTGTATTGGATTGGATACAAACTCCCGTATCCAATCAAATACAAAATAATTCAAAACAAACTCCAATAAATACAGAATCAAAGTTTTAAAAATTGCCACACTAGGGAGGTGTTTTAGAATAATATAGTACTTTACAATATACAGAGTTACTGCTTTTTCAGTATTTATGATTTGTTTACATTGCTGATTTTTGTGTTTTTCCTTTAATTTTATTAAAAGTAATTTTTTTTTTTACATGATTGTGTGTTTCAAACATTTTTTATATTCATATTATCTACTAGAACCCTTGTTCGGACATATTTCTGTAAGTTACAGGTCTACAATTTAAAAAAAAATTTCATGAAAAACAGTGGATCACTTTTGGTACAGAAATCTAGACCTCAGTGTAACGCTCAGGTGGTTAAAACGCCTATAAAAGCCCCCATTGTTTTCTTTGGAAGCTTTCATAAAAAGCTTAACAACGACTTTAAAAGCTAAGTTTTTTTGCGTTTTCCTGTGTTTACCCTGCGTTGCAAAGAATGTTACCTATAACGCTCAAAAACGTGCCTCAAGGAAACATCCCGATGTAGATTAGCCCATTGGAATGCATGGGAATTTCAAACATGGGCTTTTAAATTGCTGGTTAAATGCTGGGGAAAACGTCCGCGTAGACTAAGCCTAAAAGGCACTTTGAACCAATAAGTATTGCATCAATTGCTCTGCTTTCTTTTTCCTGGTATGTTTTGTCTTGCAAAATGTTGTTGAATCTGCTGGTTTGAAAATGCTCACCTCAGCTCATGAAAAGATTCTATTATATTTATGTATTAAAGTTTTGTTTGTGTATTTTCTTTTACTAAAATTTATATCTGATGTTCTATTTTATTGAAACAACATTGCTATCCTGTCTCAAATATCCCTGATGAAGCAGATAACTTGTCTGTGAAACACGTCAATCTAATATCTGTTAGACAGTAAGGACATTGTAAAAAAAAAAAAAAAATCTTATTTTTTGTAAGAGGAAAATTTATGTAGGGGATTTGTCTCTTGGAGTGTTTTTTTATAGTGTTTTAATTTGTTTTTATGCATGTATTGGTTTCATTTGAAATGGCAGAGAAGGAATGATCCTGAAAATTCTTATTTTGTGTCTATTCAGGCATTGCTATATTATAATATTATGTATCGCTTTTTTTTTTTTTTGCAGGGCACCCATACCAGTGCTTTTGAAGCTGTGCATGAAAATTATACATTTTGCAGCAATGACACCTCCAGGGACTCCTATGTGAAACAAGATCTATCTTAGTATAGGAAAAAGGAGCTAATACTTGTGTTTTTTTTATAGTTTTTTGAGTTTTATGATCCTTCAAATTAAACATCCAGGAGTTAATGCCACAGTCCTTTGTGTAATATACGGAAATACCAGGCATTTTAAAATACCTTATGTGTACAAAAGCTATACCTCTGGGCTGCCATGCTAGAATTCCCATGTTTACCATGATCTGCTCTGAAGTCTCCATTTTATGCAGTTAATTTGATGCATGCTAAATAAAGGAAGCTGTGTTGTTTATAGAAGCTTATTTGAGTAAACTGTATTCATACGGAATGGTGCTGCAGGAATTTGACTAGACAAAGAATTTAGCAGAGCGAAGCTAGACTGCTGAGTGTATCTTACTCATTTCGCTTTTTCTCTCAGGCTGTATAGGGAACGAAAGGTAAAGCTTTTTTTGTAATTATACATGGTTCAATTATTTTTAACGAGAAATTTCATTTGTTATACAAAAGTAGAATGATAAAGTGATGATTATGGTGGTGTTATTTTTACTTTAAAGTGTATTAGCAAATGTGTGCTAATTCAAGAATGGTGAAAATTGGGAATGACAAGGGCAGTATGCACAGGAATGGAGTGTGGAGGGTATGAAAGGTCAGTACAAGCAGGAGAGGAGTGTCGAAGGTACATTATTATGGCAGTATGTACTGGAGTGTGGAGAGCACAATGTGACCAGAGATGCTATGGAAGGTATAGGTGGGCATTATGTACCGGAGAGGATAGTGGAGGGCACACTGTGGTCAGTGTGTGCAGAAGAGATGTTTGGAAGGTATAAGGGGGCTTGTATGTACAGAAATGTGGAAAGAAAGATGTGGGCCTATGTATATGCAGGAGACAGAAGTGGAGGGAATTATGTGGTTATTGTGAACAGGAGAGTTATGTGGAGGGCATAGTGGGGCAGTATATACAGGAAGCAGTAGGGAGGTTTTTGACCTGGAGTGTGCAGCAAAGAAGTGTGGCAGCTAGTACATGTAGGAGAGGAGTGCAGGAGGTTTGAGATGCTCAGTAGAGGATTGTGCAAAGTATAATGAGGTCAGAACTTGCAGAAAAGTAGTGTTGAATGTATGATGAGGCCAGAACATGCAGGGGAGGAATTTGGAAGATATGACGAGACCTAGACATGCAGGAAAGTAGTCCTAAAAGTATGATGAGACCAGGAAGTGCAGGGGAGGAGTGTGAAAGGTATATTGAGGTCAGGAATTGCAGAAAGAATGATGAAGCCAGGACACATAAGAGAGGAATGCAAAAGGTTTGCATATGCATGAGAGGAGTGCAAAAATAATAACGAGGCTGGTAGGTGTAGTATGAAAGGTATGATGTGGGGAGCGTTCTACTAGTCCCAGAATTCCTCTGTGGCAAAATGAAGGCATCATCCGCAATGGAAAAGTGAAAATGTTGTAAACATAAAACTGTAATTTAGATTTTAAATTAATGGGGATGTCTGGTAACCTTTTTAATTTTTTTATA
Source organism: Pyxicephalus adspersus (assembly GCF_032062135.1). Taxonomy (NCBI): domain Eukaryota; kingdom Metazoa; phylum Chordata; class Amphibia; order Anura; family Pyxicephalidae; genus Pyxicephalus; species Pyxicephalus adspersus. Next base: position 98,572,313 of record NC_092862.1, read on the forward strand.
CACATACTAAAATGCAAATTTTGACACAAAACGTGCTAGAAAATTATTTATTTTCTGAAAGCAGAGGACCAAAGGAATGAAAACATAGTAGTCAAGTAAATAGATACCAAGAATGTAAGGATTTAAAATGATGTGTGGTTCCTAACAGCAACTATGAATAAGTTCTTTTTTTGATACGTTAAAGAACAAGCAATAATTTTAGTGATGGCCCTAGAATTATTCCTCTCCTTCTTGGTTGGCACAGGTAAGCCTGGGACTCTGGCCGGTCCGCCGCCCCGTGAGGTCAGGAGTAGAACCTCGTTGGGGGGGGCGCACCGGCCAGAGCCGTAGACCACGTCCCCGTACTGATCACTGGCTCCGGGCCGTAGGCAGGTTGTCTCTCTGAATACAACCTGCTCACTCTCCCATAGCAGGCTCATGTACCATGCCTCTCTTCTTTTTTTGTGACCACACCCCTGATCTCCTAATGTATATTGAATTAAATGGGTGTCATTACAACCACCTAGATCATTTCCATGTAGCAGCCCAAAGCTGAGCAAAACTTGAACAAACTAGTTTGATGAAATTTTAATACTGACAAACCGTATGATTAACTATACCAAAAAAAAGTAATTTAATATATCTGCTAAAAAAGTAAAACAAATACCCATTGATCCTGCCAGACGTTCAGTGCATGTCCTATACCCTCTGTGCTGTTATCACTACAGATCACCTAACTTCTATAGGCTGGGGATGAGAAGGGGGGAGGGAAGTATAATTCTAGCACACTTCTAGTCATAGGATGACAATGTTGCTTCTGAATAGGTACAGTTTTTTTCACCTTAGGAGAGGAAGTTTGTTTACTGGTAATCTGATAAAAAAATGAAAAAAGTTTTAAAACAGAAAACTCATTTAATCACCTTATCTAAGGAATTACAAGGTATAATCTGCAATATTCTATATTTTTGGTATTGAATTTGGATAAAAATTTATTATGCTTTTCACAGCAACTCGACAGAGTTTAAACCATTTACATCTTCAAATACTAGGATTTGTGCTCCCTATAAGCTAAAAAAAAAAAAACATGTAAAGGCCGATAAAGGACTTTTATTACCAGATATGCTGGGAAGCAGCAGCATTTGGTTTGCCTATCTATTATACAGATGCTATTTCTGTAACAAAAAAACAAATCATGTTAATAGTTGAGCATTATGACTCTCTAACACAGCAAAATGAAATACACCATACCACCATCACCATTACGCTTCCTTAATACAACTCAGGCCAGTCCATGTTCTGGACTGGTTGTGGTCAGAACTGTGGCCAGGTTAACTCTAGATATATAGCACAATGTACTAAATTTTTGTTTAGTTAGGCTCCCATCCTTAGCAGCAACAACAGAAAAAATCAATAACTTTGCTCACTCTTTCTAAAAATAATGTTGCTAAAATGGACATGTTAGATTCCTACTTTTTGTATTATATGTTTGATAACTGGATAGATAAAGAGGTGACTGAGCAGCATGTCCTCTCACTGCCAAATTAAATGGCATAGGAAATGGTGTTGCTGTTTGTTTCAGTTTTTGATACAAGCAAAAAGTATGAGTGCTGCCCAAAGTGTTCCTGAATTCCTAACTAAATATCATTTATTTATGCAATTTTATAGCGCCGAGTGTTTTGCAAATACCTCCCTATCACTAAACTCTCCCCACTAGCATCGACATATATATATATATATATATATATATATATATATATAAATATATACTCCAAAAAACACTGCAATCTCCTATACGCTGAATAATTTTAATATTATTTCTAAAGTAAACTGCAATAATTATTAAAATTTAAATTAAAACTATTTTGTGATCGTAAAAGGTATAGGATGGTAATACTCTTTCCCTGTCTTGCCAGTTGCTCTTTTTTTGTCACCAGATGCTTATCTATCACTTTCATGACCACTGCATTCATAGGAGGGCTCAGAAAGGATTTTGCTGCTTAAACAGAAAGTAGAAAGAGAGAAAATCTCTCGAATTGAGCCTGAGGTAAAAGTAAAATCTGACAGGTGTTTAAACCTTTTCTCAATTTATTGCAAATTAAAAAAACAGAATATCCGTCACATCCTATCAAATGCTCTAACTACAATTAAAGTGGATCTAAAACTCCACCTTAAAAATCTGCCATCAAGTAGGGCTTTATTGCAGAATGGGACAGGTGATAGCCTTTCTGCAAGGAGTACTCTTACCTAGTTGATCGCCGCCCATCTGCCAAAATTTGCTGTTTGCCACGATACCCAGCGCATTTCAGCCCACCTGTGTTGGCTTTTTACACACGCTTAAATGAAGGCCAACCAACATGGATAAAGATCCGAATGCCAAAGAGAAGGAAGAAGATGGCGGCACCCGTAACAGAATGGAGACAGGGGAGTATCCCCTGGATTTAGTGCAGTTTGCTAGGTTGTTGGTGTAGTTGTGAATAATACCATGGGAGCTTTTATATGGGACAAGGCTATATGGGACACCTCACAGGTTTGTCGACACCTGGCTCTACTATGATAACTCAATTACTATGATAAAATATAGTCATTGCTGATAAAAATGATTACATTTAAAAGGAATACTGAGACAAAAACTTGAAGATGGCAAGATTGCCCTTGAGGTATTGTCAGGCTTTACTTCTGTCTCCTGATAAGCTGCTCTAACACAGCTTCTTCATTATCATTGTTAGCCTGCAAAAGGAAATCATTAGAAGTAACTCAATTAAACTAACATTATTGTATTCAAACAAAGGAAATTAGCAATTACAACATTAGGAATGCAATAGGCAAAAAATTTGTTAACATTTCTATAGTGTAAGCCAAACGTACAGGACATCAATGTTAAGAAAATGGTGCTTTGTAATGTATACATGATATTTATGACAAAATAGTAAATAATTCTTTTATTCAAGAATGTATATCATCATTAGGATAGTTATGGAGTTTGTCCTAATCGCATACTACAATCACAAAGAGTCTTTTTAAGCTGCTATAATGTTGCTTGGCAGCAGACCAAATCACCAGTTGCAAGAAGAGGCAGCAAAGGGAGGAGGGAAGTCATCATCTTTTACAGAGACTTTGTCACTAGAACAATCATTTCAGAAAACTTCCTTACTTAAGATTATATATGCATTTAATATATTGTATGCATGTTATTTAGCTGTAACTGTTTCCCTTGTATAGACATTCAAAAGCGCTAAAATTGCTGCTGGGTGCCACCTACTTGGATTTGATGTCAGCAGTTCTAGCAGGCTCAGTTAAAGAGACCTATCACCACATTTTTAACTTTATTTAAAAGAGTAGATACGTCTCTTATATAAAGAAAAAAGGTGTTTGTTTTATTTCCTAAATATATTTTATTTTTATAAAGAAGGGGAGGTCAAAAAGGCAGTAAAGACTGAATGGAAAGCCTGCAGCCTCCTGGAATACAAGACATAGGTATCAGGCTGCTCCTTCTGCGCATACCTAAGGGTCTTTTCCCACAATGAAAAACAAAGAGCCGATCTCACGCATGTGCAATAAGGAGGAAACATTACCTGATTTCTGGGTAGTGTGAGATTGGGTGATGTAATCAGAAGTAGGAAGAACACAGAGGAACATGGTGGAGCCCGCTGGTATCTCTGTGCTGGGATAAAGAATGAATCCAGGATGGTATGGGACCAAATGTAACCCAGGTATGAAGGGATTAGGTGCTCTGTGGTAGTAAAGTTAGGTGTATTTTTTTTTGAAAGTTCCACTTTAAGTGATATTTTATAGCAGAGTATCTCCACTAGGGTTCCTCTAGAAGTTGCCAGAGCAATGAGCGATTCCTGCCTATCAGGTCAAATAAACTGACACCAATGATCTTTTTGACTATTTTATAATGGTGGCATTCTGTCCAGCAATGCAAAAGGCATTCTTCCCACTGACCACCACACTAATGTATTGTGAATTATATTTGCCTAATGGTATACTACAACTAATATAAACTGACTGCAAGTGTATTAAAAAGAAAATCGGTGGCACCCAGGAGCATAGAAAAAGAGGGCTTGGAAAGGACTATAACCTGGAAGATGGAACAAAACAAAGAGAATTCAAAGTATACTGAGGAGATGTTCCTTTAACCCCCATAAGCCCGGTTGGTCAGTTATTGTCAACCATGCTAAACCACTCATCCTCAAAGAGAAACAAAGGAGTTCTATGGTCCCCATGGCTTGGGTTGCTGACTAATGTGCATCTGAGCTCATCCAATGAGAGATAATGAGCCCTGTCCTTCAACCAGTACACCCAGCCATTGCATTGCTCGTATCCTATCTATAAGGCTATGTACACACGTGCAATAGTTGTCATTAAAATACAAATATTTAAAGTTAGATCAACGATTAATTCACAAATATTTTGAATTAATGTATAGTGCACGATTCAGTACATGCTGTAACAATATGAATGTTCAAAGATAATCCACCCATGATGTACAGACACAAGATGCGATTGTTTGAAAGACGAAGGAAGTAACGTGTACAGGAGGTGACGTAGAGAAAATAAGGGATCTGAGGGATGCAAAAAGAACGTGTTCATGAATGATAGTTGATTTTGCCAATGAACGTTGTCTGGAAGACTGTTCACTTACCTCAATATGCCTTTCCACATGCTCTCATATAAGAAAACACTCCTTGCTACGGTGTATTTATTGAGTTTGGAGCAAGATGAACATGATGTGCAAGGACAAGTTGTGAAGAAGTGCAGGGTGAGGTGTAAAGATTGGTTGATGGACTGAGACACTGTTTCCTATGGGAGTCTGCTACGTGAATTGAGATCCCCAGAAAAATTCAAAAATGACCTTTGCATGTTGGATGTGTGCTTTCAGAAATTACATGGCATAGTGGGACTTTTTCTCCAAAAACAAGATATCTGCATGTGAAAGTCCATAACAGCTGAACGGAGCTTGATTGCTACGTTGAGATTCCTTTCCACTGGAAGATCTCTGCAGAACATAAAGTTCTCCACTGGGATCTCACTGCAAGCAATGGGTCATATCAACCCTGAGATGTGTGCAACAATTATCAAATGCTTATAAATAGAAAATGGCTTGCAGCAAAGAACAAAAGAAATAGGTGAAGGGCCAAATGACAGGGGGAGGGGGGAAAGTCAGTAGATGAAGGGTTAAGGACGATGATTGGTGGGACAATATGGGGTGATGGGTGGAGTAAGAGATTAGGAAGGGTAATGGATATATAAAGAACAGAGGTGGGAGGGCAGAGGTCAGTATTCCTTTGTGGAGCAGAGGGCAAAGTTGCCCACCCACACACCCTTTAAGTAAAGGCTTTGGGGTTTATTGTGATTGTCATGGCAGCTGGGTAGTTTTTGTGGGTCCATGATAGTGGGGTTGGATGCATACAATCATGTGAGGGTGGGGAACCCATCAGGGTATGGATTTCCAGTATTGTCGGGCATCATGGAACACTGGGTTGTAGTGAGGCCCGATGGGATCATTGGGATACCTGCGTGTTGTCCCTGAGCCTGTGTGCTAGCAGCTGGGGGCCCCATGTAGTGGGCAGGAATATCTAGGTAACAGAGATGCAGCGGTACTGTCATGGACCTTCAAAACCTGTTGGTAAACTTTAAATATATCTGGTTTGTTTGATATTGTTTTTTGGATAAAAGGAAAAAAAGTTTAAATAATGGTCTTTTACTTGTTAATAAAAGGCTGGTATGGCCAGTTATACCCATGAAGACAGGTCTCCGTGTGGTTTTTCAATGGGTTTGAAGGGGTACCAAGACGGTCTGGTGGGGGCTGGCTATCAGAGGTAAGCTGACTTCATTCCCCTTTACACTTGTCATGAATAAGTGAAGGTAGGTACCCCATACAATCATTATTTAAAAGAATGTACACTTTTAGTTAATAAAAAAATAACAAAAAAGTTTTAAAATGTAATTTTTAATAAAAATCATAATTTTGAAGCATTAACCGTTCTAAATTCGTATATCGGTGGCTTTCATGGCCAAAACCATACTCATTTGGCTGAACTAAGGAAGGACAGTGGTGGGGCTCATATTGGTGGGATGGAGGGTAATTAGATACAGCAGGGGGGTGTGGCTGCTGATACTGAATGGTGAAGGAATAGGTAAGATAGTGTGGTTTGAATTGCTGCATCAACCCTTTGTTTACCACATCGATGATGATCAGCTCCACCAGACATTCTTGTTCTGGGGCAATCTTTTGCATTTATGCAGCAACATTGAAGCCAATGGCTTCAAACTCATCTGCTTGATTACAGATTAAGGCCATAGCTTGCAGCAATGTTAGTGTAACGGTTCTAGGGTCAGGCTTAGAGTCCAGTAGCTGAAACAGCAAGCAGACACAGCTGGAAGCAGTCCAGTATCTATACACAAGCAGCGGTAGCAGAGATGGAGCGAACACAAACTTAGTCAAAGAACAAGCCAAAAGTCGGTAGCCAATGATGATGAAGTGCGAGGAAGAGTAGTCGTTGATCAGAAGCCAATGGTCGGCAGTTTGGAGAGCGCAATGTAACAATAGCAGTAGAGCAAGATATTGGCAAAGCACAATAATCTGGCAACAGGAAGTTCAGAGACATAGTTTAAATAGGAAGTTTATTGAAGGGGCCAGGAGTTCAAGGTTCAGCAAGAAACTAGGTATCAAGGTATCTTTGTCTAAGGAATCCAACAGGGTGCAAATGGCAAAACTTCAAGTGACGCAGTAGACAGCGCTGCAGCCAGACATCGAAGCATCCCTGGATTCGGATCCTGAGAGTTTGCTTGTTTTCCAGCTGCTCCTGTTTTCTTTTCTGGCTCCTATTTTTGGCTGAGGCTGGAAATGACCTGAGTGGATGTGGCAGAAGGTGGAGTCTCCACTAGGTCACTGGAGGATATCTGCAATAAAGAAAAGAAAATAGAACCTAATATTATGCATATTACCTCTTGTTTTGTTCTCCTTTTGGTAACTTCCCTAATTGTGGATGAGCAATTGATGGGACACATGTAAGGATCACTCCAACTGCAGAAAGTGGATCCTTCTACTACAATTACAAGGGTTTTTTCAGCATTGTGCATATGGCAATAGTGAATGCGCGTTTATGAATTTGTTTTAGTAGGCAAAAGCGGGCACATGTTTGATGAAGGGGTCCTGGAAGCTACGCCATTCCGAAAGCTGGTCAATAAACAACTGCACCTTCCTAGAAACAGCCAAACTGTAGAGGGAATTAACTTTGTGTTTGTTGCAGATGAAGCGTTTGCCTTACATGACAACTTAATAAAACCATTCCCTCAGAAGAATTTTGACAAAGGGAAAAAAAATTCAACTACAGACTTTCTTGTGCCATCAGTGTGGTTGGGAATTCATTCGGTATTTTAGCAAATCACTGCAGAATATTTCATAGTTCTATACATCTGCACATGGACAAAACTCACGAGGTGGTCTATGCTTGATGCTTGCAGCAAAATTTTTTGCACTGGAATAATTGCAATGCATCATTTGGCCCACTAATGGAACAAGATATTGCTACATGGGCACTAAAGGACACAGGATTGTTTTTTATCTGCTTCCCTTAGTCTGACCTCTGCTCTGCAGAGATTGCAAGCAACTAATGCTGCGTACACATGTCAGATTTTTCTCGCCCGATAATCGGCATCGGCCAGATATCGGGCGAGAATCTGGCGTGTGTACAGTCGGAGTCGTTCATCGTCCGTGGATCCGTCCTGGCGGATCCACGAACGATGAACGACGAGCGATCCTAATTCAAGGGAAGGGGGAGAGCGCGCAGCAGGGTGCCGCTCTATCGCTCTCCCCCTCCCCTCTCCATAGAGCAGAACGGTGCTGTATATACAGCACCGTTCATGCATCGTGTAGTCCTTTGTTGTTGGAAAGGATCGTGAAGGATCCTCTCCAACGACAATAATTGCACGTGTGTATGCAGCTTTACACTAAATCAAATGCAAGTACAGAAACAATTTGAAATTAAGGAAATACATTCAATAATGTATGAATTAATGTAGAATTAATGAATTCTGTTTTTCTGCCTGAAGTTCAGCTTTAATGCATCCTGCACAAATTTACACTTTAATTCAAATACAAACTACTTTAAACTCTGGCTTTATTTTGGAGAACTATAAATCTCAGCTTGATTATCATATATAGGCTGAGGAGGCACTCTGGGATGTTTATAGTCTTAGGAACACTGCATTAGCCACACAAGGGTAATTTCATAATTGCTATGCTGTAGTAGAAGTTTGGCAAGGAAGGGTAGAGGGCAAAAAGTCTTCTACGCTGCAGACCTTACAGTTTATGTCAATAAAAATGTCTCAATAATGTGGTATTTTCATTGCTTCCCTGCTGCGTCATTCACCTGTAGTATAGAGGTGCATATAACATGATCTCGTTTTCCTCATTTGACAGCTATGTTACTCGATTTGTCTAAGGGCAGGGCGAGAATCCTTAGTGTTCAGGAAAACTGAGGTCACACTACTTTCATTCCTTACTCCTGACAGCTCAATGGAATAGCTGCACATGTAAAGATTAGTTCTAAATTACCTTGTGGAATTCATTACTGGTGCTGCAGCTGTATGGTCAAGAGCAATTTTTAAACTTTAGCTGTGAGCCCAGTGATTTAGAAAAACATATGATATAGTGAACCACATATTTTAAGGCTTTCTTTATTGCATCATTATCTTGCATTTACTTTTGGTAAGGAAAGGTGGCATACACAACTATCTTGAATCTTAGAGCAGTGCACGAAAGTAATCTGTAGTTCAACCCTACATGGAATAGTATATTTTTTTAAAGCAGTTTGATGCAGCCGCATATCTCCTGTGAAAATGTTTCAATAAGACACTATGTGGTGTAGCTGGAGATTTGGGGCACACAAGTAATTGTAAAAATGTTAAACTGGTATAACAGAATAAGGAGTTTGCTGACATACAAGCAAGCAAGATAAACTGAGACAGTACAACTCTTTCAAAACAATCAAAAAGATTTACATAAAATGCTGATTACATCTTAAATGACTATCTTTAAAGAGAGGAAGGAAAATGCTATTTGCTAATAAAGGTTGCACAGAAGATAGAGACATTTACAATACAAGACTTGTCTGCAGAGGTGAATTAACCTAATACAAAAAAAAAAAACAAAAACAAAAAAAAACAATACAACTATTTTACTTCAGCTATGTTACAGCATTAGTAATATTGTTTACATTTTTCTTGACACATAAAAACACATACAATATGGGATTTTGATCCCCACCCATAAATAAAACATGCCCAGTGCCACATTTTTGGTTGTGACACTTTGCTATTTACTGATACACAGTACCAGGAAAAAGCAGGTTTCAATGTGAAAAAACATACTTGGGCAGGTGGAATTTATTACTAATGCTGCAGCTGTATGGTGCAGAACAATTTTTAAATTTCAGCTGTATGGTGCAGAACAATTTTTAAATTTAGCTTTGGGCCTATTGATTAAAAAAAAAAAAAAAAAAAAACATAATTAAGTGAACCATAAGTTGTAATGATTTCTTATGGCATCGTTATCTTGCTTTTTTTTCTATTTTGATGAAAATATTTTTATCCCTGTTCATTACAAAGAACTAATAATACTTTAAATATGACATAAAAATTCATTTTATAGTTTACAATGACCTTTAAATTTGATTCTGGTAGTTATTTACTAATTAAATAAGGTTTTGTAATCCCAGTTTTTAAATTTAAAGCATTTAAAGCATGTAAAACAAAAAAAAAAATGGTAAAAAATGAAAAGATCTCTTTCTACTATCTTTTATTTCACAAAATAAAAATTATTGTATTTTATTAATTTTATTTCCATAATATTCTTGCTAAGCACAGTGAATTATCACATGGGATAAAACACTTATCATACTTACTGGGTTGAAGTTCTGCTGACTTCATCCCTCTATTCATAAACATGTATGTTGACTAGGTATTTTGTACATTTTTTACACATTTATAAAGCTAGGTGAATTATACCTTGCGGATATAATTCACTTTGGTAAATTAACAACCTAAACTGATTTGGTAAAACATTCCTAAAGAGTAGACAGGTGGTGTTTATATTAAGAAAATCTGTAACAATTATGATAATAAAACCTTAGAAATTGAACATTTTTTTAAGGTTTAAAATAAATTTATTTGGTGAAAAATCATTAAAATGTGTTTTCCCAGCTAATTGTAGAAACCTTGAACAGTCTGAATCCACTTATCTGTTCTGTTCACCTCAATGCTGAGAACATATTTTTACACCATGATGGGAAACAATTGCCTGTGTATAACAAAATAATTCCTGTGCTTTCACATAGTTAACAGGCACAAGTATGTTTCCCATTGTGGCATAAAAATTCTCATGTCTTTATTAAAAAAAATAGAAAATGTTTCCTTATGAACCTTAAGCAGCATGGGAGCAGCCTTAATACACTTCTGATTGTGCTGTTTGTAGTTGTAGTGGTAGACATTTCTGACAAATTTACCAATTCTTGGCAAGGTAGCAGGGGGAAATAGTAAAAAAAAAAATCCTGTCTTAATGATGTTTGACTCCAATAGGCAGTAACATGGGCAGAAAAAGCAAGAGCAGCAGTAGCAACATCAGGAGTAGTTCATAGTTCGTTTTAATATCATTTTAAGAACTTAATGGAGGATGAAAAGGACAAGGTAGGATTTGCTAGGCACAGTCTTTTTCCCAGATAAACAGATGTGAGGTCCACATAAAATAAGAAAGTAGTCCCATTGGGTTGCCCCCCCCCCCCCCCGCTCCCTTTCTTTCTTTAATAACTTTATTGAAATTTAATTTAGAGGAAGTTAGAATTTTGTACTGTTCTGCTGGCTTTCTTCCATTCTTTTTCAGTGTGAAGTCTGACTGAATTTGCTAGGGAGAAGCTAAGCTAAAAATTATTTAAATCCCCAATTAAGGGCCGCTGCCAAAACTTTTCTTCATTCCTGTGTCCAGGGTTTTGTTATTTTATGTGTTGTTTGTATTATGGATTTTGAGGTGAGGTAATAGTGAGCATGTACAATCCCATTAAGCTTTTTCACATATTCAATGTTGAATAATGTGTGTCTGGTCACCCATAGCTTACCATGTGTTTACATATATTGTACACAACAAAAGATAACTCATCAGCAAAGGTCATATAAATATCCATACAGGAAACCAAACCCCCACAACTTGAAGCTTTTAGGGATGTGTACGAGACCTACAAACTTTATAAGAAGCCCTGCCTTCCAAGACCTTGTTGTTTTAGATGCATGTTGCCACACAGTACCTTCCTCTTTACCACCACTGTCCCCCTCCTCGCTCTTATCCTTATCTTGGCAATAAGTGTTGCTTGCCTACTTTGTAATACACTACCTCTCTAGGTTAAATGCCTAAATGCCCTGTCCCTGACAAATGGTAGCAGCTCCAAGCTTTGTTCCTGACTAGCAGCACTTTGGTTAGCCATGCACAATCTTTTTAGAGGGTTGTACTGATGTTAGTTTAGGGGACTGCCTTTTTCTATCTGCTTGCTGAGTTGTAACTTTGTAAATTGCAAATAAAGTTGTTGAAGCCCCCGATAGTGGCCTTAGAAACCCCAGCAGGATATAGAGAAATGCAGGAAGTACAGGGACAGAGATGAGAACATGTGCTCAGCCAGGGTAGGTGCCTGCATCCCTCCCAGAACACTCTGACTGCTGTGCCTGTGTGTAGTACATTATTATAATAATTCCCTCTGTATTCATGGGGTATATGTGATATCTGTTATCAGACATCACTTAGGGAAATCCCTACTGTCAGTGTATCAGCTATATACACAAATATATATGTGCTCTGCCCTTTCAGTTATCTTTGCTGATATGCACCTTCTGTCTAGGTACATCTAGAATAGGTTAGGCATCCAATGGCCCATAGGTAGCAGAGGTCCGGTTGCATTAGCAGATTAGTGTGATTGCTAGGGTCTAAGTGGTAGTGCAGATAGATTGTTCCTGAACTTCAGAGACTTTGCCTGCATCCCTGCAATCCAGGATCACAGCATACACAGTCCAATTGTCGGTTGGAGGATTTCCTTGCTGCTGTTTTCAGGATAATCTCATCAGGACATCTTTGCTACAATCAGCTCCAGAGGCCTCTGCAACTCATCCTGACACTGATCATTACTGGAGGTATTTGTGGTTATAGACTGTATATATACCCGGGTATATCTGTGCACAATTCTCCTCAGGACTCTGCTATGTGTTTGATATGTGGACTCATTGATGTATATGGATTGTATATATTGTTATTACTGTTTTGAGATATAAAGCTTACAAATACTCCAACCTGTGTGTTCATTTAGCTGCAATGGTTAATGTTGTATGCTGGGTGTAGTGGTTCCTCGGGTGCTGTTTTATATTACTGTTATTATTTCTGGTTAATGTCCCTGGAAGGGAGCCCCCTCTGCTAACAGAGACCCTGTCCTGGGTGGAGGCACTACCAACTTTAATATTATCCTCACTCTTCCACATAGCGAAGGCTCAGGATCCTCTCTGTTATCTACAGGTTAGCGCCATAGCCTGGTTTGTGAGGGTCAGTTACACGACCCCCCCATAACAGGGCTACATTAGCCTTTCATAGGCCGGGCTAATGTTGAGGATTTGGACACTGCTAAACAAATTCTCATATAGACTCTGAAACATCCTACAACCTGGGTTTTTTTTCACACAGATATGGACTAAAGCTGCGTACACACTTCCAATTTTTATCGTTGGAAATGAACGACGAACGAACGACGAACGACTGATTGGCCAAAAATCGTTCGTAAAAAAAGTAACCAACGACGCCGACGAATGAGGATAGTCATTGGAAATGAACGACCGAACCGGCGGATCGGATTGGACGACGATCGTTGACCATCTATCGTGTGTACGGTTGTTCAGTGATCGTCCATGGTCTGAGCATGCGCGGTGAACGGACGTTCGCTCACTTCCTGTGGTGTACGTCACTTCCTGTATCGTTCAAACGATCGCATCTATCGTGTGTACAATATCTTTGAACAATCGTGTCGTTATCTGTAGGTACAGGATCGGTGCCATACGATCGTTCAAATATATCGTGCAGGATCGTTCGTCGTTCGTTTACCAACGATAAAAATTGGAAGTGTGTACGTAGCTTTATTCAAGTATCACAAAATCCTGTGAATCACAAAATCACAAAATCAGAAAATTACTATGTACATACAGGAAAGCACACTGTTCTTACAATGTACTTGCTTAATTTATTTGTTATAGATAATAACCTTTCTTATCCTGCATTTCCATAAGTAGCACAATTTTTTTTTGCTTTGAGATAAATACAACATTTTAACAATATAACAATTCGCTAAGCTTTAAAGGTCTGGATGGCTAATAGCCTCATCTGATTTCTGACAGTCTTGATTTTGGGGTTAAACTATTTTTATCTACTTTAAAGATTTCACAATTATTTGAAAAACATTAGTCACTTTGCCTGTTAATTGTGGTTTTGTTGATGCTCACTTATCTATATCCCTGCCTATACATAATGACTAGGTTTGAATACATTGCCAAATATGTATGGATATTAGCAAGGTATAGTAGCAGGGATGGTACAGACTAACACTAAATACACTGACAGTACAAGTATTACACAGTCTACTGATTTCTCATTTACAAGGAGTATTACACATGCCCTCATAAAAATGTGTTACAAACTATTGTAAATAGGATGCACCATGTGTAGAATACAGAAGAGGAAATATATTTTCTTAACCTCCCTGGCGGTTTGATTATGTCAGTATTTTTTAAGTCAAAAGTGGTACATTGTACATTGCACGGAAATTTGTTTATTAATATTGCAGGCCTGTAATTGTTAGGAATAACTCCCGGGTATGATAAATTTTGAAACACAAATCATAATTTATAATATAATAAATACTTATAAATGATAATTATAAAAAATAATCTATATACATAAAATTAGATGTATGTGTGTGTGTATGTTCCACAATCACTCGAAAACGCATGGAGACATTTATACCAAACTTGCTGGACATATGACACCGCTGATCTTTGTACAGCACTGTGGTATATGTCAGAGGTATAAAAATGTGTAATATTAGTGTGTGACTGTGGGGGGACATTGGAGTGTCAGCTTCTCTGTACAGAGACTGATGGGTCTGGGGCAGTTTTTTATTGTACAGCACTATGGTATATGTCAGAGCTTTAAAAATCTATATATATATATATATATATATATATATATATATATATATATATATATATATATAAAAAATTGTATGTATGTATGTGTGTATGTTCCACCATCACTCCAAAGCGCATGGAGACATTCCAACCAAACTTGCTATACATATGACTGAGACTCATGTGAGTGCAGCAGTCATCTTTGTACAGTGCTGTGCTATATGTCAGAGCGTTATTTGGATGTATGTATGTATGTGTGTATGTCATCACTAGCAAACGCATGGAGACATTTCAACGAAACTTGCTATGTTCCACTAGCTATGTGGCCCTATTTAATGTACAGCGCTGCATATTATGTTGGCACTATATAAATCCTGTTTATTATTAATAATAATATTAATAATAATAATAATCACTTGGAAATGCATCAAGACATTTAAAACCACAATTGGTAGACAAATGACTCAGACACATGTGAGTGCACCGCTGATCTTTTTACAGCACTGTGGTATATGTCAGAGGTATATTTGCATTTATGTATGTATGTGTGTATGTATTGCTTAGTGACAGTGTGCCTTTTGCTTATATTGTTACATATTTTTTTGGGGACTTTTTTTTTTGGCCTGTAATAATGCCTTCGAGAAAACGTAAGGCAATTGGCCGAGTGCAATTAAAGGCAAAAAAGGAAACAACACTGTAGACAAGAAAATAACTATAGCTGTATTTGATTCCTTTTCCTGTATAATAGAATACAATAAATAAATGCCCGTGCAATGACGGGCTATCAGCTAGTAATTTAACATAATAACAATCAATTTATTTTAATAAATTAATCAAATCAAAAATACTGAAATCTGTCCAAACAAGGGTGCAATATTATTGTTGAATTATAATGAATTAATTATTTATTATTTGGATTTATTTTTTATCACTTTATTACTGTGATCAATGTGCTAAAAGCAGAATACAATGCAATCTGCTTTTAAATTTCCAGCCAGGCCACGCCTCCCCAGCGTACCGACGCTTCACGCATCGCTTCACATCCATCAAGCCGAGGATGCAATGCAGAAACTTTCCTAGCAGTTCATTTCTCAATATATGGACCCATCTGTAGGGATGGCCCTGCTGCACTGTCAGGTAGAAAAGGCTGGTCCTCTTTCTGTTTCCCCTGGTGACCCTGCTGATTTAGGTTACAACAATGTTGATAATGTAGAATTATGGCCTTAAAGCAGAAAATAGTTCTTTGGAGCATCAACCTTCAAACAGCTATGCTAAAATTTGGAAATGTTCCCCACCACATATTTGTAGACTTTTTGCTCTCCTGATGTCATGATTGGTGCAATAATTTGTAATTATATATATCCTCATTATATTAGTTTTTTGTTCAAACACTGAAGCAAGCAACAATCATTTAATTGTTCCCATATACAGGAACCCCTACTTTCACATAATAATACACATTGTAATACTGGCTCCAGAGAAAAGCTTGTGTAATTATGACCATGCACAACTGTCACTCACCTTATTTCATTACTCTTGAGTATTACTGCAGACAGATTATGAGATAGCTTTAATCTCTTCTGCCTCAGGGTCAAAATGACATCATAGAAACTTTGTTTTACATGACACTAACCTATAAAAGTATTGTCCACATTTACTTTCATTGCTGTCAAGTTGCTAGCTCATTTTGTTGAAATGTTTGTATTATTGATATGATCATTCATTTATATGCTTCTTATTCTGCTTGGGTGCCCTGTACAATGGTTCACTTTCTCTTTTGAAGTGTAGTACAGTATGCATATAATGTGGGCAGCACTCTGGTTTGTTAAGTTGTGTTTTTTTTTCCTTGTCTTGTGTGAAATCTCTTAGGTGGCGTAAAGGTTATATTAATATGTTAGAGAGATTCTCGACTAAGGGATCCTGTACACATGGAGATACTATTAGAATCATCATGTGTGGGTCAGTCTAATAAATACAAATTCAGTTTAAAATATTAGTAAGTAAATCAAATTTTAACAAACTGCACCAAGCAAGGTTGTTTTTTTTTTGTTTACAGTGACTCATTATAAAAGACCATCTAATAGAGCTGGCCTTTACGATTAAGCATATACCTGGTTAAAGAGGAGGAAAGTCTGATAGGAAGTGCCATTGAGTTTAATTTTTAAAGTTTCACAGAATGCTAACTTGCATTTATTGTTGTCAATATGTTGTGGTTTCTAATTAGTGAAGATTAAAGCTGACACCAGCAAGCCCTTGCTCCTAATGTTTGAAACTCCTCCACTGCAATACACTCATACAAATTCCAACTTGAAATTTTGAAGTTTGTATACTGCTAGAAATGCCCTCTTTGCCCCCACATGACAGTTCTCAGCTGTCGTATGGTAAATCATATGGCGCAACAAATACTACCCTGACTGAAGCAGGGACAATAAATTTCACATTACTACAATATAGTAATTACTACATTTTGTACCTTGGCTGCACAATCGAATCAGAAAATGCTGGTATGGGAAAAACAGATGGATTATGATGTCTACTGTAAATCTTAAAGCATTTATTTAATTAGTTGGTCCTCAACACACATCCTCACCATGCTTGGGGCTTTAAAAACGTTGATATTGTTTTTTGGGGCTATTGTAAATCTGCAGCTGAAAATGCTGAAAAGGTCTGTGTAAATATTTTTTTAAGCAACATGTTGATAAGCAGGTCAGCAAATTCACATTGGGACTGATTTATTAAAGCTCTCCAAGGCTGGAGAGGATACACTTGGTGTGTGAAGCTTGGTGCTGAGCACAAGTGCAGGAATTCTAGCCTCAGCGCTGACTTCATGGATTACAAGCCCAAGCTATAACTCCTTTACACCTCACCAAGGAAAATTGCTTTCTGTCACATCCTTACCAGCTCCCAACCCATTCAGCCTCTTCTCAACAATTAACTCCCTCCTAGACCCCACACCTGCCCTCCCCCCATCACTACTTTCTCTGCTCAAGACATAGTCACCTACCTGATAAAGTTGTCAAATGTAGACACAATGTCTCTGCTCACCAAGCCACTTCATGCATATCCACCCCTTCCACCTGTAAATCATCACTAACCTCCATCGGCCCTGTTACTCTGGAAGGCTCTGAAGTCTCCTCTCTTCTCTCGTCATCTCCATCTGCTACCTGTCCGCTTGACTCAGTTCACTCTTATCTACTCTGTGCCCATTCCTCCATCCTCTCTCCCTCACTAACCAAACTTTTTATGTTGTCTTGACGTCTCCTTTGATTCTGCCATCTCCTTTACCCCTCATATTCAGAACATTTCCAGGTAATGTTACTTTCACCTGTGCAACATTTCAGAAATCCACTCATACCTGTCCCCAGAGATCACCAAACTCCTTGTACATGCCCTTCTCATCTCTTGCTTGGACTATCCTAACATCCTCGTCTCTGGTATTCTATTATCCTGACTCTCTCCTCTACAATCTATTATGAATGCTGAAGCACTATTGCAACAGTGTTCCCACTAATGCAACTTACGCTTAGACTTCTTTAGGTGTAGGACTTACATTGAAAGGTCAGGGATCAGATGTCCCATTGTTCACCAATTACAGTTGGTCACTCAATACGTTTATTCATTCAATTCCTCATGACAGTGAATAATCCCCCAGGAAGCTAGATTGCTGGAAGGGGACCTATCTTGTGCTTAATTTTGCTTGTATTACACGCATTCAGACCAGGGTCAAGGTCTTACTAGGTCTGTCGGCTGTCCTGTTTCATGGCTGTATTTGCTGCATAACAGTAGAAGCCTCAATAAAGCCCCTCTCGGGCTCCCAGCAAAAAGGACTGCTGCAGTTTCTGGGCTAGACCTAGGAATACCCAGCGCAGGCATCCCCCGACTTCAAGTCCAGGGGAGTCAGTATTATTATTTCTAAGTCATTACCTTGGTCCTTAGGAGACCTGCAGTCAGATCCAGATGGGAGTTATTTGATGGTCAAGGGCTTGATTGGCAAAATAATTTACATGTTTATTACTATATACTCACCCAATATAGATCAATTACATTTTCTAGAGACAGTCCTGGACATGGTGGAGGATTTTACGGGGTGCGGTTCTTATAGGAGGAGAAACTTCTGCATGCACAGTAATTGGTTGATATCTGGCAGCTCCAACATCCTACAGAATGAGATTACTCATTTTATTCCCCTGTACATAAAACCTACTCACGCATAGATCTCTTTTTAGTGAAATTCATATTGTTCAATTTTCTGCGATAGATACAGATACATTTTCTGACCATGCACCGGTTTCCATAACTCCTGAATCTGATTTACAGGCTGTAAATCTGCAAATCCTGTTCTTGTCAAATGGTAGAAAGGGAACTTTGGGAATATTTTCCGAACAACTCTTCTTCGGTTCCTAACCCCATGGTGGTCTGGGAGGCCCATTTGATTGTGTAATTTGATGATTTTGTGATTGTGAAATGTGTTATAAGGGGTCTCTTTATACAATTGGGCCATAAAGCAAAGAAAGAAGGCAAGCGAGGTTCAACAATCTCTTGCAAGAGTTATATATGTTAGAAAGTATACATAAGCACCAACATACACCAGAACTAGAAGCTCGGATAATTAGAACTCGCAAACAAATAGTCTTTATTAGTCAGGGCTTATCTTAGACAGGTATTATTCCATATAGGCATCCCACCAAGGCTCCTCAATTGGATACAGGCCCTGTATCTGTCCCCGATGTTTCCTGTTTTAGGTCATACAGAATTTACACCTAGTTTTACAGATCCCATCTTCCGGCTTTGGAGACGGAAGGGGGTTAGCTGAGCTAAGCAATTTATTACTTCTGGTGCATGGATATCAGAGACCAAATTACAAAGTGAATATTTGCTGCCAAATCTAGAGCCATGGGGAACTTTACAACTTAAACATTTTTTACACTCCTTGCCTACCCCACAACAATTTAGTTGGCTACACACTGCGTTGAAGCAAACATGTGCAGCAGAAGGTCCAGTGAGAGGTATTTATCTTAAACATACCAGTTGGTATTGACACAATATTCTGGGTGCACACCCACATATGTTGATGGGTAGGAAAGGGAATTACAACAATCCTTTTTCGGAACAGCGGAGAGAAAAACTATATTGGTCACAAGGTATCTATTAGTAACCAGTACCAAGAAACTAAAATACTTACACGATAATACAGAACTCCAATTATTTTAGCAAAGATGTACCCCCATACTAGATTTCTCAGGTGGCGTTGTGAAAAGGATCCAGATACGTTTTTGCACATATTTTGGAGCTGCATACATACATTTGCAGCCTTTCTGGAAAAAGGTAGAAAATACAATAAAAAAAAACTTACAGTTAAGTATCTATTCATAATAAACCAGAACAGGCTGTGCTTCATGTCTCCACCATGTCTAGGAAAAAGTACCGTTTTTCTTTATTACGTCACTTAATAAATCCTGCAAAGGCATGTATCCTGGCATTATGGAAAAAGACAGCGCCACCCACCCTGAAACAATAGAAACACAGGATAAATTATATCAGAGCTATAAAAGATTTGGTAGTGACTGATGAAACCTCTAAAGCCAAAAATATACATAAACGTTTTTATTGGAACAGTTTATTTGGTCTGCAGATAATCTCGCACTTCAACAGTGTTAAGGAATCTTTAGTTGTACCTGCAAAATTTGTATTTTAAGGCATGTGTACATATATGTGATGACACAACAACCCCCTATTTTCCCCCCTCCCAATATTTTCCCCTCCCTCACTGTCTTTTGTTGTTTAATTAGGATTTGCTTAAATTTGGTTTCACAAAATTGAAAAAGGTTTTGACCTCCAAGAGGCCATAAGATTGTATTGTTTACATAAATTGTTATTCAGTTGATATATACTTGTTATTTGAATATTGAATGGTCTTGGATGTCTTTATTCAAAAAAAATTTATGACTAGAAAAAATGTCAAAAAACTTTTAGTGAATTGTCTTTTTTATTGTTTTGCAGTTCTAATATTTTTCCAAGCTATAGATTAAAAGCTCTGCATACTTAAATGAAAAATAGCATTAATAGGTCCCATGGTTTCCCCTAAACTTTTTTATTGACATAACTAAAATATATGAACTCCAAAATCACAGGAAGAAGAAAAGTGAAAATCTGCAAGGTAGGTATCTTCCCAATTTTTTTTAGCCTTTTGGATGCTTTATTAGCAAAAAATCATGGACTGTGTGCCCTGCTGACAGTGTACTCCGGCGCTGTGGCTTAGTTGGTTAAGGCGCCTGTCTAGTAAACAGAAGATCCTGAGATCAACTCTCAGCTGTGCCTTTCTTTGGGTTCGTTGTCAGGCAAAAGAAACTGGTAAGTCTGCATTCTTGTAAAATGGGTGGCCATGGCATAGTTTCTACGAGAAGACTACCAGCAATAGCATTGTTTGTTCCCCAGCGCTTTTGGCAACTCTTGCTAAAATTAACGTTCTATACATTTTCTGGGACACTTGCTGAAAACACAAGATTTTGCATTCCACAGAGCATAGAAAAGACTGCACTTCTTTGGAAAGGGCTCGATGAGAATGGAAAGAAACCCATGCATGGAGAGCACAATAGATTAGCAGTCCATCACCTTAAACACTCGGCCACCTCATCCACGACTGGAGAAGTTTTTATGTCTCAGTTAGAACAATGCCACAGTTCTGTGGAAACGAGCGTCATATTTTACTTTTCTTCTATTTGGGGTACATTTTCACATCAGTAGACATGTTATCTAGGCAACACATGGTTTATACAAAGGCACACATACTAACATTCTTAAACGCCTTTTCAAGTATTGATTAAAAATTTATGATGGGAGAAAGTGTCAAAAACAGTGACTTTTAGTCATTTGTCTTTTCCATTGTTTTGCAGTTCTAATATTTTTCCTAGCTATAGATCACAAGTACTTAAAGGAAAAATAGCATTAATAGGTCCCATTGTTTACTTACTTTTCTTCTATTTCTATTTTTATGTCTCATTTTATGATGGGAGAAAGTGTCAAAAAACGGTGACTTTTTGTATGGCGCTGTGGCTTAGTTGGTTAAAGTGCCTGTCTAGTAAACAGGAGATCCTGAGTTCAACTCTCAGCAGTGCCTTTCTTTGGGTTCGTTTTCAGGCAAAAGAAACTGGTAAGACTGCATTCGTGACTTTTAGTCATTTGTCTTTTCCATTGTTTTGCAGTTCTAATATTTTTCCTAGCTATAGATCACAAGTACTTAAAGAAAAAATAGCATTAACAGGTCCCATCGTTTACTTACTTTTCTTCTATTTCTATTTTTATGTCTCATTTTATGATGGGAGAAAGTGTCAAAAAACAGTGACTTTTTGTCGTTTGTCTTTTCCATTGTTTTGCAGTTCCAATATTTTTCCTAGCTATAGATCACAAGCTCTGCTTACTTAAAGGAAAAATAGCATTAATAGGTCCCATGGTTTCCCCTAGACTTTGAGCTTTTTCATAACTAAATTTTTTTAAAAAAGACATCCTTGTTGTCCTTCAGATCTTGTCATATTTGCAATATTGTTCTGCGAGTATGAACTCCAACTTCACAGGAGGAAGAAAAGTGAAAATCTGCAAGGTAGGTATCCGTTTCTTATTTCTTTCAGCTTTTCGGCCACTTTATTAGCAATAAATCCTGGACTGTGTGCCCTCCTGACGGTGTACTCCGGCGTTGTGGCTTAGTTGGTTAAAGCGCCTGTCTAGTAAAACAGGAGATCCTGAGTTCAACTCTCAGCAGTGCCTTTCTTTGGGTTCGTTTTCAGGCAAAAGAAACTGGTAAGACTGCATTCTTGGAAAATGGGTGGCCATGGCATAGTTTCTTCCAGAAGACTACCTGCAATAGCATTGTTTGTTCCCCAGCGCTTTTGGCAACTCTTGCTAAGGTTAACATTCTATACAATTTCTGGGACACTTGCTGAAAACACAAGGAACTTTTCCATTCCACAGAGCGTAGAAAAGACTGCACTTCTTTGGAAAGGGCTCGATGAAGATGGGATTCGAACCCATGCATGCAGAGCACAATGGATTAGCCTTAATCACGCGGCCACCTCATCCACGACTGGAGACGTTTTTATGTCTCAGTTAGAACAATGCCACAGTTCTGTGGAAAAAAGCGTAATATTTTACTTTTCTTCTATTTGGGGCACATTTTCACGTCAGTAGACAGGCTTAGAATGCCCCTTCTCTCCCAAAGGCTTGGACGCTGGTTGAGCATGCTTTCTTTCTTTGACTTCATCTTGAAGAAAAAATCACTTGGTTTAAAGGCACCACCACCATTTCATTCATCAACTCTGAAAGCAAGACAGCTTCCATGCCATAAATTCAGTGCGTGAATCAGGCCTCATTCTTCCAGTTTGCCAAGGGTGGAATCAAGTGTTAGCAAGGCAACACATGGTTTATACAAAGGCGCACATACTAACATTCTTAAACGCCTTTTCAAGTATTGATTAAAAATTTATGATGGGAATAAAGTGTCAAAAACTGTGACTTTTAGTCATTTGTCTTTTCCATTGTTTTGCAGTTCTAATATTTTTCCTAGCTATAGATCACAAGTACTTAAATGAAAAATAGCATTAACAGGTCCCATCTTTTACTTACTTTTCTTCTATTTCTATTTTTATGTCTCATTTTATGATGGGAGAAGGTGTCAAAAAACAGTGACTTTTTGTTGTTTGTCTTTTCCATTGTTTTGCAGTTCCAATATTTTTCCTAGCTATAGATCACAAGCTCTGCGTAACTTAAAGGAAAAATAGCATTAATAGGTCCCATGGTTTCCCCAGACTTTGAGCTTTTCCATAACTAAATTTTTATAAAAAAGACATCCTTGGTATCCTTCAGATCTTGTTATATTTGCAATATTGTTCTGCGAGTATGAACTCCAACTTCACAGGAGGAAGAAAAGTGAAAATCTGCAAGGTAGGTATCCGTTTCTCATTTCTTTCAGCTTTTCGGCCACTTTATTAGCAATAAATCCCGGACTGTGTGAAAAATAGCATTAATAGGTCCCATGGTTTCCCCTAGGCTATGAGCTTTTCCATAACTAAATGTTTATAAAAAAGACATCCTTGGTGTCCTTCAGATCTTGTCATATTTGCAATATTGTTCTGCGAGTATGAACTCCAACTTCACAGGAGGAAGAAAAGTGAAAATCTGCAAAGTAGGTATCCGTTTCTCATTTCTTTCAGCTTTTCGGCCACTTTATTAGCAATAAATCCCGGACTGTGTGCCCTCCTGACGGTGTAGTCTGGAGCTGTGGCTTAGTTGGTCAAAGCGCCTGTCTAGTAAACAGGAGATCCTGAGTTCAACTCTCAGCAGTGCCTTTCTTTGGGTTCGTTTTCAGGCAAAAGAAACTGGTAAGACTGCATTCTTGGAAAATGGTTGGCCATGGTATAGTTTCTACCAGAAGACTACCTGCAATATCATTGTTTGTTCCCCAGCACTTTTGGCAACTCTTGCTAAGTTTAATATCCTATACATTTTCTGTGACTCTTGCTGAAAATACAAAAATCTTTTCCATTTCCATTCCGCAGAGTATAGAAAAAGGTGCCCTTATTGGGGAAAGGCTTGATGAGGACACGTTTCAAACCCATGCATGCAGAGCACAGTGGATTAGTTGTACATCACATTCACCACTCAACCACCTCTTGCGCAATGAGAAATTTTTTTATTAATGAGAACAATGCCACAGTTCTGAGACGATTAGCGTCATATTTAACTTTTTTCTATTTGGGGCACATTTTCACATCAGTGTACACGCTTGGAATGCCCTTTTTCTCCCAAGGTCATGAACGCTGGTTGAGCATGATTTCTTTCTTTGACTTCATCTTGGTGAAAAATCACTTGGTTCATAGTAGAGATGAGCGAGAAGGCCTATGATAGTCTTGTGAAAATGCCCTTGAACTTCCGATGGGTCAGCAAAATTTGGGCGAACCGAAAGTTAAATAGAAGGTAAAGTGACAGCAGGCAAATAGGATTTTTGCGTGATGTACAGAGGACAGAGGGCAGCATAAACATTAGGACATTGAGAAAGGGTGGCTCTACCTGTTAACTCAACCCACCAGCAGCAGTCTTTGCAGTAAACACAGCAGGAGACCACATTGCTAGCTGGCATCATGACCTTTATAACATGTGTTAGGAATGCCAACCATAAATTTGTGGAGAAGTAGCGCGGTAACATTAGGCAAAAGGATGGAGGACCAGGGACGGAGTGTGGGCTAGTGAGAGCAGTAGCAGTGTGTGGCCTCTGGTGAGCTATCGCCAGGAAGACTGGATTGGTAAGTGTCATGGAGAGCTGGGTGTAGTGCATTGTCAATGCCATCCAGAAGTGTGTAATACAATTTTAGTGAAGGGACTACTGACAGGCGGAAGCAAGAAGAGGCATTGGGCTCCCCGATACCGAGCGTGGACCGCATTGGTAACTGGCATCTAGAGCTGGGTGTAGTGCATCGTCAATGCCACCCAAAAGTGTGTAATAAAATTTTAGTGAATAGAGTACTGACAGGCAGCAGCAGCAGGAGGAGGCGGAGGGCCATGAGATGGAGCATCCACCACATTGGTAACTGGCATCTAGAGCTGAGTGTAGTGCATCGTCAATGCCACCCAGAGGTGTGTAATACAATTTTAGTGAATGAAGTACTGACAGGCAGCAGGAGGAGGCGGTGGGCCTCTGAGATGGAGCATGGACCGCATGAGTGGTACAAAGGCATTCCACTCAGTGATGCAGAGTTGCAGCATGTGTACACAGCCAAAGGCTGTCTAGATGATGAAACTGATTTTATCAGTGTGTAAAAACTTCTGGGTCTGATAAATGATATATTATGTATTAATATTATTTACCAATTTTCTTGTGTAAGAACACAAGTTACATACTGAGGCATGTAGACAAGTACTGAGATAAAAAAAAATAGCTGCAGTAAGCCTATTGGTCTGGCCAACTAGACCTTGGTCCTACAGTTTACCCATTCACTAATACAGCTATAATAAAATATGTTTCCTAGACATTGGTTCTAGGTGTGCTCAATCAAACTGAGCAAATTGTCTTTTCACTTTTTCTACTCCCAACCTTTGCTTGATAGTTAGGCCCTTTTATGTATTTGACATTTCTAACATTTTATACTTAGGCTAAACAGTCAACTAGGTAGTAAAGGGTAGTATATGAGAGCTACTTTGAACAGTAAAAAATATATCTGAATCTGCTAGGTAGTGTTTCAAATAACAAAAGAATCTTACGTAAAATTTACCAAGCAGATAATAATGTCAGATAGTTTCTTTCACTGGTTAGTTGCACAGTGACAGACCCAAATCCAGGGTACCTTGAAAGAAATGTAGGGGATAGGTCCTGAATGGCTGGACCGGGGAAAATATTGGCTGTGCTTTACAACCTGTGGTCATGCAACCTTACATTACATATTATGCAGAGCTGGAGAGCCTTTTCTATTTTACCATTATATTTGATCACAGTAAGGCTGCTGAAAACATGATTTCATAGTTACTTTCTATTTACCAGTTTTATACCAAGTACAGAACTATTCAATCACACTACCATATTTGTAGGGTGATTTAGTAAATTCTGTTTTTATTGGTACCAATCATAAGCCATTGGTTCAGAGAATTAACTCTCTAAGAGGATACATTTACTTCCTTGTTATGTAAAATTATGAAATCATTCAACCAATATTACCCAACTAGAATTATAGAGACTTCATAATCATTTTAAGATCATTTATGTACATGGGAGAAAAATGACAGTCATCAATCCCATAAAAACCAATAAGCAACATCTGGAGCCAGACTGCTTGCAATTAGGACCAAATTTATTTTCATCCATTCATGTTACAAAGGCAGAGGGGAGGAACGCATAACTATACAAAGATAAACTGGGGAAAAACAGTTTGCTGTAAGCTTGTCTGCTTTATTATATATATTGCAATTTTTTGGAAAATATAACTAATAATGCAGACAACTTTCATTTTATTTCGGGGGTATGTTCAGACAAAACAATTGATTTATTGTGTAGGACCTTGTGTATGATCTGACACGTTGCTTTCAATTAAATGGTACTAAGGGAAAGTGTGCAGGCTTTTAACCTTTTTATTGTAATAATTGATGTAAAGTCAATTTAAATTCATTTAGAGCTATGTTGATGCTGCTTGATCAAAATAACTGTCAATGGACCTTCAAAATAAGGTTCTTAAATTGTTCAAATCAGGAGAATGAAAAATATGCATTTATATCAGTCTAGACACACTTGGATCTGCCAACATGACGTTAGGGTAAAACACAAGTAGACGCTTTAATGGCTACAGCAAAAAAAAGATAAGGTACTGTAGTGGCTATCACTGTCTCCTCAATATCATTGAACCACTATGGGGCTCTTTTAACATGCAGCTTATACAAGAAATCCTAACATTTACAGGACCTGGAGGCCTTTTTTCTAAAAATTGGCATCTTTACCACCTGAGAAAATCAAACGTCTCATCCACAACTCTCACAAAAAACTGCATGCCACCATTGACGGTAAAGGGGGCAATACACAGTATTAACAACTAGGGGTATGCAAACTGTCGAACAGGGACAATCTCATTATTTCCCAAAGGTTGTGCTATTCTGTGAAGCCTTATAGTTTCATTTGAATTCCATTAAAAGCAAATCAAATTTGTGTTTTGATTCTGCCAGGGTATGTACACTTAGGAACACAACTGTATTTTATGCATAGTGGTGTCATCACTTATTTTTCAAGAATAGTAAATTTGTCTCATCTTTATTTGACTCATTTTTATGAAAAACATAACTGTCTGTCCAGATAAACTTCAAAATGACCAATGAGGTATACCTAAAACTTCAGTTCTTTTCTGTTTTAAAGCGAAGCAAGAACTAACAATGTTTCTACTACTCTGTGTTGTGCTATGTATTGTTTTTGATGAAAGTGAAATCAAAAGAAAAGAATTAAATATAAATATATTTGAATGAACATGAATATAAATTGGGATAATATTTTTAAATAAGTAACCAATCTCATGTCCTGAAAATGTAAGTAGCATTTCTGTGCAGTAGTCCCATAGAGAATTAATAGAGGTGTCAGTGAGCAGCTCCCTGCTACCAGCTGTCAAATGTGCAGACCCTGGTTCTTTAAGAACTAGCGCTGCTGTGAAAGTGATTGAGCGACTGACAAAGTACCAGTTGGGAGCTGTGCAGGACTGCATAATTTAGAATAAGGTATCAAGTTGCATAGACTATGGCAATTGTTTTACCCCAGAACAGCTGGAGTTCACAGCTGTCAACTGGTCCTTAACCCACTCCACATCCCTGGTTTTCATTGAAAGAAAATTAGAGTAATTGAAATCCCTCTTTGTATAGGCATGTATGCTCAAATGTGGTGGAGTTTTTGAGATGCTTCCTTTATCTAGATGTTCATCCTAGGGCAGTCTGCTTCTGAACTGCTTCCATAAACTTAAATGAGACTGCCCACAGTTTAGAGTACAACAGCAGTGGAGTAGATATACCATGATGCATTGCATCCAGTGCTAGACAAAACACACAGCATACTCAGAAAACACCTCAAATCTCTCAGAGAACAGCAGGCGGCATTTGACCACTCACTACTGCCCTATTTATGAGTGGTCACAGGTGAGACACTACATATCAAAGGGCAAGGTTCATGGGGGTGAGAAACAGTAAGGGCATCTGAGCCTGACCCCAGGAGCCTGATTCATCAAGCCTAATCGGAAGCTCGACGCGCTCGCGTATTCGCGATTCGGAATCAGAGCCCTAAAATCAATTCATTAACCAAATCCGAGGCAGTGGCATACTCGCACGGAAGTCATCAACTAAAGCGATCTCTCCAATGGATATGCGCAGCCCATATTATCCTTAGCCCTAAAAAAATGTTTGTGCTGTTCAAATGAGCTAAGAAATAAGCATATTTTAAAATGACTTATTATTTTCCGGTTAGGCAAGAGTAAATATTGCGACTTTCCACACACACGTTCTTGTTTGCTTCTATAGATATGTATATATATATATATATATATATATATATCCCTGTAAGCATCCCGTTACCATGAGCGATCCCCCTGTGCTATGCCACAGTATATATACATATATATGTGTGTGTGTGTATAAATATATATATATATATACATATATATAATTATATACATCATTAATTAGAATTAAAAAAATATATATATATATATATATCTATATATATATATGTATGTATTTGAAAAATTACGCCAAATTTCACAGACTGCGCATGCCCAATTGCATGTTTATTTTTAGCACCTGTGTGCATAATGATTAGCATATATAAGGGTGTGGTCTAAGTTGCTTTTTTCCTTAGTCATAATTTTTTTTGGCAAGGAGCGGGGCTGTTGTTTTGTTTGTTAGCCTAATCTTTGTTGCTACATTTGATACTTTGCTTACCATTTAGCACAAAAGCTGCTTTTGTTTTTTCAACTGAATGTTTGAATGTCCATTTTGCTATTAAGAAGTCAATGTTAATGCTTTGTGTTTGTGGCCATATTGTTTCATTTCAATAACATGTCTATATTACCACCTTTAAATGTTTGTCCTGCATAAAAATTTTCTAATCCAGTTTTCCACCCTTGATAGGTCAAAATTGCATATTGGTTTGGTAAGAATGTTTGGAATGCAATATTTGTTGGGTCATTTTTGTACTTATTAAGCTTTATATGGAAGTGTGGGTTAAATTTTTATTTTGTCATGTAAATTTAGTGGTGTCTGTGTGTTCTCTATTTTTTAATGTGACCTTTTAGCAAATAGGTTTAATTTGCACGTTTTCCAGTAGGTAGAAGTTTCATATCTGCGTTATGCCACGGCCATTCTTCAAGAGAGAGACTTGGAGATTCCCACACACAGATATCACACTGTGCCCATGATGTTGTTACACATGCCCACAGAGTGGATATATTTTCCCAAGTATTTTTTTATATAAAAGCCACAGCACAGCTATAGAATGGGGGAGGGACAGCCTGTGTCCCCATCTCATTCTAGCTGTGCTCTTCTCCCTGCCCAGGTCTTATCAGCAGCCAGCTGGAATCCTCTGCACAGTTGACAGCTGAGAATGGAGCGTCCTCTATTGTTCTTTAAATGGATTAGAGCTGAAGATGAGAGCTGGGTAGAGGTCCACACACCTAAAGTTGGGTGTTGATAACTATGAACATGCACATATTTCGATCTGTGTGTATGTATGGTTTGTAAAAATCTTCATGATTCTAATTAAGGTGCGTACACACTTCCAATTTTTATCGTTCAAAACGAACGACGAACGAACGACGAACGATCGATTGGGCAAAAATCGTTCGTAAAAAAAGTAACCAACGACGCCGACGAACGAGGAAAGTCGTTGGAAACGAACGACCGGACCGGCGGATCGTATTGGACGACGATCGTTGAACATCGTTCGTGTGTACGATCGTTCGTTGATCGTCCATGGGCTGAGCATGCGTAATGAACGAACGTCCGTTCACTTTCCTGTCGTACACATAGTTCCTCTATCGTTCAAACGATCGTATCTATTGTGTGTACAATATCTACGAACGATCGTGTCGTTATCTCTATGTGCAGGATCGGTGCTATACGATCGTTCGTAGATATCGTGCAGGATCGTTCGTCGTTCGTTTTCCAACGATAATAATTGGAAGTGTGTACGTAGATTTAGCCTCCTCGCTATCACGCTAGGCTGGAAATTATCTTTATCTGGAGGATGGAGAATGTACTCTGGATAGATGAGACCACAATACAGTTTGTGGGAGGCACATCATTCAACCATCTCACATAGATAGATAGGATGTTTTGTCTTTCTCCTCCTTTTTTTTTTTTCCCGTTGTAACAAAATAAGTATGCATGTGCTGCATTTTCGGACATAATGCAACTGTGCTTATATTTGTCACATAGATTGTATGTATCTCTGGTACTTTTGCTTCACTCAAGCTTAATTTTTGGGTTTTCAGTGATGTAGCTTAGTGTGGTGGAATCCTGAAATTCGTAGTAATAGTATACACATACATATCTAGACACATTAGTAACAGTTAACAATTGCAAACAAACAATGTCAATTCAGTTATCTCTGATTTGTTGTGTTAAGGGGTGTTTGTTTGTTGTAAAAAAATAAACATTCGTTTTCTCTTTTTCTTTAGACTATGCCTATGCGGCGCTACAATCCGCAGCTGTCCATTTATGGCAAGCGGCGCATTCTGGAGAGGCTGACAGACAGGTTGTGGACCCGTGCAGGGACTCGCCCACGTGTTAGCCAGTGACAGCACACTTGGAGTGACCTGTAAGTATTGCATTTTGTCTTTTCCTCTTGATAAGGGGCGGTGTTTTTAAATGGTTTTTGTTTGTGGAAAGTAGCATTGTCTGCCCTTAGAACTGTTTGTTTCTCACTTCCTATATTTTCTTATACTTATACTTTAGTTCCATTGTCATAACTAGCTTGGCCCAAGGAATAACCTTTCTTTCTTGTTTGGCACGGTGTAAAAAGCAAAACAGTCATAACTTGATGAGATGACATAACTTGAATTCTTTAGCACTGTGCAATTTAAGAACTAGCTGTATATTATACTATTACATTTGCTCAGTACTTACCTCTCCTATTTTTTGGTCTCCTTCCACATACACAGCCAGTTCCACATCGATGGAGGCAGCCAGCCCTCCTGAGGAGGTTCAAAGCCCCCCACCACTACCACCCCAACCTCTGCCACATGGCAGACATCCTCCTGGTAAGTTTAGAGTTTAATTTGTACAGTACTTTGGACAGTACTTTTCCTAAATGGTTTGCCCAAACTCTTACAGTTTATATATTCAATGTTTTTTCTTCACCCACCAGGAGATCTACGGGATAACCTATATTGGATCCACAGGAGGATGTCTGCCATAGAATGGCAGCTGCGGATGGGCCCTCCTTGGGGTATGCCTAGGCGGTACAACTTTTAAAATCCCCGGTCCCAATTTTGTTTCTGTTTTATGATTTTGTTAAATGTTATAAATATATATTTGTTAGTTTTAACCCCCAAAGAAAAACATTTAAAAACAACTATTAGCAAGATTTTGTGTTTTTTAAAATGTATTTAACACACAAAAGTCACATGTGTAAAACATTCCTTGCTGGCTTGGCCACCCATGGTTCTCCTTTACAAAAAAAATACATTACTTTTTACACAATGGTTGTTTGAACAGTAACATATGTAACATGCTCTTATCCTACACCAACCTGTTTGTAAGCTCTAGCTGAATTTGCATTATTCCTGCATTTGCTCACTTCCCAAAATATCATGTGACCTTAATAGTAACATAGTTGGGTACTGGTTAGATATATCCTCCTCAAAATATATGTAATTGTAACATTCAAGAATACATTTTGCACAGAAAACACAGCTGAACACCTTAGTATGGTATTTTAAACAAGGCAAGTGTCAGAGAAATGAGGTGTGCCATATTAGATCCCTAGACATAGCTAGATTTGTGCTCGTTTTGTGAACAAAGATGCAATTGTGTATTTGTAAATAACATTTTCCTTCATTTCGGGTCATTATAGCAATACCTAGTAGAGCTTTGATTTGAGACTACATACTTGATTAAAAACACTTTGAAACGTTTACGAACTTCAACATTCTTCTGGGATTTCATAGCTTAACTGCATTTGGAGCATACTTGGGCCACATCAAAAGAAACTTACATGGGTAAAGTGTCAAAATAATTGTGAGTGACACTAACCTGGGGACATTGGGCAAACACAAAATAGAGATTAGGCTATGGTATACAAACAAATGTCAAAACATTTAGTGATGTTACTTTATAGAAAAATAGGACAGTATAATAATATGTGTCACCTGGCACCCATCTAGAATATTTACAATCATGGAGAAATTGGAGTCTATTTTAAATATTTAACCCAATAAGCAGGCAGACATTCCCAAAGGAAGGCAGCACCAGAAACATCTCCAAAGAACAGTCACAAAACAAATAAATATTAGCGAGAGATAGAAGCCTAATATTTAGCTTTTGGAAGGCTGAACACACACAAACAAAATTACCTGTATTCCCCTCCAGGCCTCCCTGCAGTGGGTCAACAACCTCCTCCTGTAGATGTTGATCTAATAAAGAAAACAACAAAAAAATTATTAGAGAGAGCTTGACTAAAAAAGATTACTTGTATTGATTAGTTACCCACAAAAGTAACTAAAAAACATAACACTCCCAGTCCAAAACTTTTTTTAAATTTAACATGTGGGGGAGCTGAAAGCTTACACATATGACTGTGGTTTTAAACATGATTATAAACAGCTGCACATTTTCAAACAAAATATACCATGAAGGTTCATCTTACCAGGAGGAAGACCAGTGTCAGCTTCTACATGTGAAGTGACATTCTCGTCATCCCCATCACTCTGAGCACAGAAGGCAGGAGGGGACTGCGTCTCAGGGCATACTGTTGTCAAAAATTAGAAATACATACATTGTTGATGCAAGTTAAAAAGATGCAAAAATACACTAAACAGGTCATCTTACAAAAATGATCTTATAATCAAATTATATTTAATCGTAAACTAAACTAAAAAGCCAATACTCAATACAATTTTGACATAAATGCTAATTACTAAACTGTTGCAATCCAAAAAAATAGCCAACAAAATATAAACATTGGTAGTTAGGTAATGTAAAAGGATTGAACTTACATGGTTGCCAAGCATCAGAGTCATCCCGGTAGTCCACCCTTACCACCGTTTCTGGCCCAATGAATGGCAATGCTAATCTTTCATATTCCCTGAGACGCTACACAAGGCGTGGAGGATATGTCCCACTCCTTCCTGGCTCTGTACCTAGGACCCTTTTGACGTGTCTGAAGATGTCACTCAAAGGCTTGTGACACTGGTTAATGGTCTGTTGTGTACTGCCCACTGTACAACCCTCCTGGCAATCTCCTCCCAGAGTCCATGCCTTGCAGCATGGAAGGTCTGGGAGTTCAAGCCCCCACGGCGTCACGGAAAATGTTGTATGTAGGACCCCATGAGGGCTGCATTTTGCTAAGAGTAAAGTCGGTTGCCTTGGAAGCAGAATCCCTGGGCTGCCTTAAACTAGATGAGGTGCCAGGTTGAAGGCCCAGGGGCCTAGATGTTGCCTGGCCTGCTTCTCTAGGCAAACTAGCTTGCCTGAAGGAGCTTCCTGCTGGTCTATGGCCTGAAGAATGCCCTGGGGTGGTATTGCCAGCAGTGGCGCTGGTGGTGTTGTTGCTGGTGTTGCTAGTGTTGGTGGTGTTGTTGCTGGTGTTGCTAGTGTTGGTGGTGGTAGTGTTGTTGCTGGTGGCAGTGTTGGTGGTGGTGATGGTGGGGTTTATCCCATACATGGTCCTAGAAAGGAAAAAAAAAACAGTTATGGGACAACACACAAAACCCCTTTTTTGAGGAATAAAGTAAATGGTGGATTCTTATCTTAAATATATGTTTTTTTTTCAGCTCTTTTCTATTTATTTTCTCTTTTTTTTCTCTGTCAGCTCATGAAATAGCAGAAGAAAATCTCAGAAAATATATTGGCGTGCGCGGGCGTATGCGGGCGTGGCCACTCGCAGATTGTTGCTTTTCTGTCATGAAAGATTTGGAGGATTTGGAGTTTCGTGTAATGGTGGCTAGTGTTGCTGTGGCAACAACCTCGACATTTTGGATTTTGCAGCAGCAGCAGCAGCAACAACCTGAGGAGCAGCCTTCCACTTCACTACGGGTCAGAGAGCCACAGGTTTTTCAAGAGTGGAGTAACCTGGATGATTTACATGACCAGGATGTCAAAAGGTTATTCCAACTGTCCCGTCATGTCATCCACCACCTGTACAGCTTGGTGGAAGAGAAAAGCCAGGCTGTGCCAGGAATGACCAGGCTCATGGCCACTCTATATATTTTAGGAAGGGGATATTTTCAAACAACCTCGACCTTAATTTGTGGACTGAGCCAACCTACAGTTTCCCGGGTGTTTATGAAGGTCATAAATGCCATTGTGGACCTTGTCCCACTATATATTCATTTCCCTCTCACAGCTGAGGAGTGGAGAAAGGTGGAGTTCTTCAGGCAAGCGGGATTTCCCAATGTTTTGGGGGCCATCGATTGCACACGTGGCAATTCGGACTCCTAAACAGCACAAAATCTTGTTTCGCAACTGGAAAAAATACTATTGGCTAAACGTACAAGTGGTCTGTGATGCCAACATGAGTGCACGCACAGGTTTTCCAGAATCAAACCATGATGCCTATATCCTGCATCAGATAGCCATCTACCAGAAATTAATTGCTGGACAAATGCCTGAGGGCTGGTTAATAGGTAATGTATAATGTAATTTGTAGAATACAACTAACAATTATGTTACTATAAGTAGTTGCAGTCGTACACCTCAAAGTCCCTTTGCATTGTCAAAATGACAAGCTATTACCTATATTG
The DNA here is from genome assembly GCF_032062135.1 of Pyxicephalus adspersus. Taxonomy (NCBI): domain Eukaryota; kingdom Metazoa; phylum Chordata; class Amphibia; order Anura; family Pyxicephalidae; genus Pyxicephalus; species Pyxicephalus adspersus. Next base: position 98,606,965 of record NC_092862.1, read on the forward strand.
TATATATGTAAGATTTTCTGCCAGTTTTTCTACTATTAGAAAATAGTTTCTAAATATTGTACAATAGTGTGACCATTGGGGAACCCTTGAACTAACTTTCAGATATTCACAGAAGCCCTGATATATTTACAATGTTCACAGCTCACAGTACTTCAGTGTGGTAGTAGGCCCTGGAATGTCACATCACAGACTACTGTACATTCATGGATGATATTTCTTCCGGTTAAAGGAGAAATTCACCTTTATGTTCCTCCACTTCCAAGCTGATGTGAATATATAGTGGGCCAAGGTCTAAAATGGCAATCAAACCTTCAGAAACAACCTGGAAACGCATGAGCAAATGATTACACAGAAATTGTCCAGAAACTCTTGGAGAGCTACAAAATGCTTGGTTGCAATATAAGCATCAAGGTGCATTTTCTGCATAGCCATCCCTCTAACTTCCCAGAAAACCTTGGTGCAGTCAGTGATGAGCAAGGTGAAGGATTCCACCAAGATTTGAAGGTCATGGAAGGACGGTATCAGGGTAGATGGGATGTACATTTGATGGCATACTATTGTTAGAGCATCCACTGAACACTCCAGGAAAAGCTACAAGCATAAATTTTTCCCTTAACCGCTTACCCGATTAATTTGCAAATGTTTTACTGTAAAGAAAATGTCATAGAGCAGGGGTGGGCAAACTTTTTTAGTAAGGGGCCACAATCTGAAAAAAAAATTGCCAGAGGGCACGGGTCGATGGTAGAATGGGCGGGGTTATGCCATCATGACACCCCCGAACGTGACATCATGATGACATAACCCCGCCCACTCTCCCATCGCAGATCTGAGCCTGTGATGGGAGAGTGGCCGGGTTGTGTGCAGTGACACAACACACAACCTGCCCACTCTCCCATCGCAGGCTCAGATCCAGGAACGTGTTCTCCGGCTCTGGCCGGTGCGCCCCCCTGGCGGGGTTCTTCTCCTTACCCTGCTCGGGGTGGCACCGGCCAGAGACGTGGAACACCCAAAGGGCCAGAGAAACATCCCAATTGGGCCGTATACGACTCGCGGGCCGTAGTTTGCCCATGCCTGTCATAGAGTAACAATAAATCCTTTGTATGAGCAAAAGAAATTTAAAAAAACAGTACATTAAAGTTATTTAATTATTTTTTCATTGTATAAAATTTGTATGTTTTTTGTCAAAAATGGACAGCAAAAAACTGGGGTCATTTCTGGATTCGCCACCCAAACATTTGTAAAAAAACAAGTGTAAGATCTAACTCAACAAAAAATGCATTCCCCAGAGTTATAATTGTCTACCCTTTAATGAAAAGTAAAAATGTTGAGTTTAGGTCCGTTTTAACAGATAAAAGGCTAATATCTAAGAAAAGGGTTGTGCATATAATTTTTTTTTTTTTTTAATGAGCATTGAGTGGGAAGATAGTGAAAAAATAAAAAGGTAGAACATTAAACAAGAGGGGTTATAATGGTGAACTTCACCTTAAAAACTTTTTGTCATACAAAACTTACTACAAGTACATCAATAGGAAGAACCATGTCAACTTGACACACGTATTATCACCCTTACTCCATAATTACTGTTACAGAATCCTATTTATGCATGATATGTAATACTTTTGCGTAGGCATAATTAAGCAATATTCTTGGAAATTATTTATGGGATTGGAAACATGTCCTAAGTGAAAAAAATTTAAATAAAATAACTAAATTAAGAGCCTATTTGGTCTCAAGTACACCAATAAGCATATTTATGATTACTGTCTAGCTCTTTTTTGAAAATATATGTATGAAACATTTTATACGTAGTAAAAATAGTTTAATCTAGCTAATTCTGTTGTGTTGTTTACCTCTCCAAAACACTGAAGATTAAGAAACTCTACCTACCAATTAAATTTTTAACACTTTTGATTACTGGCTAGAGTTACGGATAAGAAAGGGACTGTGAATGTAGGGTAATCAGCTCATCGCAGGACACTGTAGTCCTTTAGAAAAGTCTGCTTATTTAGACATAGGCTGAAATTAGGTAGCTTTCATTCAGCATAACAAAACACAAAATGGCTCTGTCAAGCAGAACAAAGCTTCAGCATTTAAGTCCCTAAGATAAGCTATCACATGGTCTCACTAAAACAAGTGGCTACGCCAGGTGGACGCCTGGTACTCACAAGTAGTAAAGATTTTTGGTGTCTCTAGTTTGTCCTCCACAGAGAGCTGCCTCATGTTGTGGCTTCCAGGCTCACTCCAAAATTGAGACAGCCATCTGGGGTATTGGTCCCACAGACCTAAGCTTTGGGAGACCTTCTAGGCTCTCCCAGCACATGGGCTGCACACAGCCTCACCACCTACTACTTACCCCTAACTCAAAGACAGCTGGACTTTTATAATCAGCCAGGATCTCCAGAGCCACCCTAAATTTTTGGTCTGGAAAAGTGATGAAGTACCTGGCCCACCCATTCCTTTCAGGACACTCCAGGCCTTGATCCCAATTAAAAAGCTGTAATTCTGCAGCAACACAAATAAATACAACTATATCCAGGTGAAAGTAGGAAAATGCATTGAAATCACCTCCAAAACTGGCCTTACAATTCTTACTTTGCTAAAATTCATAATGAATCAAGCATTCAAAGCTGAAGAATCAAAACCATTCTCTCTCTCTTTTCCTGTTGACTTTTTATTATGCAATGTAAATGTAGATGCATCTGATTTTATAATGCCCTCCTAAATAGATTTTTTGACCTGTTAATAAAGTTAGGGATTTATATTTTGTGTGCAACATTAACAGCCACTTTTTAAAACGTAATCATTTGTGTTGTAGATAGTTTGTAATTCATCAAAATCCACAAAAACTAAGAATAAGAGTTGATTGAAAAGCAAATGAAAAAGGTCACAAAAGTAAAAAAAAAGAGGATTTTAGTGAGAACCACAATTTGGACTGGAAACTTGTCATGCTACTTTCCATTCCAAATTTCCATTCTGTTGTATTGGGCACCACTCCAGTGACAAGCAAAAAGTATACAAAGCAACTGGCACTACGTACTATTCAACATCTGAAAGTGGGAGCAAAAATAAGTCTGTTTAGCAGTAAATTCATGCTAGGAAGTGTGAAGTTAGGAAAGCCAACCAACTGTCAGTACCGCAGGACATACAATTCTCCAAGTGCGTTACATAAGCTGGGCCTCAAGAGTACTAAAAACACAAGACATTCGATTTTTAATTGAATATGTGAAGAGAACAGATTATACAGAATTACTTAAAAAACAGTATATTCCAAAACAATATCACATTTGTAATTAGGAAAAATAATTATCTCAGATAAATACTGTGTGCCAGAGTACATCTATCTACGTAGATTGTTAAATGGATATTATTGATATCATTGTGACAGACAAAACATGTTTAGGAGTACACGTACACTCACTAGATAACATTTTGTCTCTAAAACACTGTGGGCCTGATTTATTAAAGCTCTCCAAGACTGGACAGGATAGACTATCACAGGCAAACGTGGGTCATCCTGCAAACAAGATATAGTTCAGAACTGAAAACATTTCCCAACTAATTGGAAATAATTTAAAGAGATACATTCCAGGTTTGCTGAATCACGCATGTTCTTCTGTGATGATCTATCTACCCCAGTCTTGGTGATCTTTAATAAATCAGGCCCTGTGTGTCATAAAACTGTTACCATGATTTTTTTTCCAATGGAAAACTGCACTCACATTTTTTATCCTTTTGTATCTCTTTGCTGCTGGGTACCTACCTGATCATTTCCTATCCATTTACATGAATTGAAGCAATTGGCTGCAGAGAGGGTTTCCCCAGCTATACTAAATTTAGTAAAACAGCATGTGAAAGAGTGACAATCCCATAAAGCAAAGGCAAGACAGGGGGAAAGCCTTGTGATGGCATCACATTGTGTATATCACTTTATTTTCTCTTTTATATAAAGACATGTATCCTGTAAAATTATAACATATTAAAAAATTTACTAAAATTACAATAACAATAAATGAGTTTGTTTTTTTTTTGGTTGGGTTTACTTAGAGGTGCGACTCTTTGAATAAGGAGATACAAACAAAAATAATGTGCCTAGACGTAAAGTGGACCTATCATCACATTTTTTTTTACTTTATATAAAAGTGTAGTGCACAGTGCAACATAGTGTGAAAAAAGAAGAGGAGAGAAAGAGGTGAGAAAGAAGAAGAGAAGTAGGATCACAGAGGTATCAACAGCTTGCCCCCTGTAAAGGTAAGTGTTTTTTTTTTTGAGGGGATAGTTTCCCTTTAAGTATTATATAGAGTAACATTTGATGCTCATAAATAGAATGGACTGGTCATGGAAATGGTGACCAAATACATCATGTATTTCATGGGAAAACAATAAGCTTTAAGCTGATTAAACAAAAAAACAAATATTATTTGAAGAACTATGGTTTATTCTGTGCTAGTATGAAAGACAAACCACACTATTAAAACCACAACATCAAATATAGTAATCCAAAATATGGGAAGGAAGATGTTCTTACTTGCTGTCAGAAAGCAACAGCAGGCAGAGTGAGCAACATGTCCAACAGCTTTAAGGTGTTGTCACAGCAAATGGTGACATGTGCAAAAGAAGATGGGTGCCTAAACCACACTTACCTAAACAGCTGAAAGGATCACAAGGCAATTCTACCTACCAATATCTGCAAAGTAAACATAACATTATTAATCTATTTACAAATTAGCATTATATCACTGTCACATTCCATAATGTCTCTTGTAAAACCTGTCGAGGACTACTGCCAGACAAAATAGTGGTATGTGGCAGAGCTATTTAAATGTTATAGCCTAATGGAAAGACATTCTAATCATATATGTATTACTTACCTCTGACACATTGGGAAACTTTTTTTTTTTTACTAAAGATAAAGTGGAACCATGCCAGAATATGGAGAGTAAAGTATTTTCATATAGTTACAAGCAGGAAATAAGCTTCAGAGCAAGCCTTCAATGACCTATGTAACTATAACCACTGTGTAGAAATTGATATTCAAATTTAAAGGGAGATACTGCAATCTCAATTCTTCTTGTTCTGGAATTTGTCAACCTACTAACCTTTTAATTAAAACAGACACCATGGGCCTGATTTAACAAGCGAGTAAGCGGAAGCTAGACGCGCATATTTACGCACCGATATACAAGGCGTATTTCGGTGAGCCGGAGCTGAGTGCTAGTATACTCACCTTCACTTGCCAGCTGGATTCCTGCCTTGAGAAATGAGCAATAGGGGTCATGAATACGCCAATTAAGGCGATTAGTTTGCAGCTGTGCGATTCAGGAGGATCTGTATAGCTCTGTCAATGGTGAGGTCATAGCAATTAATTAGCGCACACTTGCTCCCTGTTCTGTGCGCATCTACAGTCCATTACAGGTCAGTTTGAATCTTTAATGCTTCATCTTCTTTTGGTAAGTGCTACATTTTTATGTTACATTATACTCATTCACAAAATTGATTTATTGTCACAGTTGTTGCATTTGTTATGATACTTTTTGGTTTTCTTTGCAACACTGCAAGCTAATTTAGATAAAGCTGTATATATACTAAGTAGCACTTTATAATATGTCATCACACAATAGTATGAATGTCAAAAAAAGTCACCAAGCATTTGTGATCTAATTCAAATTTCATTGTAGTTTGGCTTGATAGAAATCAAATATTTGAAAAAAGTATTGTTGCCAAAGATGTTATGATATGTATCAAGAAACATTTGTGTGTGTATGTCAAAATACACTTAAATGCATATAATTACCTATGCATTTTCTTTATTACTATTTTAACTGGATTGGTTTGTGGCGGGGGGTGGGGGTGTTAATCAAGTAAATTTGCTTGGATGGAATGCATTGATGTGACTTTGTAATCCTCATTATTGTTAGATTCATCTTTTGCTGCAATGTTTTTGTGCCTGGTTTGTAATTACGGTTTCTGTTATTTAGCAACTTTTCAGCAATGTTTAGTTATTTTTTTCCACAAATATTCACTTCAAATGTCTGCATGGGTTCCACTCCAAACTGCTACTTGGACCCCCTCATTACCTTTGTCCCATTCTCAAAGTCACATCGTCACATATTGGTATTTGAATATATTATGTATATAGTCCTTTTATGAATAAATTGTTAAGGTTTTTATTTCTTTGTTTTTTTTTTCTTTATCTGACATTTGCACTCATGTTGATTTGCTGCCACACAACTCTTCTGTTTATTTGTGGTAGTGTTATAGGTTTGTTGTCATTGTGCTGTGCTGCCTGATCTTAGCACTATTGTATACAAACACACTTCCACTCCAAACTGGTTGTCAATTAGTTGTCTAGCTGAGTTGCATACTCATTCTAACACACCTGATGGTGATGGAAGGAGGTCCAGGTTGCCAAGCACAACATTAAACCGCATTGATTGCCAAGCACTCTTAAAAATGAACAGATGTTCTGTTTTTGCTCAACTTAATTTTGCTCATTAAAATTGGATTGTATGCATTATTTAGGTGTTTACATAAAACAAATAGTACTAGTATATCAAACTTCCAGAGACAAAAGCTTCAAAGTTGAAAAATCAAATTGTGCTTTGTGCTAAATGGTAAGCAAAGTATCAAATGTAGCAACATAGATTAGGCTAACAAACAAAACAACAGCCCCTCCTTGAAAAAAAAAAGAAGATAAAGGAAAAAAGCAAGTTGGATAACACCCTTATATGCTCATCATTATGCGCACAGGTGCTTAAAATTAACATGCAATTGGGCGTGCACAGTCCATGATATTTGGCTGTTTTTTTTTTTTTCAGTTTGACATTCCATAATCATTTATTGATCCGATCCTTTAGATTTGTACACCAGTAAACAGCTATTCAGAAAAAAACAAGTAAAAGTAGAAAAGTTACCCTAAACACACATAAAATAAAATATTTTAACATTAAAGCAAAAATTAAAGGAAATTAATAAGAGGTTTAATGTACCCCTGTACTCATTCCCCAGGGTGGGTGGTGGAGATGTGGGAGTCTTCTTTTAATATACCCCATTGTTTTCAATTGAAACTTTCTTAAACAGCTTACAATCACTTGTAAAAGTGCAAAAAAACGCATATAAATTTGGAAGAAACAATTACATGTGTATTTCAAACATATATTATTTATATATTTATATATTATATATATAATTATTATATATACAATTAATTATATAAGTATATATAAATACATAGAAATATAGTATAAACAAATATATATATATATATATGTATATATAGAAGCAAACAAGAACTTGTGTGTGCCTGTGACTTTTGTTGAAAAAATCTAGTTCGCTGGCAAAAGCAAGCTCTCGCCCACCAGATCTCGCTCAGATTTATCTCCAGGCGGATCCTCGGGTCCGGTATCATGTGCGTTTAGATAGGCGCCTATGTAAGGAGCTAAAATCAGTTAACTCTTTCTGAACCTGAAAATATTAGGTAATTTAAAAATATGCTTATTTCTCAGCTAATAAATATTTTTGAAACATTTGAACAGGCCAAACATTTTTATTGAGGGATAATTGAAAGATGTGTTCCATTTGAAAGAATGATTTCTTACGAGAACAGTGACTTTTAATGCAAGCTTGCCAGTGTAGAGCTGCCGGAGATGCACGGTTCGGAGCGAGCAATCATTTCAGTTAATAACTGCCCTGAGAATATGTCAGCGTATTCCCGCATCGCGATTCAGCACGCACAAGTGACCTTTTGATTTGGCTTGATGAATCAGCCTCCCCGATTGTTAAGCTGTTGGAAAATGTCCTAAACCAGACTTCAAATCTGAGTATGCCACCAAAATGTGTTCACTAAAAAATGTCATGAGGTATAATGGCATATGGCATAACACCCTGGAGTTCAGCTTTAATAAAACTGATACAACACATATATAAATTTTACAGTTTTCTATTCTTTTCTAACAGTAGTTGTGTAATATTTTCTTGCCATACCCTTACATTCTAATAAATTGTCTTTCTCAGTAGAAATAGCATCTTGATATCCAGTAATTTCCTCTGCACACAACAGACAGACATGCTAAATTGAATTATTTCAGCCAGTTCTTCAGTGATGTTCCTGAGTCTGGATAGCATGACTACTGGAATGTACAATAATACAATAACTATTTCATAAACATTTTCATCGATAAAGTGCTCATTGAAATGTTGCAGACCCAGTAACCCAAACCAAGCTGTAACATTACCTGTTGAATGCTTATTAACATTCACAAACAAAAAAAAAAACAAATATCTAGCTGGCAGCATAAATAAATACGGAAAGATAAATGAGAATTTAACTACATCTTGAAATTTCCCCATGGCAGCCTAAAAAAAAAAAATCTTTTACCTTTCTTAACAGACACTGCAGCCAAAAGTAGGAGGATTTAGGGGGTACAGTTAGTTCTGCCAGTCCCAGAAATAGAGGGAGGAACTAGGAGGGCAGCTGGTAACCGACAAGCTTTAGATTTATGAATCTGCAATGACAATGTTAATAGATATCCTATGAAATATCTTTTTCATCACACTGTATGAGATGGGCGTCACTGGCAGGATTGATACGTATTTGAGAGGTTATTTTTTCTAATTGAGGACATTTTTCTAATTTTACTGGAAACATAAACAGAACTACTTGTTCATATTGCCAACAATTTTCTCAGCATAAAGGGCAAAGCAACTGTTTCATGGTAAACTCCATCTATATTGTAAGCAGCATATACCGTATTTTTCGGACCATAAGACGCACTTTTTTTTCCCCAGAAGTGGGGGAAAAAAGTCCCTGCGTCTTATGGTCCAAATACAGCCTACACATATGCTGTAAAAAAAAAAAGTTTCTTACATGCCCGGCTCTGTGTGGTCTCTCTTGCTGCAGCCACTGTCCATTCCTCCGTGCCCAGAGTGTCTGCCCCGCTCTGTGATTCATTAGCCTCCATGCCCCCGCTGCAGCCATGCCTCCTCACGCCTCCATGTAACCCTCACTCCTTGCCGGCTGCAGACTCCGTGCCCGATCATTCCTCCGTGCCCGGTTAAACTCCGCCCTCCGTTGGATGCCGTGATTGATTACTGGGTAGGCATACAGTAGATCTCCGCCCACCAGTAGATCTCCGCCCTGGATGCCCTGCTTGGATGTCACACCGCTACGTCACACAGCGCCACTGTTCTCCCATCATTCTATACCGGTAACTTTCCAAATGTACAATCTTCATACCGGTATATCGTATGTGGGGACTTTCTGCTATTTAGCAATAACATTTACCATATTGTCCCTAAAACACTCTCCAGCCTCTTCTCTCACTACAATGTGTACCGTAGATACCCATAAACCATGCAAAGAAAGCATAGAAAGTCTCTGCATGATTTATGGGTATTTACACATTGTAGTGGTAACACTGAACTTTGCTGAGAGCTTTTAGCCTTGTGAGAGGCTGGAAAGTGTTTTACACTGTGGGACAGTACCGTAAATGTTATTGCTAAATCACAGAAAGTCTCTGCATACGGTATACGGGCAATATCGTGAAAAAAACTACAGTACGGTACATACTGGTACCATAACAGACTGGATGCTTGCCCCCCACTATACTGGTAACATACGGTGTTTAGGCTTGATTGTAATAAAATGTGGGGGGTAATAAAATGTGAGGGAGAGATATGAGAGCACTGGATGGAATTTATTATTAAACATTATTATTAAACAGGATTTATATAGCGCCAACATATTACGCAGTGCTGTACATTACCGTAAATAGGGGTGGAATGTGGGGAGATATGAGAGCACCTGATGGAATATGGGGGAAAGGACTAAAAAGACCGATACCGTATTGGTATTACTGACAGTTCTTTAATTACGGTTTTGAAAGTGTAGCAGAAATACGGTACCAGTACCACCTCCTCACTAAGATGTCCAAGCAGAAGAGAGTGGCATATAAAGTTGCTTTCAAACTGGAAGTTATAAAATATGCAAAGGAGCATGGAAACAGTGCAGCAGAGAGACACTTTGGACCATTTCCCTCTGAAAAGATGATAAGAGAGTGGAGGAAACAGGAGGATCAGCTGCAAAAGTTGGACAAAAGTAAGCACACTTTACGTGGGCATGCTGCAAAGTGGCCAGAGTTGGAGGTGGACATAAAGGAGTGGATCACACAACACCGTGAAAATGGCTTTTCGGTCTCCACAAAAAATGATCATGTATAAAGCCAAACTCCTTGCTGTGGAAAAAGGAATTCAAGATTTCACTGGATCACCATCATGGTGCTACAGATTTATGAAGCGATCTGGCCTTGCTATGCGCACCAAAACGAAAATTGCTCAAAAAATGCCCAACGAATATGAAGAAAAGATTCTGTCTTTCACAAATTCGTCATTGATGTCAGAAAGAAGAATCAATTTGAACTACCGTTAAGCCAGATTGGAAATATGGATGAAGTCCCGCTTACTTTTGATGTGCCATCCAATAGAACTGTAGATCACAAAGGAGAAAAACTATAACCGTGAAAACCTCAGGGCATGAGAAAACCCATTACACGGTTGTGTTGTCCTGCTGTGCAGATGGTACTAAATTGCCACCAATGCTCATGTTCAAAAGGAAAACTTTTCCAAAAGAAGCGATTCCTCGGGGAGTAGTGGTGCATGTTCATGACAAAGGATGGATGGACGAAAAGGGAATGAGGCTCTGGATTGAAAAAGTGTGGTCCAAACGTCCTGGTGGGCTTTTAAAAAAAACATCTTTGTTAGTGCTTGACCAGTTCAGAGCACATATCACCGACACTACAAAAAAGAACTTTAAAGAAGTCAAAACTCATTTAGCTGTAATTCCCGGTGGTCTTACCAGTCAGTAGCAACCTCTCGATGTGTCCATCAACAAACCATTTAAAGTGTTTATGAGGGAACAGTGGAACAAATGGATGGCTGCTGGTAATCATGATCTTACACCTACTGGAAGAATGAAAAGGCCCACTATTACCCAAGTTTGTGAGTGGGTGAAAACCTCATGGGACTCAGTTAAGGATGAGATCATTGTACATTCCTTCAAAAAATGTGGCATCAGCAATGCCTTAGATGGGACTGAAGACGATATGTTATATGAAAATACCGGTACCAGCACCAGTAGTGACGAAAGTCCTGTTAGTGATTGTGAGAAACTGAGCTTTCTAGATTCTGACTCTAGCGATGAGGAGTTCTTAGGGTTCTCATAAAAGGAGCAGAACCTTTACCGTAAATCTTCAAATTTATTCTATTTTATTACTGAAGTCTCTCGTTATTGTGTTTTACAGTAATTTTGTCTTTTGCTGACTTTATTTGTTAATAATGGTTCTAAATGCTGCTGTTTACTTTACAGGGTTGATTACATGTGTTTATGACTGTAATGTTGGTTTTTAATGCACATAAAATATTTTAGGACACTATTTGTTTCAGAATGTTTTTTTTCCTAATTTCCCTTCTCTAAAAACTGGTGCGTCTTATGGTCCGAAAAATACGGTAATTATTTTTCCCTCCTTCCACATTTCATTCAGTACTGGGAGCCACAAAAAATACATGGTACTTTTGGGTATTAAGTGATAGTGGTAGCCAAATCAGTGCTGCATTAGGAGGAGTATTAGCCAAACCAATCAGGCTAACACTGGAGTGATTTTCATTTCTAGTGTCGGACTGGTGCAGTGGCGACGCAAAACAGAGGTAAGTATGTGTCTGTGGAGGTCTACAGGGCAAACCACAGATTTACTTTAGGACTTCTAGAAGGCTTTATTGATAACAATAGTATTTATAAATAGTTACATTTAGTTTTCAGTGTCAGAAATGTTGGTGTGGCATATGAAGCAGAGATTTATTACTGTATAAATCCACATTATATTAGTGAAAGATGTCATTATTTGCAAAGCTCTGTTTATGGAACCAAAAAGAAAACCATTTGTTGTAGTTCACAAATCCAATTCAGAAATAATTGGTGGCAATAAATGATAAAAAATGGCAATTTGTTATAAAAATAACAAAGAAATATACATTCCCTTCCAGTAATAATGGAATTGCAGAAGGAAGTAGGTTCATTTGAGAGTTCTTCGTGGTAGGTACTAAGACACAGGAAGCTGGATTTATCAATACACCCGCGAGTGAACTAGTGAACTCGCCTGCCGGTTTCCTGCAAAAATGACAAAGATCTCGAATACGCCAATTAAGGCAATTCATTTTCAGCTGCGTGATTCAGGAGGAGATGTTAAACTCAATGGTGAGGTGATAGCAATTGATTAGCGCACACCTGCGCCCTGTTCTGTGCGCTTCTCCAGTCCATTTTAAAGGTCAGTTTGAATCTTTAATGCTTGATGGTTTTTTTTGTGTAAGTGCTACTTAATACTTTATATGTCATCACACAATTGTATGACTGTAAAAAAAATATGTGAACAAACATCTGTGATCTGATTAAAGTGCCATTCTAGTTTAATACATGTGCTAAGGAACATTTAGTGTGAGTGTGTATGTAAAAATACACTTAAATGTATAGAAATACATAAATAAATATGCATTTTCATTAGTACTATTTTAACTGGTTTGTGTATGTGCGTGCGTGTGTGTGTGTGGGGGGGGGGGGGGGGGGGTTAATCAAGTAAGTTTTCTTGGATAGTATGCATTGATGTGATTTTTTGTAATCCTCGTTATTGTTAGTTTCATCTGTTGCTATAATGTTTTTGTGCCTGGTTTGTAATGCCAGTTTCTGTTGTTTAGCAATAGCAATAGTTTATCAAAAGTACAAACGTCTGCATGGTTTCCACTCGAAACTGCTATTTGAACTCCCTTGCTGCCTTTTCCCATTGTCACATATTGGTGTTTGAATATATCATGTACAAACTCCTTTTCTGAATAAATTGTCATGGTTTTTATTTCTTTGTTTTTTTTTAATAGTCTGACAATAGTCTTTGCATTCATTTTGATTTGATTTCATGTTGATTTGTGGCCACACAACTCCTCTGTTCATTTGTATTAGTGTTATAGGTTTGTTTCATTGTGCTGTGCTGCCCTATTGTATACAAACACACTTCCACTTGCTGTCCCAACTGGTTGTCAATTAGTTGTCCAGCTGAGTTGCATACTCATTCTAACACACCTGATGGTAAGGAGGTCCAGGTTGCCAAGCACAACATCAAACCACATTGATTGCCAAGCTCACAAGCAGGGTCACGCACTCTTGGAAATGACTAGATGTTGTTTTGTTGCTTAACTTAATACTGGAGTGTATGCATTATTTAGGTGTTTACACAAAACAAATAGTACTAGTATCTAAAACTTCCAGGAACAAATCCACTTTGTGCTCAACATTTTCTTGCTTTTCCATCCCTTCAAGGTGTTTCTGCAGGTTTTGAATTGCATTTTAGACCTTTGCCCACTATATATATTGACTTACTCACCTTAGCTTGTTAGTGGAAACACATGAGACGGATTCCTCCTTTAGCCAGAAGCAATATCATCCATGAATGTTGCTTGTAGCCAAGCCAATGGCATCAGAAATGATAGGAACAAATAGGCAATCATTTCAATTTGAAGCATGTGAAGCAATATGGTCCAAAAAGCCCTCTTTACCTATTTCTTCCTAAATTTATATTTTCTATGTATATGTACACAAATCTAAATGCATACATACATGTTTTGCTTCACGTGCACTCATGTCTATACATACATGAGTGCATATGAAGCAAAACAAGCAATATACACAAAAAATAAAAACTTACCTGAATGAGGACTGTGCAAATGTGCGGCGCATTTTTCAACTGATAAAACACAGTTCACGCGCACATAGTGGTTCCGCCTTGGCGCAAATCTATGCGCAACATACTCTTCAAGTTTGGCACATCAAACAACTGAGTTTTAACAAGACAATTGTGCTATTTTTAGCCTTTCAAACAATTCAGGGAAAGAAACAGTTTAAAAACAATCACAACTTAAAAACAATCACAAACTCCTGGGCGATTGGAAAGGAGATCACATAACAACAAACCCCCAAAAAACAAACAACAACATTTTACAAACAACTTTATTTAAAAAAAGCCAGAAAAATGTCTGTATTTCTTTAAAAACATAAAGATATTTTATTCTGATCCCACTTAATATCTATCTAAAAAGCCAAAAAAAATTCTGTATTTCTCTCAAAAAAATACAGATATTGTATTCTGATCCCACTTGCTATCTATTCAAAATTTCTGTATTTCTCTCCAAAAATTACAGATATTTCATTGTTGATATTTCATTTACCTCTTGGAATTTATCAAAGAAGACTGTTTGGTACAGGTGCATTTTTTCCCGAATAAGGTAAAGATGAGCGGTAGACGGAGGGGGAAGGCAACCTGCCGCATCTGACAGAGGGCATACTCCCCAGGAGGACAGTAGCAGCAACAAACTGTTGGAGACAGCAAAATCATACAGCCACGTCATGTTGGGAGTTTTGTGGACTGGGTCTCAGGGGCCTCAAGTGCAGCAGGCTCTTCTTCTTCTTCTTATATGCCTGGTCTGAATAAAACAGGGACAACCACTGCTGACAATCTTCCTCAGATAGCTTGAACTCACCAAACACCTTGAATTGAGACGAGTCTTTATTGTTGCATGTACAGATGAACAAGTTTTCACAGATGTAAAGGTATTTGCAGGTCAAAAGGAATATTCCTTTCCTAGCCTCAGCATGTTACTAGTAACAGTCATGAGGAATTTTTTCTACAAATCCCAGCATTACTTGCGTCTATAGACCAGCGGGCTCTCTGCCTATGCGTGGCTCCGAATTGGACTGTTTTATAGACGCAAATAATGTCAGGAATTTTAGTAGCAGCGCTATTTCAATGAAGAGGGAGTTTCAGTGGCGGGCCATTCATAAGATTTTTCTCCGCATTGGCCGCCTCTGGCATTTCCAGCACTCCCCCTCAGTTGTACTTTTCCATGCTACTCCAAGGCAAAAAAAAATCTTATGCCTCTTTCTCTATTATAGGCTTGATCCAGATTGAATGTGAAGCAAAACCTCTTTGTTTCCGTATGAAAAGGGTTTATATATAATGAGAAGGAAAAACTTCAATTTTTTTCAATAAATTTCAAAGTTGGCCCGTAAGTTTTTAATTTTGGCCCTCTGTGTATTTGAGTTTGACACCCTGCTCTACAGTCTTAACCTCTTCACATTCATCAATAGTTGGAGCCACTACAGTCCTAACCTCTTAACATTCATCAATAGTTGGAGCCTCTACAGTCTTAACCTGTTCATATTCATCAATAGTTGGAGCCTCCACAGTCTTAAACTCTTCATATTTATCAATAGTTGGAGCCTCTACAGCAGGGGTCAGGAACCTTTTTGGCTGAGAGAGCCATAAACTCCATATATTTTAAAATGTAATTCTGTGAGAGCCATACAATATGTTTAAAACTAAATACAAGTAAATGTGTGCATTTTATGTTATGCTGTTGCTAACCAATGAATGAATAATGAATGAATGAATAAAGTACTTCTTACCATTAATGTAACTTCAGGTGCTGCATGGTTTTGCTGATGGCTTTGTAGTCTGGTTAATACGTGGTGAGGTTAAGTTTCATGCAGGCGTTGAGACTTCCATCTGTTAAACGTGATCGTAGGTTTGTCTTAATGTTCTTTATATGTGAGAAAGACTGCTCACATACAAACGTAGAGCCAAACATTGTCAGTACAGCAATACTCACACGCTGCAGTGTGTGGTATGTGACGGGAAGCGTGTTTCAAGTTTTGACAATCAGCTGGTCTGCGGGTTGAAGTTTTTTCATTTCTCTCCACTTGTGTTTGCTCGCCAGCTCTGCTTGCTGCCGTGCAAGTCTTTCCAAATGTTCATTCAGTGACTTGAACTTATTCACCCACATGTCTGAGACCTTCAGGTCAGCAGCCAGTAGCTCAAAATCTCTGACGGAGACACCGGGGATAAGACTGTATTTCCAATGCCTTGCATTTTCACATTAAGCTGGTTCAGATGTTCAGTCATGTCCACGAGATAGTAGAATTTCAGGAGCCACTCAGTGTTAGCTAACTCAGGCTAACTCAGTTCTTGCCGACAGAGGCATGTCTTTTATTTGTTTGATTATCTTGACTTTATCCGAAAAGTCGTCAAAAAGTTAATTGGCAACATCAAGCATGAATGTTTTGGCATACTCCTCATCTGTGAATGGCTTTCCGTTTCTCACAATTGCTAAAGCACCAGCAAAGCTAGCCGAATTCCAGTCACCTTGTTGCACCTTGCACTCTGCACAGTAGCTCTTGACATGTTTTCTTCCTGCTTTCCCCCGCAGGATATTTCGATGCAAATGTAGTATGGCGTGTGTCGAAGTGCCGCTTTATATTTGACCGTTTCATCGATGCAATTTTATGATTGCATTTTAGACACAGTGCAGAACCTGCTCTCTCCACAAAGGCGAGATCCTCTGTCCATTCCTGCTGAAAAGTACGATACCCCTCCCTTTTTTCTTTTAGCCATCTTCTTCAATAAAAGGGTTTCTGCAATTAGCTAGCTGACTGAGGTGAGGAGAATACCACCCCAGGTAGTGGTCCGTGGGGCAGGGCAGAGGTAATGAAGGCAGGGTAGCCAATTGTGGGTGTAGCTGGTGGGATGGCCCCCTCAGGCCATCGAGGCAGGTTAGGTCCAAGCCAGGGGCTCGATTTTCGTCCACTGGTGGAAAGTGGCACCGTTCCTTAAATATGCCTCACACAAACAGGGTGCCAGCCCAAGATGAGGACTCACCCAGCAGAGCAGGGGCAGCTTGCAAGGATGCAAAGCGGTGCGCCCGGATCGCATTTACGTGGGCCGCCAACGGGAGCTAGGCCGAAGCCGGGGCCTGGATTTGCGGCTGCCTGTGGAGGATGATGCGGCTTCAGGCCCGTTCGGCCGCGGATGCTGCGAGGTAAGGTAGGGTGGGTCCCAAGATGCCGGATGCCGGGTCCCAAGGATGCCGGATGCGATGCAGGGGGGCGTGGCCTGCGCTCGGCGGATAGAAGACGTGTTCTAAGGCTTGGAACACGGCTTCTATCCGCCGAGCACAGGCCACACCCCTCGTAATTCTTTTCTTTTAAGATTTGGCAGCGAGCCAGATGCAGCCATCAAAAGAGCCACATCTGGCTCGCGAGCCATTGGTTCCTGACCCCTGCTCCTCAGTCTTAACCTCTCATGTAAATGACTCTCACAAACCAGGCTATGGCGCCAACCTGTAGATAACAGAGAGGATCCCTGGGCCTTCACTGTGTGGAAGAGTGAGGATACTAATAAAGTTGGTAGTGCCTCCACTCAGGACATGATCTCTGTTAGCAGAGGGGCTCCCTTCCTTCTGGACATTAACCAGAATTATTAACAGTAATATAAAACAGTACATAGCAATATAACCCAGCATACAACATTAACTATTGCAGCTAAATGAACACACAAGTTGGAGTATTTGTAAGTTTTATATCCCAAAACAGTAATAACAATATTTGCAATCAATAAACATGAGCAGAGTAGCAGCAGAGTCCTGAGGAGAATTGTGTACAGATATACCCGGGTATATATATACAGTCTATAACCACAAATACCTCCAGTTATTATCAGTGTCAGAATGAATTGCACAGGCCTCTGGAGTTGATTGTAGCAAAGATGTCCTGATGAGATGATCCTGGAAACAGCAGCTAGGAGATCCTCCAATCGGAAATTGGGCTGTGTATGCTGTATTCCTGGATTGCAGGGATGCAGGCAAAGTCTCTGGAGTTTAGGGACAACCTATCTGCACTACCACTTAGACCCTAGAAATCACACTAATCTGCCAATGCAACCGGACCTCTGCTACCTATGGGCCATCGGATGCCTAACCTATGCTAGATGTAACTAGACAGAAGGTGCAGATCAGATAACTGTAAGGGCAGAGCAAACCACTGCTGCCACCTGCCCAGTACCCAGCACTAGATGCCAGTTACCAATGCTGTCCGCGCTCTGTCTCAGGGCCCACCGCCTCTTCCTCCTGCTGGTACTGCTGCTGCCAGTCCAGTACCCAGCTCTACAGTCCAGTACCCAGGGCCCACTGTCTCCTCCTCCTGCTGTTGCTGCTGCCGCCTGTCAGTACTCCATTCACAAAAATTGGATTATACACTTCTAGGTGGTGACGATGCACTACACTCAGCTTGAGATGCCAGTTACCAATGCGGTCCCCACTCTGTCTCAGGGCCCACTGCCCCTTCCTCCTGCTGTTGCTGCTGCCCCCTGTCAGTATTCCATTCACTAAAATTGTACACTTCTGGGTGGCATTGACAATGCACTACACTCAGCTCTCCATGACTCTTACCAATGCGGTCTCCAGAGGCCACACATTGCTACTATTCTCGCTAACCCACGCTCCGTCTCTGGTCCTCTATCCTTGCCTAATGTCACAGCACTACTTGTCCACAACTTTATGGGTGGCATTCCTAACACATGTCATCCAGGTCATGATGCCAGCTAGCAATTATTATTAATAATAAACAGGATTTTTATAGTGTTAAGATATTATGCAGCTATGTCAATTCAATAGGGGTGCGTACATTAAAAAGCAATGTGTTGTCCTGCTGTTTTGATGGCGGAGACTGTTGCTAGTGGGTTGAGTTCACCCTTTCTCAATGTCCTAATGCTGTTTATGCTGCCTTCTGGACACTCAAATCATGCAAAAATTCTATTTGCCTGCTGCTATTTTCTGGAAAATCACAGCGTCTTTTGGAACGTTTGTATTTTTTCCTTGTTGCCACTGTTCTCCCACACTTACCTAGCAAATTTGGTGGTTCTAACATGTATAGGGGGTTTGCTATTAATGTTTAAAGTCAGCCCATTAACTTTAATGAAATTTGCAAAATCAATTCACTGAAATTTTGCGAACCCACTGGAAGTTCAAAGAAATTTTCGCGAGACTGTCAGAGGCCTTCTCACTTATCCTTAGTGGAAAACTGGATTAGAAAATATTTATACAGGACAAACATTGAAAAGTGGTAATAAAGTTAAACAACACCCTTAAAAAATGCTCAAATTTAAGCACACAGGTGATACAAATTCGCCTGCAATTAGCACTTGCGCAGTCTGTCAAAATTGCCTGTTTGTTTTTTTGTTTTTTTTTTGCAGTTGAACATTCCATAATCATTTATTGATACGATCCTTTAGATTTGTACACCAGTAAACAGATATTCAATTAAATAAAAACATCAAATAAAGTTGAGGAGAATTTATTGGTAAAGTATTTTCTATGTGTGTGTGTGTATATATATATATATATATATATATAGTATATATTTATATTATTAATATTTTTTTATTAATATAAAAACTGAATTACAATTATTTATATATATTTATATATTAGATATATATATTTATTTAAGTATATAATTATACATGTATATAATAATAAAATATATAATAATGTATGTATTGTATAAATAATTGTAATACTATAGGTATTGTAATAAAAAAAAATAATAATAATAATAATAATGTTAGGGCTAATTGAAAGATGTGTGCCGTTAGAAAGAATGATTTTTTAGGGGAACAGTGACTTTTAATGGAAGTTCACCAGTGTCAAACTGCTGGGGATGCGCGTCTCCAGCTGAGAAATCATTTTGGTTGATAACTTCTGGGCAAATACGCCAGCACCTGGAATTTGGTAGATAAATCTATCAAACAGCTTCGATTTTGGATCGCGCATACGAATGCGCGAGAGAACGTCCGATTTTGCCAAATCCAAAGTGCGCGCGTACTTGCGTTTGGACACTAAAAACCTATCAAACAAATTTCGGCCGACAACAATACGCTGGCGTATTCTCCCGGCAGGTATCAACTGAAAAGTTTGCTTGCTCCGAACCGCAGTATGAGTATGCAACTCAGCTTGACAACTAATAGACAACCTGTTTGGACAGCAAGTGGAAGTGTGTTTGTATGCAATAGGGCTAGGATTAGGAATCACGCAGAATGGGAACAAACCTATAACACTACTACAAATGAACAGAGGAATTGTATGGCAGCAAATCTACATGAGTGCAAATGTCAGACTAATAAATAAAAAAAAACAAAATAAAAACTATGACATTTTAATCATAAAAGTAATATGTACAAATTACATTCAAATACCAATATGTGACAATGTGACTTTAAGAATGGGACAAAGGCAACGAGGGGGTGGAAACCATGCAGACATTTGTACTCAATATTGGTGCACACACACACACACACGTACATCCAGATAAAATAGTACTAATGAAAATGCATACACAACACAAGTGAAATCACTAAATGTTCCTTGATACATGTATTATAACATCTTAAGCATCAATCCTTTTTGCAAATATTTGATTTCTATCAAGCCAAACTAGAATGAAATTTAAATCAGATCGCAAATGCTTGCTGACATTTTTTTGACATTCATACTATTGTGTGATGACATATTATAAAGTGTTAATTAGTATATATACAGCTTGACCTAAATAAGTTTGCAGTGTTGCAAGCAAACCAAAAAAGTATTAAAACAGTGCAACAAATGTAACTATAAATGAATCAATTTTGTGAATGAGTATAATCAAACATAAAAGTAGCAATAACCCATAATAAGTAGCACTTACCCAAAAGAAGATGAAGCATTAAAGATTCAAACTAACCTGTAATGGACTGTAGTTGCGCACAGAACACGGAGCAGGTGTGCGCTAATTTATTGCTATGTCCTCACTATTGACTGAGCTGCAAACTTAACTGGCATATTCTCGACTCCTATTGCTCATTTATCAAGACAGGAATGCGCCTGGCAAGTAAATGCGAGTGTACTAGCACTCGGCTCTGGCTCTGACTCGCGGAAATACACCTCGTTTATTGGTGTGTATATACGCGCAGCGAGCTTACACACACTTGCTTGATAAACCAGGCCCAGAGCCCTAATGATCAGCTTAGTAAAGTGTGTAAGTCATTACAACCAAACATTACTTCAAGCCATTCTTCTTTAATTTTTTTCTTTCTGAGCATTTTATTTGTAATTCCAATCATCTACTCTGTGATTAGGGCAGACCTGTTTTATTGCAAAGCCAGGAAATATCAATGTAATGTCTAGTCTCTTTTGGTTTCGAACAAGCTTGAGACTGTGTAGCAAAGAAAATGCAGCATGCTTCCACTTTGTTGAGAACCTATTAAATTAAATGAAAAATAGATTGCTAATGTAGGCTTTAACATACTGAATGTATCTCCCTTTTCTGTGGGTAATTTTTGCTAAAGTGCAGCGTATTGCTGCCGGTTTGTATCTTCAGAAAGCAAGCTGTGATTTCTAAAGTAACAGAAGCTGCAGACAGATGACTGGCTATATTGGTCGTTTAGTAAATCAATGATGCTGTCACATATTTGTAGGCTCTTAGGTTTGACAAGTGTGTGGGAATCTTAATATTCTATTCCTTGGAATAAAGGAAACAAGATACACATATTGATAAAATGCAGGTAGAAACTTTATATTTAAAGACACTTTAAATTTAAGGACACCAACAAACGTATTGTGTCCCCAGACACTAGGCAGTAGTTGAAACATGCATATACAATGCTAAAGTTTTAGGCACCTGTTAAAAAAATGTGAGGATGCCTTTAAAATAATGCAATAAATAGTTTTTAATTAAAAATAAAAAAAAAATGTTAAAACTTAAGGTCTTAACAAACAAATATTAATACACTTTAATATAACACAAATGTACCAAGTTCTTCTGTTATATGAGTTTAAGAAGAAAAATAAAGACACAAAGCTCCAGATTCAAGGGGGTTTTTAAGGTATGTAACATATGGATGAAAAAATCCCAAAACCAATACACATATAAAAGGGTGCTAAAACAGGTTGTGTGTAAACAAAGGTAACTGTTTACAAGGGTAAAAAAGATTACCAAGTACTATTTTAAATACAAAGAAACTTAAAATGATTGAAATTACATTACCATGTAAAAGCCCTTGTGGGATTTTGGTGAATGGGTTTATATAATGTTAACATGGTTTTCAGTAATGGGAACCCTTTGCTTGGGTTTGTGTTTGTTCATTTTGAGTTGCCCAAGTTTATGGCAGGTTCACTCCAACATGAAAACAACACCCCTTTTAGAAGTTGGTAAACCTTACTTGCAGTCAAGTTTTCAATGAATAATAATGGAGAATAAGCTTTTTAAAATAGGGAAATAATTTGCTGAAAAAAACACACCAAGGAAACAACGTTGGGAAATAAGAATTACCATTGCAATAGGTCCTAAACAGGCCAGGTTGGAGAAAGTGCTAATTGAAATAATGCACTGGTCTGTAAAATAAATATATTTTATACTGAAAAGCAATATTATACAATTTTGGTGATTTAGGAAATGAGTTTATTTTTTATTTAATTGACAAGTATACAGCAAAGCCACTCTTCTTTGTGAAGGAAAGATAATTGGAAATTAGTAAAAAGAACGTTTTTACTGTGGTAACTGTAGTAGCTAAAAGTGAGTTTCTTACTGTAAATGTCTTATTGCTGGTTATTGCTTGCTTATCTAGATTTTAAAATCTATTTGTTTTCATTTAAAAGAGAACAAGAGAAATCCTTTGAGGGCTGCCTGCAGAATGATGAGCAGCTGTAATATTTTCTACAGGAAATCTTTAATGATGATCATAATGCTGCTTCTGTGGTTACAGCAAGCCATCCTATCCATCTCTGTTTACTACTAATGCACTGGATAAATCATGCATTTTACATATGACAAACACAAACGTGAATTGACAAAAAATGAAAAAAATATAAAGATACAAAAATGAGCCTAAACCATAATAGTTGTAATGCGCCTGGGCACACAAACCACAACGACTCCAGATATCCTTGAATAAGGTTTATTCAGAATGGTACAGCACAGCAAGGGTTAAGTCCAATCAAGCAAGGTACAGAAGTAAACAGGATTTATATAGCGCCAACATATTACGCAGCGCTGTACATTAAATAGGGGTTGCAAATGACAGACTAATACAGACAGTGATACAGGAGGTATATTTTTTTTATTTCCTTATGTGCCAACATGATTTAAGACTTCTGGATCAATGCCCTTTGGATTTACAAGACCAAAAAACACATCAGATAAAAACTAAACTCCTCTGTATACCAAAGTATTTAGAGTCAAATGTGAGCACATCTGTGTAATAGCCAAAGCTGTTAGGTGTTGCAATGTCTCATTCAAATGTCCAGACTTCAACCTAACTGAATGCCATGGTGGGACCTTAAGAGAGCTGTGCATACGTGACTGCCCGTAAACCATAAATAAAATGATTGTGCCCTGATCCAAAAACCCTGGAATTGGGGTATACTTTCCTCTTTTACATGGCTGTAATATCTAGGAATATCTATTTTTCTTATCAATATATATTTTTGGTTATATGTTCCCTTAGTAAAGAAAGGAAGCAGATCAAAGTTTACATTTTTTTTACTTGGTGGACGTAGATGACATTTATAGACACCTTGCAATGAATGTAACTAAGTGGTATTCAATCTGTTCTTACATTTTTGTACAGATGGAGCCATGCCTAATGGTATGTTCAGTAATTTTTTTTCAAGAGTAAGATGTCAGCCAAAATTGTATCACTTAATATATTAGAGCTATTTTTACATATATTACTCTCTAATGTTCCTTAATATTGCAAATATTCATGCCTGTAATTAAGCAAAAATGCTAAATTAGTGTCTTGCTTCTCTTTTTGTAAAGCATTTTTAAAGTCTGACACACATTTGTTCTCCTTATAGTGCTGTATTATGCTTTTGTACATTTTATGATGTATCATCATTTCCTGCTTTCATTTATATATTTATTAAGAATTTGGGTTTATGCTAACTTTCTATTGTGCAAATCGAATTCATAATCTTTCTGTGCTTTTCAAGATATTTTTCAAAGCTTTTGGAGTCAGACGACACACGCAGGTAATTCCTAGTGAGCATGCACATTTTACAAGCAAAATGATGATGTATTTGGAACAATGGTATAACAATAATAGTTTATATATAAGTACATATAAAGTGATGTTTAGATATTTAAATGTAATAATATACCAATTATTATTGTTATAGCATTGTTCCAACATTCCTGTCTTATTAAACATCCCTGAAGAAGCAGAGTCAAATCTGTGAAATGTGTTGAAAAGAAGAAGCTGGAGGAACGCCATCAAAAGTGGAACTAAATGCAATAAATATAAAAATCATTTTGTACCTTGAAATTGAATTCAACAAACAAACTTGGTTAGTGAATCTTCATTTTCTGTGCTATAAATAAGTACAAGCAAATACAATTTCATTGAAGAATTGGTGCGGGGTAAGATTTGGAATCTTTAGAACTAATTTTGTTGTTTTTTTTTTTTTAGATAGAGGAAATTTTAAAAAATGATTCTAGATTAGGAGATGGTGAAAATGTGGGGCAAATGACAGCTCGGTCATCAAAAACTTACACAATAACTACTTATGAACTACTATTCTAATCACTACTACTGGTAGTTCTATTTTTTTATTTATTATTTTATTATGATAAATTCTACATTTATTTTTCAGAAATTAAAAAATTACCCTGTAAAACAATGGCTTTGACATTGGGAATTTTCTTGTCTTTTTAATTTGCAATTTTTTATAAACAGTACATCAGAGGTCCCCAACCCCTGGCCCGTCTGACAGGTGGACTGCCGCTCTGGCTGGTGTACCCGCCAGCGGGGTCAGGAGAAGGACCCTTGGGGGGGCGCACCAGCCAGAGCTGCGAACCATGTCTCACAGAGACTTTGCAGGCTCAGGAAGGTGGGTGGGTTGTGTCTCTGGACACTGACCTGCGATAGGAGTGGGGGTGGGTTCTGGCATCATGACGTCACTCTGGGGGGAAGGTTCTTCGCCTTTAAATGACACACAGCTCCACGCGCAGCCCCCAACAGTCCCCCCTTGCGGATATCATCACTGCCCATATTCTAGTCCATTTAAACAAGGCCCACACTGTGGAAAGCAAATAGATAGTGTTTACATGATTTGGAGACCTGAGGAAGAACCTCCTCAGAAGTAAACAATGGAAAAGAGAAGATCAGTGATCACCAGGTGATCACTTATTTAGATAAGTATAAAAGGGTTTTAGATTTTTTTTTTATACTTTTTTTTATGCCACTGACTAGTTAAAGCAGGTGGTAACTTTCTGTACAATAAATTTTGTTTTCATATAACAATTTTTTATTTTAAAATAAAAATATGTTTTAAATAGGCAATACAGGCAACACAACATTTTTTCTTTCATTAGTTTTATTGTGTTACACAATGATGTATAAATGACCCTCACAAAAAATTACTGTAAAGCGGAAAGTCTGCCAGGAAAGATTATCAGCACTTTCTAGAAATGCTTTAATCATTATCAGATATTGCTTTACTTTCACAGAGCATGTGAAAAGATTTGTGTTGTTTTAGCTCATTGTAGTTGGGAAAGTGAAAAAACAAAATAAGTGACTAAGCAGTTAAAACAATTCACTAAAAACACAATACTGAAATAGAAGATTTTCCCTGTACTCCAGGACACACAGAGATTCTGAATGTGTCCAATATTTTTAAAATATGAATTTGAAAAGTTTTGGCTTTACCACTTTTTAATACTCTACAAAGCGACTACCACATTGGTGCCACGCACGAAACGGCTTGCACGGAGGTGATGTGAGCCCTGAGAAAGGTCAAGGAGCAGAGTCTAAGCAGTAACCAGGTTTTCTCCAGAGCCTCTGATGGTCAGGATTAGGTACGAGCGAGTTTTTAAAACTGGATCTCGAGGCAAATTTGGACATTTTTGCTTACCGAATTTATTGCGAGAGCGGCCGGTGTAAATTCGTCGATCGAGGTCGAATTTAAATTTGAAATGGAAACATTTTTTTTTTTAAGTGTGCGATCTGCGGCATTAAAGGTTAATTACACATCTTCTCAATGAATGCGGCCGACGATGCATTCAGTGAGAATATCCCCTGCACTAGAGGGTAATTAACCTCTAGTGCTGGGGATCACACATCCTTTCAATAAATGTGGTCGGCAACGCATTCATTGAGAATATCCCCGGCACTAGAGGTTAAGTACCCTCAAGTGCCGGGGATCACACATCTTCTCAATAAATGTGGTCGGCAACGCATTCATTGAGAATATCCCTGGCACTAGAGGTTAATTACCCTCTAGTGCCGGGGATCACACATCTTCTCAATAAATGTGGTCGGCAACGCATTCATTGAGAATATCCCCGGCACTAGAGGTTAATTAACCTCTAGTGCTGCGGATCATTCATCTTCTCAATGAGAAAAGTGTGCGATCCCCGGCACTAGAAGTTAATACCGTGTTTCCCCGATTTTAGGACATCCCCATTAAGTAAGCCACCCCCGATTTTTTAAAAAATAATTAAAATAAGACACTCACCCGTTTATAAGACAGCTCCAGATATCTGATCCTGCGTGTGTGTCCTTTATGCTGGCTGCAGTGTGTGTGTCTTTGATGCTGGCTGCAGGGAGTGTCTATTCCTGAGCCAAACTGAAAGTAAAAAGCCTGCACACGTGCCCCCGCGATTCTGAACAAGGAAGCAAGCTGCTGATCCCTGC